>NW_026947499.1:18121077-18663577 GCF_034190915.1 Cavia porcellus
CCAACGTGGCGCCTGTCTGTGTGACATTTGCTGATGTGCCATTGGCCCAGCATGTGACATGGCCACGGCCAGAGACAGGGTGGAAGGTAACATCACGGGGCATGGCAGCACGTGGGAAAATAATTAGTGTCCTCAGTGCCCCTGGAAGAGATACTGGAAAGAACATATGAAAAATAACAAGGTTCTGAAGAAAAATAATCGCAAGCATGGATTGGTATGTGATGGGGGCGCAGACGTGTTGACGAGTGCCTGTCACTTCCCAGGGGAGGAACTGTGGTTTGGAAGGGCTGTCTACCTTACACAGGCCACACAGCTAATCAGTGAGAAAACTCAGACTCTGAACCCAAAGCTGTCTTGATTCTACAAGTTCTGCTTGTGACTGTCCCTTCTGCTGCTTCCCAGCACATGTGACCCAGTCCCAATGTCAATAGGGACCAAGAGGGACCAGGGCTGCAAGTCCTGCTTCTATTGTCCAGCAAAGGGCTGGCTTCATGTGAAAGGGACGAGCTGACTGCTCTGCTTGTCACCCGGGCCCGGGGCCGAGCACAGGCAAGCTGGGCACAAAGTGGACACCAGAGAGTTATTTGTTTGAATTAAAGATGTAGCCACTGATTCCTGTAGGAATCCCCATGCCCACACCCCAGTGTGCAGGGAGAATTGTGCTGGGCCCCACAATGTAGAAAACATCTTCCTACTTTGGTGGTCTGTGTTTCTAGGGTTCATCCCCCCACCTCAGTTCTCCACAGGAAAAGGGATTTTCTTACCTTTCAGAAAAGGAGGTGAACAGAGTGTGGTGGTGCATACCTGTGATCCCAGCATTTGGGAGGCTGAGGCAGGAGGATCCTTGTGAGTTTGAGACCAGCCTGGGCTACAAAGTGAGCTCAAGGAGAATCTGAACTGCATAGTGAGACCCTGTCTCAAAAAAAGACCAAAAAAAGACAAAAGAAAAGAAAAAGAAACAGAAGTGATACCTCACTTGTGGAGAGAACAGGTGATCATGTATCTAACTCTTTGCTGCCTAGGCCAGGAGCAAAACTAGGCTGTGAGCCGGGTGTGGTGGTGCACTCCTGTAATCCCAGCACTTGGGAGGCTGAGGCAGGAGACTTGTTTGTAAGTCTGAGACCAGCGTGGGCTACAAAGTGAGCCCAAGGCCAGCTTGAACTGCGTAGTGAGACCTTGTCTCAAACAAACAAACAAACACCTGGCCTGTGAAGGAATAAAGGACCGATTTCAAACCACCCAAGGGCCAATGCCTGGTGTGATTCCCACTATGGGGTGTTTACAGGGGAAGTCTCAGCTCTGCAGGGAAGCGTGTTGTGTGGATGTCTGGAGCTGAGCAGTGGGGCCCATGGGGAACTTGTCAATTGGCTTCTCCACTTTTGTTCTCCACTTTTGGTTTAATTTATGTTTTTCTTTGAGACAGAGTCTTCTTATGTAGTACAGGCTGGTATCAAACTCTCAGATCCTCTTGCCTCAGCTTCCTGAATGCTGGGATTATAGATGTGTGCCATCATGCCAGCTAAAAGTTTTGATAACTAAAAATAACAAAAACCCAGTAAAATACCTCAGGGATGGCTGAGGAGGGGAGAGGGCAGTCTGTGAAGCCAGAAATGGGATATGATCAATTGATTGACTTTTCCTGTTTGGGGGTCAAACCCAAGGCTGAGTAGGCAAGTACTGTACCACTATACTTTATCCCCAGCACTCTGCCTTTATTTTTAGACAAGGTCTTGATCTGTCATCCAGGCTGGCCTCAAGTTTATTTTCTTTTTTTTTTTTTTTTTTAACTTTTTATTGGTACCAGAGATCGAACTCACGACCGCCTGCTTGCAAGGCAGGTGCTTATGCCGCTGAGCTAAACCCCCAGCCCCTGGCCTCAAGTTTATAAGCCTCCTGCCTCAGCTTCCAAATAGCTATAATTATAGGCATGCATCACAGCGCCCAGTTAAGACGTGATTCTTGATTGTGTTAGACTTACTTTTTCAAGTTCTCTATATTCTGGAAGCTTCAGTTTCCTCTTTTGTAAAATGGGCATGATAATAGGCACCATTTCCTAGGATTGCTGTGAGAGGTCAATGAGGTCTGTCTTGTAAATTCCCACAGCCAGTGTTATGATTTGAATCTGGAATGTTCCCCAGAAGACCCATGTGTTCAGAGGCCAGGCTTTTGGAAGTTTATTGACTCATGGGGGTGCTAATACTCGTTAGTGGACTAATCCACTGATGAATCCATAGCGAGACATGCAGCTATAAAGTGAGACCTGGTTAGGGAAAAGCCAAGTCCCTGGGGGAGTGACCTGGAAGGGTGTAACTCCCTCCTGGCCTTCTTTTGCTCGGCTTCCTGTCCACCATGATGTGAGCAGCTTTCCTCCACCAGGCCTTCCACCGGGCTGTTTCTGCCTTACAACAGATGATAGACTGAAGCCTCTAAACCCAGTGAGTCAAATGAACCTCTTCTTTTTAAATTTGTGGGTGTTGTGTGTTGTGCCTCAAACAGGGAGAATGTGACTAAGACAACCAGCAAACTCAGTGAGGTTCCGTACATACCAGTAACCAGGGCTTCTCCACACTGGGGCCTAACTTGTCTCTGCTGTGGGGCAGAGTGGGGGCACCCTGTGCATTGTAGGATATTAAACAGCATCTCTGGCTACTACCCGCCAGGTGCCAGGAGTACCCTCTAATTGTGCCAACCAAAAATGTCTTTCCACACTGCCAGATTCCCCTGCGGGAGATGGGAAGCAAAATGACGCCCCGTTGAGAACAACTGGCCTAAGCCTTTGCTGTGTTAATGAGCGGGAGCTGTCTTCACAAGAGGCTGAGGAAAGCGGCGCGCTGGCCAAGTAGATGGTGCAGCTCGCAGCTCTGCAGAAAGCACAGCACTTGCAGGGTTTATTACCTCCATAATGAGATTTGCATGGATGAGCGAGCACTTTTGGTGCCAAGATTCATGTTTAAGTTTCGAAACAGCTGCACTAGTGCATTTTCTGAAAATCCTTCCAGCTGGGATTCTGCTGACATTAGGCTTGGGGTCCTGATATAATACCTTGAATTTTTAGAACACGCCTCCCCCACTGTTAAGAAAGACAATAATAAGCCAGGCATGGCAACCCATGCCTGTAATCCCAGCATTTGGGAGGCTGAGGTAAGGAGGATTGTGAACTTAATTAAGGTTATTCTGGGCCTTATAGTAAGACCTTGTCTCAAAATTTAAAAAAAAAATTTTGTTTTTCTTTCCAAATCAATTTTTAAAAAGTGGTGTTTTGTTTGTTTGTTTTGGTCTTTTTGAGACAGGATCTCACTCTGCTGTTCAGGCTGGCCTTGAGCTCACTTTGTAGCCCAGAGTGGTCTCAAACTGGCAACGATCCTCCTGCCTCAGCCTCCAGAATGCTGTGATTACAGACATGAGCCACCATGCCTGGCTTTCAAAAAAAAAAAAAGTTTTTTAAAAAAAACAAAACAGCAAAAAGACAGTAACAGCTGTGGTTTCCGACCATTGGATGTACTTTGCAGAAAAATTAGAAGATATGGAACAGGAAACGTGAAAGGGAAACATGCCCATAATGATGGTTAATTCTGGGATGCTGGATGTCCAGCTGTATTAAGAGGCATCATTTCCAGGTGTGCCTGCTTCCGGAGAGATGAATCTGGAGGTCTAGGTGGAACAGGTGGCTCTCTCGGCGTGGTAGGCAGCATCCAACCCAATACGGACCTGTGTAGGATAAATAGACCGGGGAAGGTTGCATTCCCTCTCCCGCCCTTGGACGTGGTCCTCATGCCTTCAGACTTGAGCTGCAACCTCACATCACTAGCTTTCTGGCTGTCAGGCCTTCAGGTTGATGCCAAGAATTGTAGGATGATGGAATGTAGAACTTCTTGGCCTCTAAAATCATGTAAGACAGAACTTTACAAAATCGGTTTGCCCGTCTTATCATCTCTCTATCTGCCTCCTGTTGGTTCTGTTTCTCTGGAGAACTCTGACTAATACATCTACAATTCTAACTTTATCCCAGCGATAATTTCCATTACAGCATGTGTACATGCTTTATAAAAAGGAGAGACACTGGCTGGGTGCTGTGGCCCATTCCTGTCCTCCTAGCTGTCCAGGGAGCTGAGGCAAGAGGACTATAAGTCTGAGGCTAGCACAGGTAATTTAGCAAGACCCTGTCTCGAAATTTAGATAAGGTGTAGGGGTGTAAGTGAGCGCTCCCTGGGTTCAATCCTCAGTAACACACACGCCCACACCACACACCCATGCTGTGTTCTTACCTATCCATTTCATCTAATAGGATACCTCTCACATCTTGACTTATTAAGTAACAAATATTCTCCCACGAAATTCTTTTATTTTTTTCCTGCTTCAGAAACTTTTGTGGCGCCCTGTGGCTTGGGAGTAGTGAGGTTTCCCCAAGAGCTCAAGCTGAGGCCTCCCTCTGTGTTCCTGCTGAACCCCAGTCTTTTCCAGGTGTTACCTGAACAAGTGCAGCTGGAGACCCCACACTTCGTTGGGGAGAAAGCAGAGGTTGCCTGTTGGTTGCTTCTAGGATGAGATATAGATGCTTTTAGCTGGTGTTCACTCCATCCAACACCCACGCAGCTTTAGTCTGCTTTTTTTTTTTTTTTCGTTTTTATCGGTACCAGGGATCGAACTCATAACTGCCTGCTTACAAGGCAGGCGCTTATGCCGCTGAGCTAAATCCCCAGCCCCTTCAGTCTGCTTTTCTGATCATACTCCTCATTTCTAGCCCTGGAATGTGTCTGCCCATCTCCTCTTGCTGTGTAGCACAGGCCATTTTCACATAGCAAGGTCCTTAAACATACACACTTGATCCTCACTATTCACAAATTCCATGTTTGCAATTTCATGCCTTTGCCTTTGGAAGGTGCTTTGGTTTGGATATGGGTTGAACGTATCTCCCAAAGTTCATATTCTGGAAACTTGGAACCCAGTGTGGCTGTGCTGGGATGCGATGGAAACTTCAGGTCATGGGGGTATCACCTTTGGAAGAGATTAACACTGACTGGTCTCTTGTCTTAGTCACTTTCCCTATCAGTGGGACAAAATACCAGATACCCACAATTTAGAGGAGGAGAGGTTTATCTTGGCTCGAAGTTTTAGTCTGTGGTCAACTGCCTTCAAAGCAGAAATGGCACACAGTGGAAAGGCCTGGCAGAGAAGGCTGTTTAACTCATGGCAGTCAGGAAGCAGAAAGAGAAGGGAGAAGCCAGGGACGAGAATACACCCTTCCAGGTCATGTGCCACTGACCTGCCCCTTCCAACCAGGCCCCACCTTCGAATGTGAGAATTTGGGGGGTGTATTTTACACCTAAACCATCATATTTCATTCCTGGCCCCCAAAAGGTTCACATCCACCTCACTATACTAAGCCTATGTAGTCTCTCCCTAAGAACTGCCAAAAATTTTCACAGTTCCTGCACTGCTGAACAGTCCAATCCAAAGTCTCCTGTGAGACTCAAGGTGTTATGGTTTGTATCTGGATGTCCTCCTAAAGCTTCATGTGCTCACAGATGGGGCATGGGGGAGGTGATTGGGTCACGTGATGTGACATGATTAGTGGATTAACTCATTGTGAGTTGATGGCTGGATGTTGGGAGGTGAAGCCTGGTTGGAGGAAGGTCACTGGGGATATGACCTGGAAGCGAGTATTTCCTTCCCTTCTCCCGTGATCTCTCTGCTTCCTGGACCATGTCACGAGCTCTTCCTCCTCCACCATGCACCTCTGTCACACTTCTCAGCCTTGGACTCAACTGACTGTGGACTGATACCTCTACAAACCGTGAGCTACAATAAACCTTTCTCCCTTAGAGTTGTGGGTGTCAGGTACATGTTTCTTTCTTTTTTTTTTTTTTTTTTCCTTTTTTCTTTTTATCAGTACCGGGGATCAAACGTACGACCACCTGCTTGCTAGGCAGGTACTTATGCCACTGAGCTAAATCCCCAGCCCTAGGTACGTGTTTCAATGATGAGCGAGTAATTAAAACCCAAGGCAAATTTTTAGCCGTGAGCGCCTATAGAAATTGAAAAGAAGTTTAAACACTTTCATACACAGTGGCACAAGAGTAAGCATTCCCAGTCTGAAAGAGAAAAGGAGGATAAAAAGAAATAGGACCAAAGCAAGAACATAATCCAGCAGGGTAAACATTAAACCCTACAGCTCCGTGTCCAGCAGCTGGGGAAAGCTGTGGTTAGATGCAAGCTCCAAGTGGCCTGGCCGTCCCACCCTATGGCATTGCTGATTGCAGCCCGCATGGCCTCTCCCTTGGCCCCTGCTCATATTTCAGATCTAAACCATAACATCTTCCTTCCTACTTTTGAGATGTGGGAAGAAGCTGAGCAGATAGCTTTCGTCTCTGCTTTACCTCAGCGTGGCCTCTCCCCTGACCCAGTACTTCCCACTCTGGGGTAGGTGCTATGCAGAACCCAGCCCAGAGCTTTTTTCCCTGACAAGTCAGTGTTTCCCAAGCCTATCAATGTTTCCTACTTACTTCTAGACATGGAGAAGATGACATAGTCCAATGGGAAGTAGCCTTGAAGTAGCCAGCTGGCAGTGTGGCCCTGGGCAGGTGACTTTCCTCTTTGAGCCTCAGCTTCCTTCTCGGTAAAATAGGGATTTAAAAGTAGGTATCAATGGGCGAGGTGGCTCATGCCTGTAATCTCAGCATTTGGGAGGCTGAGGCAGGAAGATTGTTATGAGTTTGAGACCAGCCTGGGCTACAAGGTGAGCTCAAGGCCAGCCTGAACTGCACAGGTCTCGCTTTTTTTGTCTCAAAAAAGACAAAAAAAAAAAAAAAAAAATCTGACAATGACTGTAAACATCCAAAAAATGTTGTAATAATTGTAACATTATTAAAACAACAAAAAGAATTTTAAGAATGCCTCTGAGGAAAAAAAAGGAAGGAAGGAAGGAAGGAAGGAAGAAAGGAAGGGAGGGAGGGAGGATCTGGGCTGACTCCATAGCTCAGCGGTAAAACATTTGTCTACTTGTCTAGCATATGCCTCTCAGTATCAAAAAACTATAAATAAAGAGCCAGAAGGTGGCACCCTCATAATCTCAGCATTCTGGGAGGCTGAAGCAGGATTATTGAACCTGGGAATGTATTTTAAGATGAAGTTCTTGAGTTCAATCCCCCAGTATCACCAAAATTAAAAGATAAATTTCTCTCTTTCTTGATGATGATGATGATGATGATTTGAGACAAGGTTTTGCTTTATAATTCAGGCTGGCCTTGAAGTCACTGTAGCCCAGGTGGACCTCAAACTCACAGTGATCCTCCTGTCTGAGCCTCTCAAGTGCTAGGACTACAGATGTGCACCACCACGCCCAGTTTTTTCCATACCAGGGGTCAAACTCCTGACCTTGTGTTTTCCAGGCAGGCGCTCATGCACCTGGCTAAATCCCCAGCCAGCCTCACTCTCTTTTTCCTGCAGTGTGGCTGGCTTTGACTTCATCATGGTTGTCCTTCCTGCCTCCCAAGTGCTGGGATTACAGGCATGCACTAGCACATCTAGTTTAAGATCTACCTTTTTTTTCATGAGTTTTCTAAATTTGATTCACCAACGAGGCAAAAAAATTATAACACTAATATGGTTTAAATGCATGTAAAGGAAATATATAAGACAATTATATTACAAACAAAAAGGGAATGAACATAAAAAGTAACCCTCCATATTTCATGGAAGCTGCTAAAGTAACACTATCAGTTAACTAAAGATCTCTTTCTCTCATGTAAGAACAACTGCTTAAAATGCTATAGCAAAGGACATGCAACTGGGCATGGTAACACACAACTACGTGGACGCTGTGGCAGAAGCATTAGAAATTTGAGGCCAACCTGGGCAATTTAGTGAGCTCCTGACTCAAAATAAAAATTAAAAAGGGGTAGGAATGTAGCTCAGTGGAAGAACATTTTCCTAATGTGCACAAAGCCCTGAATTTATTCCTTAGCATTACAAAAATATAACAAAATTAAAACTCCTCAAATGCAATTGATACAGCAAAACAGAACTCTAGAGCATGTTCAGTAACCCATAATAAGACAGAAAAAAGAAAAAATAGAGCAAACATAAACCATAAAATAAAGTGGCAGACTTACTCTCTAACATAATAATTACTTTAAATGTAAATAGCTTGACTGTTATAGGCAGCTAAATTACATTGAATATTATAGGCATTTGGAGGAGACTAGACCCTTAAAGGAGCCAGTGCAGAAAACCAGATACCTTGCAACTATGAGGGAAAACAAACATCTCCCACTGCTGGCCAGATCTCAAGACAAAAGACAAAACAGATGCAGCCACATATGGATAAACATCAGGGATTGATGTTTTAAATAGGTACCTATTGCTCTGAGGAAGCCACTAACTCAGCCTCCTATAGGCAAAGGCCCTGTTCTGTATTCATGCCTGCTTGCTACTTGACTTGCTTCCCCATTTGCTCCCAGATTTAATCAATTTTCCGTGAGCAATTACACTCCTAATCTTATTGGTTGACCATAGTTCTGTCCCACCTCATGCTCACCTGCCTCATGAGTTACCATTTTTCTCAACCTTGAACCCAGCTCACCTTGTAGTTTTGCTCTGTAAAAATCCCTAGAAAAGACAGCCTTTGACAGCCCACTCTGGACCTCTTCTATCAACAGATGCTTTCTTTCTCTCCATAAATATATTCTGCTCTTAACCTCTATTGCTCCTAAAATTCATTCTTCACTATTATAGAACATGAACTCGTACTGGACATATAGTAGGTTGGGAGTTTCTTTCCCCCGTATCATAGATAGCTCATTAAAAGGCAGTGCTTAGCAAAGAAGACTAAAATCACATGAATCAACTTTATGATGTCTGTAGGAAATTCACATCAATATACTGATTTAAGTGCCTTGAAAGTAAACTGGATGAGAAAAAAGAGATTTGGCATGCAAACATAAACAAAAAGATCACAAGAGCAGCTATGTGAATGTTAGATGGTGCAGACTTTTGAGCAAAGGACAGTGTAAGAGAGGTACATTACATAAGGGTGAAAGGCAGTCAGCAAATCCAACAATCCTAACAGTGTATGCACCAGATAACAGAGCTGCAGAACAAGTGAACAACACCTAAAAGAAGTGAGAGGAGAAAAACAAGTCCATCATTATAACTTAAGGTTTGACACTGGCTGTGGTGATACTTGCCTATAGTCTCAGCTGCTCCTGAAGAAGGAGAAGCTTAATCTCAGGAGGTTGAGGTTATCCTGGGCAACTTGTGGGACACTGGCCCTTATAACTTTCTCTTCCTTTTGGTACTGGGGATTGAACTCACGACCTCACGCTTGCCAGGCAGGCGCTGATGCCACTGAGCCAGGCTCTTATAATCCCCAGGCAGACTCTTATAATTTTTATTTGTTTTATTTATTTATTTTTTGGTACTGGGGAGCAAACTCATGACCTTGTGTTTACCAGGCAAGCGTTTGAGCCAGTGAGCTATATCCCCAGCCCTAATTTTTATTTTAAATAAAAAGATTTCAAAATTCTTCAACAATGGATAGAATAACTTGATAGAAATTGCTATATAGAAGAACTCAAAAACATTGACAACCAACAAAATGGTTTTCTTTTCAATTTTGTGGTTTTTCATGGAACTCACGAGGCTGGCCATGAGCTCCTGAGCTCAATCCATTTTCCTGCCTCAGCTTCAGACAGTGGGGGCTACAGTTTAATCTGCCATCTTATTTTATGGTGTATGTTTGTTCTCTGTTTTTCACTCCTGTTTTTTTTTTTTTTTCGTGCCTTCCTATGGGTTACTGAACATGCTGTAGAGTTCTGCTTTAATGTATCTATTGTGTTTTGGGAACTTTTGTTTTGTTTTTTTCTGCTCCCAGGCCTGGCTCTAACATTTGACATTTATAGAAAATCCCACTGACCAACAGGAGAACACACTTTCTTTTTTTTTTTTTTTTGGTACTGGGAATTGAACTCATGACCTCGGGTTTGCCACGCAGGCACTGGGCTGCTGAGCTGTATCCCCAGCCCAACACACCTTACTTTCAAGTGTCCATGTACCAATGCAGACAATATTGTGGAGCATAAAACAAACTTTAACATGTCTAAAAGAATTAAAATCATACAGACTATATTCTCTGACCATAATGGAAACAAATTAAAAATCAGTAATAGAAAGATAGTGGGATGATAAATAATTCATGGGTCAAAGTGGGAATGTCCTGGTTACTTTTCTCTCATTGCTGGGACAAAACACCCAACACCCAAAATGAAGGAAGGAAAGGTTTATTTAGCTCACTGTTTGTGGAGGTTTTCATAATCAGCTGGTTCCAAGGCAGGGTGGCGTGGCACTGGGGCAGCATTCAAGGTAGCAACCAGAGCAAAAAGAGGCACAAGCCTGTTCTCCTCCCTTATATTGTGCACAGGCCACCCGCACACTCCAGGGCAGATGCAGCACTCACAAAACCTCTGTGCCTTTCTCTTGCATAGGATGAGGGTATTTACAAAGAAAGGATCCTGGCTCCTTGCTGAGTCTCTTAGTTAAACTTCTATACCTCTCAAGTTGACACAATGTATCAACCATAACAGCGAACCTCTAGAAATGTTTTGAAATATATTAATGGAAAGAAATACCATACAACATCAAAGTTTGCGGCACATGGTTAAAGAAATAGTAAAAGGGGGCTACACAGCCTACATTATATACTGCATGCTTTTACATTATAAAAGAAGAAAGGTTTCACATTAATAATGTAAACAGTCCTGCTGGGCATGGTGGCATACATCTCTAATCCTAGCATTTAGGAGGCTGAGGCAGGAAGACTGCCTGGAGCTTGAAGCTAGCCTGGACTACATAGTGAGTTCAAGGCCAGACTGAACTACATACACTACATAGTAAGGTGCTGCCTCCAGAAATAATTTTTTTAGAATAAGAGAAAAATAATCCAAAGCAAAAAAAGAGAAGGAAATAATAATAAAAATAAAAGCAAAAGTTGACAAAAGTGAAAATAAAACAAAACAAAAAATAAAGAAAAAAAAAATCAGTGAAACAGAGGCCCTTTGAAAAGGTTGGTAAAATTGCTAAGTTTCTACCAAGACTGATCAAGAAAAAAGAGGACACAAATTTCCAACATCAGGAACAAAATGGATTAATACTACAGATCCTACAGACATAAAAAGATAAGGGAATCCTACCAACGCCCCCAAAGACATAAGTTTGATACCAAACGAAATCAATACATTCCTTAAAAACCATAACTTATTATTATTCATCTAATATGGACAGATAATTTGAATATCCCTGTAACTAGTATTAAGGAAACTGACCTTGTTATTTAAAGATGGTTTCACTGGAGAAGTGTACCAGACATTTAAAGAACTGATATTTGTCAGTGTGGTGGCACATGCCTATAATCCCAACATTTTGGGAGGCCGAGACAAGAGGGTTGCAAGTTCAAGTCCCATCTGGGGAATTTGTCAAGACATTGTCTTAACATTTAAAGTAAAGGGCTGAGAACCTTGCTCAGTGGCAGAGCACTAGTGGGTTTCATCCTTTCTTTTCCAGGAAATAGAAGAGGCAGAAACGTGCCCCAATCCATTCTATTAAGCTAGTGTCAACCCTGATGTCAAAGCCACACAGAGTGCACACAAACAGAACTACAAGCCAATACCTTGTATGAATATGGAAACAAAAATGCTTAATGACACATTAGCAAACATAAATCATCAATGTAGAAAAATAACTTCACACCATGACCAAGTGGAGTTTATCCCAGGAAAGTGAGGCTATCTTAGAGCTTAAAAATCACTTTAATTCATCATTTTAACAGGCTAAATAAGAAAAATCAAAGGATCGTATCAACTGATATAGAAAAAGTATTTGACAAAATTCAGCACTCATTCATGACAAGAACTCTTACAAAAAGGAATAAAAGGGAACTTCCTGGATGTGATAAAGCTATTTATAAAAAATTATGCCATGCTGGGCATGGTGGTACATGCTTGTAATCTCAGCACTCAGGAGGCTGAGACAGGAGGATCACTTTGAAATCAAAGCTAGCCTAAACTATACAGTGAGTTCAAGGCCATTCTGAACTACACAGTGATACTCTGTTTCAAAAAGAACACATCAATAAAAACAAAACAAAATAAGACAAACTATGCCAAACATTATACTTAACACAGACTGATTGATTTCTCCTTATGGTCAAGGACAGGGCACACATATTTTATTTCACTATTTACTCATTATAATACTAGAGATTCTTGCTAGGGCAATACGCCAAGAAAAGGGAATGAAAATCATAAAGATTAGAAAGGAAAGTCATCTATACACATGATTATATACATCTCAAGGAAAAATCTCAAGGAATGTATGAAACATCTTCTAGAACTAATAAATGAATTCTGCAAGATCTGAGGATATAAGATAGATCCACAAATCAATCATATTTCACTATGCTAATAATGAGGCTTTTACCATGACAGTATCACAGCTAGCGAGCTTTATCCCAGGCATGGTTATTATTATACTATCAAGAGACACATGGACACTGAAATTTTTTTTTTTTTTTTTTTTTTTGCAGTACTGGGATTGAACTCACGACCTCGCGCTTGCCAGGCAGGCGCTTATGCCGCTGAGCTAAATTGCTGGCCAGACACTGAAATTATTACACTTAGCTGTAAATGTAACCAAATTTGCACAGGAATTGCATACTGAAAAGGGCACAAGACAGTGAAAGAAATCAAAGATTTCACAAAAGTAAGAGATACATTATGTTTGCAGATTAGAAGACAGCATAGTAAATACGCCAGTTCTCCCTGAATTTATATTCAGGTTAAACACAATCCCTGGAGAACAGTTTGACAGTTTCTGAAAATATCAAGCATACAACTGTCACATAACCCAGCACTTGTACTCCTAGGTTTACTTTACAGAAAAATTAAGATTTCTATTCACTTAAAAACCTGGATGTGAATGTTTATAATACTTACAATGCTTGTAGTGGCTTTATTCATAATAACCCCTAGCTGGAAACCAGTCCTGTGCCCTTCACTGGGTGAACAATTAAGCCAACTTTAGAACATCCACACTGTGGGACACTATTTAGCATAACGGAATGAACTATTCACACTGGCCACAGCAAAGATGCATCTCCAGAGATTTATCCTGGGTGATAAAAAGCCAACCCCCAGAGGTTGTATGCTCTATGATTCTATTTATATAGTGTATTTTAAAGGACAAAATTAAAGAAATACAGAACTGATGAGTGGTAGCCGGGCTTGAGGAAGGGATGGATGCAGGATGGAAGTGGGTATGGTTACACAAGGACAAGGAGAGGGATCCTTGTATATTTTGTATCTTGACTGTATCAGTGTCAGTATCTAGGTGGTAATTTTTTTTTTTTTTTTTTTTTTTTTTTAGACAGGGTCTTGTTCTATAGTCTAGGCCAGCCTTGAACTCACTGTGCAGCCCAAAATGGCCTCAAGCTTATAGTGATTTTTTCTGTTTTAACCTCTCATGTGCTGGGATTACAGGTGTGTACCATCATGCCTGGCTTCCAAAATAAAAATTTTAATTAAGAAATGCATCTAAGGGGCTGAGGATTTAGCTCAAGGACATAACCACCTGCCTTGCAAGCAGGAGGTTGTGAGTTCAATCCCTGGTACCGATAAAAAAAAAAAAAAAAGAAATGCATCTAAGATTGAGGGTGTAGCTCAGTCGGCAGAGCATATGCTTAGCGTGTTCCAGGTCCTGGGTTCATTCCTCAGCGCAACGGGGGAAAAAGCATCAGTCTCCCGTGACATGTAGGACCCGTTTATCATTCAGCACTTTTCCTGCCCCTACCTTGCTGAAGGCAAGATTTATCAGTGTAAGGTGAATTTTAATATTCTCCAGGCTTTGTCCTCTTCTATCAGTCCATCAAAGAATTGTCTTAGCAAGATTACTCCAGGGACTTCCAGTCTCTCATCTATTTAATATTATTATTATTTGTTACTGCTCTCATGGGGCTAATTCATCAGTTTCCAGGTTGCCCTAGCAACCTAATACACCTGGTACTGAGAGACACCAGAAACATTGTTTGCTAAGGAGTCTCTGGATTCAGGCCCCACAATTCTTTTATCGGACATGAGCTGGTTGGCACCTGTGCGCAAGATCTGGAGTCATTTTTATTTTTCTTGATCATTAAGTCCCTCTCTATCTAACATCTGTCACTTTAGGAATAACCAGCTTTTGAGACAGGCAAAACACTTAGCACTCAGGGAGTGCTAAGCTACATCCCCAGCAATTTTCATTTTATTTTGAGACCAATGTCTTACTAAACTATCCAGGTTGATCTTGAACTTGGTATCCTCCTGCCTCAGCCTCCTGAGCTGCTGAGATCCCAGGCATGTAGCACCATATCCAGCCAGGAGAGCACTGTTCAATATAGCATTTTACTCAGATACAAATGCTTCCCACTTATAGAGCCAGTTTCCGTCAGGCCCACAAGAGGCTATCGATTCAAGAACAGTGCAATGATGGGATCTTCTTCTAACAAAGAGTTAATTCAATTTTCTGTCTGTTTCTAGGAGTAAGAGCTCTCAGGTAGCCATTTTTTTTTTCTTTTTTCTTTTTGTACCAGGAATTGAACTCACGACTTTGCAATTGCCAGGCAGGCATTGTGCCACTATATCTCTGCCCCACTTTCCACCCCATTTTTTTCGAGACAGGGTCTTGCTATTCCATGTGGCCCAAGCTAGCCTCAAACTCTCAGGGATTTTACTATTTCAGCCTCCCAAGTGCTGGGATTCAGATATGCACCACCACAGCTGGCTTCAGGTAGCTATATTTTGAGCTGATGTGGAAGGAAGAGTTGCTTCTAGCTTTGAATGCTTCCTGTACAAGAATCTCCTCCCCCAACTCGGGATTAAAAGTAGCAACTGGAACAGGCAACTGATGACCAAGTCCTTGAGATTTTTCTTTCTCAGCACATGTAATCTGTGCTCTATGGTGGGGTCGCCTGGGGGAACGGATGTCTTTGGAAACCTTAGTTTAATCACATAAAAAATTGAAAGAAGCTGGGTGTGGTTGTGTAAATCAGAATTCCCAGTGCTCTGGGAGGCTGAGGCAGGAGGACTACAAATTTGAGCCCAGCCTGGGAAAAAGCATTTCAGGGAAACCTTGTCTCAAAATAAAAAATCAAAACGGCTGGAAGTGTTTAGTTCAGTGCAAAGGTCCTGGGTTTAATCTCGAGTAGTGAAACAAACAATACTATCACCAACAAAACTGAGAGAAAGGAACCAACATGTTATAAGGACCTACTATGTGCTGGACATTTGGTCCTGCCTTAATTTATTAAATAAATCTCTTGGTGCTGAAGAAACTCAGTAGTACAGTGTTTGCATAACATGTGAGTGGCTCTGGATTCCACGCTCAGCACCACAAACCAAACAACCTCTCCTCCAAACTCATGAATGCCGCTGAAGTAAGCCTTTACACAGTCCAACTGCATGGAGGAGCAGAGGAGGACCCAGAGAGGGAAACTGACTCGTGCAACATCACACAATGACTCAATTCAACCTAATGTACGCCCACATGTGGCAGAATCCAAAGTCCGTGGTATTCGGTTCTGTCACACTGCCTCAGAGGCAGCGTAGTGTAATAACTAACTTGTGAGGAGTGCAGACTCTGCAATCCAATGCATGTGGATCCCTGTGGCCTTGGGTAATTTCACTTCCCTGACTCTGTTTCTTTGCCTTTCTTACGGAGGATTAAGAATTCTTCCCAAGGCCATGGGGCTATTGGAAGGATTGTGGATGATTTTGTGTGGAAGCCACTCAGGTAGCATTTGCATATGGAAATGATTGTTAAATGTCACCTATGACCTGTTTCCAAAAAGTCAGAGTACTGAGCGGTCTCCAGTTCCATTTTAAAACACTTTATCAAAGTTTGTTTTTTGGAAAACCACTCGCAAGCCTCAGCTATCAACGCTCTTGTTTAATTAAAGGCAGAAACATAATAATTGCAAATTGATTTTCAGTATCACCATACACTAGTGACTACATCACCTTATCTCATTCGAGTGAACTGAGTGGAAAATCTTGCTCTGGAAAAAAGTACTGAGTCTCTCCTATCAGTAGCGGCTGCTGGAGGGCACACTGAAACCTCTCCCTTTATACTGGCGGTGGTGGTGGTGGCGGCTGCAGCAGCAGTAGCAGCAGTAGCAGCAGGCACCCGTAGTTTATCTCCAGCCGGGCCTTCTTGGAGGTGCACTGCTAACTGAGCTCATGGAGCACAGTAAAGGTGGGGCTGCTGTCATCCCCTTTTCTCAGATAAACTGAGCCTTAGAGAGGACAAGTGACTTGCTGTGGAAGCTGTGTCAGGTGGATCTTGGCTTACACAATATCCCCACTACCCCACCCCTACCTTCCCCTCAGTCCCTATACTGGGGATTGAACCAAGGGGTGCTTTGCACTGAGTTACATCTCCAGATCTTTTTCTTTTTTTCTTTTAAAAATTTATTTATTTATTTAGGTATCGCGGATCAAACTCATGACCTCGAGCTTGCCCGGCGGGCGTTTGTGCCACTGAGCTATACCCACGGTCCCTTTTTATTTTTTGAGACACAGTCTGGCTAAATTGTGCAGGCGGGACTTAAACTTGCCATCCTCTTGTCTCAGTCTCCTTCAATGCTAGGATTACAGGCAAGAGCCATGCTCTCCAGCTGTTCTTTATTTTTTTCTTCCTCCTTCTCTTCCTTATTTTCTTCCTTCTTTCCTTTAGGTTGCTGGTATGTGTGCAGGCGCACATATGCACAACAGGGATTGAATCCAGGGTCTCTTGCATGCTATGCACCTGCTCCACCACTGAGCTGCGTCTCCAACCCCTTTAAACACAGACTTCTGGGGCTGAAGATGCTTAAAGTGAAAAATCCCCCTGTGAACTGCTAGGATGTTTTGCAATATACTGAAATAGCTCTAGCTCTCAGCACGCGTCTCTGTCCGTTTCCCCAAATCTTGGTATTTTAGAGCTTGGTACTATATTTCAGAAAGAAACTTTGGCTTTTAACTGTATTAACTGAACAACTTATTCACGCTAAAGATCGAGACCCTTGGGCCCAAAGGTCACAGGTCTGCCGGCAGCAGAACTGGAAATTCTATGCTGGTGCTCCAAGTCTCAGGCCGTGGTGGCCCGCTCATTAAGGGACTTCATTCAGGGAAAACAAAGGGAGGAAGCTCACAATCTCCACTTTCTCACCTGCAAAACTGTGTCAATCACAGGCCCGCTTTGGACAGGGGTGTGGCGAGGCCGCAGGGCCCGGGCGGCAGGGGGAGGGCCAGTGCCGAGCGTCCCCGCAGGCGGCGGCAGCAGGGTGTGAGCGCAGCCGGGCCACGCTTTGGACGCCGGAGGCGGGGATTCGAGAACTCCGGGCGGGGCCGACGGTCTAAGCATTTAGACTGGGCGTGGCCGCGGCCGGAGGTGCAGCAAATAGGATAACGGACCCCCGGGCTTCTGGAAGTCGGGGCGGGGTTTCAGGTGGCCAGTTCCGAAGCAGTGGAAGGGGAGTGGGCTAGGGAGCCAGGGTGCTGGCTTCGGGCTTGGACAGCCAGTGGGCGGGGCTTGAGGTGTTCTGGGGAAATCTCTTGAGGAGCCGGGGATCGGCCTTGCAGAGCCAGGCGGGCGAGTGGGTGGAGCTCTAGGAAACCTATTTCAGATTCTAAAATGCGCAGGGCGTGGCCCGGAGGCGCCTGTGGGCGTGGCCCGTGACCGGAGAACCCGGTTTGCGCTCGGGTCCGCCTTCCTCTGTGACTCCTTGCACCTCTCGGCGCGACCAGAGGGGGCGCTAGGGAGGAGGAGGCGTGGAAGGCAGGGTGGAAAGCCGGCTGGCCCTCCGGAAGTGGGCGTGGCGTACCGTGACTCTGCCTCCCTGGTTGGGCGCGGTGCAGTGCGGGGGCGGGGCCTGCGCGAGGCGGCAGGGGCGGTGGCGGCTGCCCGCGCCCCTCCCCCGCGCGGCGCTCAGTGCCAGGCGGGAGGCGGCAGCGGTTGGAGGCTACGCGGAGCCTTGCAGCGCGGACTTCGGCGGCGGCGGTGATAGTGATAGCGGCAGCGGCAGCGCTTCAGGCACCTGGGCCCTGGTGAGTGGCGCGCGCCTGCGGCTGGTCGGGAGCGAGCGGGGCGGGCGCCCGGCCCTGTTCTCTCAGCATGTGCGGCCGCCGGCTGACAGGAGCCGGCGGGGTGAGGGACAGGGCGGGGTGAAGGGTGAGGATTGCGGTGGGCGCGCGGGCGCGGGTCTTGCGCGGTGTGGGTTGGGCCTGGGGTTGCTGCCAGAGGCTCGGGATCTCCGGGGAAGGGCTGGGCACAGGCCGGTCGGGCTGGGGAGCGTGGGGCGGGGTCCCCGCGGGTAGGGCTCTAGGGGTTGGAATCTTCCTGGCCCGGCGGAGAGCAGTGGGCCGTGTGTGGACGCGGCTGCCCCAGGCTTTCAGGGGTCGGCGGCCTGCCACCGAGTGGGGTGGGGTGCTGCGTGTGGGGAGGGGCTTTTCGAGGCGCGGCTAGGACCCAGGGTCCGGGGCGTGGGGCCGGAGACAGGGCTTGGGCAGCCCTGAGGAGCGACCAGGGTGGGAGGTGGGCTGGGGCCGGCTCGCGTGGGGCTAGGGCGAGCTGGGCCCTGCTTGCGAGGGCGGGGGCGGCCGCCTGGCCTGGTGGTAGCCTGGCTTTGGGTGCGAGTTTTCACCCGGCCCCGAAAATTGGGGTTGGGGGCCAGGCAGGGCGGGGCAAGGTTCAAACTAGAGTGATGTGGGTGGGTGAGCTTTCAGAGAGCCCCAGCCCGGTCGTAGTGGGAGGCGGTCTGGGACTGGAGGGGGTTTGGAAGAGGAACCAAGCAGAAAACGCTACAGGGTCTGGGACATTCGAATGAACTGGATGATTCAGAGAGGTGCTCTCTTAATAGCGGGGCGGCTGGCGAGGGATGCAGTGAAAAGGAACGAGGTGCAGGTGGGGCTCCGCAGCGCCGAAATGACTTAGGATGAGATCAGACATCGAGGGTGGAAATGCAGGAACCAAGCTCTCCCGCCTGTCCCCACAGTCGTACGCACAGCCGCTCCCGGTCTCTCAAGCGATTTGAACATGTAGGGGGAAGTGGCAGGCTTTGGGGAGAGTCCACAAGAAAGGGGCTTCCTCTCGGAGGGAGGCGCTGGCCCTGCCGGCCTTTTTTGGGAGTGTTCAAAGGGTTTTGATCGCTGGAAAAGGAAATGTAGGCTTTTTTGCATCATGGTTTAGAATCACATCCTATATTTGGCTTTAATGTAGGCTGCCCTTGTTTTGTGGTGTCTGAAGTGCTTGCTCTACATGTTGCAACGTGGGATTCTGAGTGAGAAGCAAATTGCAAGTTGTTCATTTCCCCTGGGATAGCAAAGTACAAAGGCTTTCCCTTTCAGGCATTCAAAAGGAATCAAATCGTGTGTACGAGGTGGTGCATATATTTACTTTTGGAAATAGTTATTACAGAATATTAGGCCTTCTTGCCACGGCCTTACTGGGATTACAGTCTAAAGCAGTGTACTTACAGGACTCCTAGTCACTCTATATAAATATGCATCTCATTGTCTTTATCAAGCAGAACTCTGTCTTTACATCAGGGCCTGCTAGAATAGACAGAAACATAATTGTTAGCAGTTGCTTTGTATCATTTGTTGAGTTGTGAAGGCAAATAGGAACAGTATCTGTATAATTTAAATTCACTTAATGCATTTCCTGTAAAGCTGAAGAAATGGGTAAACTATTTGATCTTGATTCTTTACATTTCAGAGACCTGATTTAAGAAAACTTTCTGGGGCCCAAGGATGTAGCTCAGTGGCATAGCACCTGCCTGGCAAGCGCGAGGTCATGAGTTCCATCCCGGTACCAAAACAAAACAAAAACAAAGAAAAGTTTTTGGGGGGCTAGGACTTGGAGGTATTTTTTACAGTCTTAATGTTTGGAGAAGAAGCCTAATATTAAACACTAGATCTGAGAAAGTACACAAATAAATAAGGGGGAAAGTGGAAGACAACTGAGAATTGTGTTATTAGGCCAGCAAGTACAGTGTCTTGTGACAGATGATAGTCATGTGTGCTGAGGATTGAACAAAGGTTTGGTGTAAATATGGTCAAGTTACACACCTATTTGGCAAATCCAAAAAGTGGCTTCTTGTGTTTTTGATTATTTGTGGATAGTACATTAAAAACTTACGAATTTTAACTGATACATTTTTAACAGACACTATATAGAAATTTTCACCATTATTTGTTAGTTTGCAAATTGTACTAACCAGCATTTACGTGTCGTCTAGTTTCAAGTTAGGTTCAGAGTTGATGAATAACATTTTCTAAATACTTCGATTTTTTAAAATTTTGATACAAGTTTTATGCTTAACACATCTGTCACTTCTGGGATCCACTCCAACCATTATGAGAGTCACTCTAATGTCTCTGAGATGGAATGTTCAAAATGACAAATCATCGCTTCTTAGTTATATAAGTGGGAATGTGGAAGATTGATTTCTTTATCATGACAGAGTATTCCTTAATATTTTTGTCACAAACAGCTAAAAAACAGATATTAATTGGGGTATTTTCCTTTTGACCTCTTTTTCGGAGCCACAGTAATAATAAATATGATTGTCACTTTTATATTCAGGGTACAAGTCCACATGATAAAATGTCTTAGACTTATTTTCCATTTAATGAATTCCCTGTGTTAGTCTATCCTAGAGTCATAAAAACTTTTCTGGTACTTGGTGAATGTATCTTTTTAACCTTAAGCTGCCTTTTTGGTATTAAAACATGGAATTTTCTTCATGAATATTTCACCATGACCTAGTACCTAGAATGTTAAGTAATAGAATCTCTCTGGATTTTCATTGCCCTAGTTCAGATCATTTAAAGTGAATGAAAAAGATTATACTGAAAAAGATTCTTTTCTTAGCATTCACTTTGTATTTCCATAATGTGTAATGAAATCTTATTTTGTTTTATAACAATTTGTTGAGGTATAATTCATATGCCATATAATTCACTCATTTATTTTTTTTTGTGGTGCTGAGGGTTGAACCTAGGGCTTTGCTGTGAACTGCATCCCCAGCCCTCTGAGACAGAGTCTTGCAAACTTGTCCAGGTTAGGCTCAAACTTCTGATACGTGTGCCTCAGCCTACTAGAGTGCTAGGATTACAGGTGTGTGTCACTATGTCCTACTCTTTGCTCATTAAAGTATACAGTACAGAGGTTTTTAGTATATCCATGGAATAGTCAGCATAATCAATTTTAGAACATTTTATCACCTCAAGAAGAAATGCTATTTCTGTTATTAATCTTCTGTGTCCATTCTCCCTTCTCCAGTAATCTACCTTCTCAGATTTGCCTGTTAAAGACACATTTTGTAAATAAAATCATGTAATATGTGATCTTTTTTTGTCTAGTGTCTTTTGTTTATATTGTTCTCTAGGTTTGTATATGTGGTAAAATGTATAGTACTTCATTATATTTATGATTGAGTAACATCCCACTGCGTAGGTATATCCTTATTTTGTTTATTCATTCAGTTGATGGACATTTGGGTGTTTTCCATTTTTGGTGCCTATGAATAATGTCGCTGTGAACATTTGTGTAAAGTGGGTGAACACATGTTTTTGTTTTTCTTGTAAGAGTAGAATTGCTGGGTCATATGGTAACTCAGTGTTTAACCATGGAGGAACTACCAGACTTTTCCATAGCAGCTGCAGTGCTTTAGATTTTTACCCACAGTATATAAAGGTTCCCATTTCTCCACACTTACTTTCTTTCTTTCTTTTTTTTTTTGAGACAGGGTCTCACTATGCAGTTCAGGCTGGCCTTAAGCTCACTTTGGAGCGCAGGCTGGTCTTGAACTCACAGCGACCCTCCTGCCTCAGCCTCCCGAGTGCTGGGATTACAGGCATGAGCCACCACGTCCGGCTCAGTTTCTCCACAGTTTCACCAGCACTTGTTATATTCTCTGTCTTTTGATTCTAGCTGACTTAGTGTGAATTGATACTCATTGTTGTTTTGACATGTTTTCTGATGGCTAGTGCTAACATTATTTCATATGATTGGTAGGCATTTGTATACTTTATTTGAAGAAATGTCTTTTCAGATGCTTTGCTTATTATTTAATGGATTGTATTTTTATTGCTGAGTCATTTATATATTCTAGATACAAGTACTTTTTGAGATTCATGATTTATAAAATAAAAGCCAAATGTGTAAAGGTTAGGGAAAGATTTGAATTAATTTAAGATGTGCTGTAGATTGAAAAGGATTCATTAGTTAATTGCCTTTCCAGTTTCTCTGGCCTTCCTATTGCCTGAAGAATAAAGTTCAGTCTTCTTACTCTGATAGTGGATCAAGGTGGTTTCTGCTATCAGCCAGCTATGCCTTTTACTGTTCTCTTCCAGTGTCTTCATCTCTGAGCCACTCCTTGAACCATGTCAGCTTTCAAATCTTGTGATGCATTTATTAGTATTCCCTCCTTTTGCCCTTTGGGATCCAGGTCATAAGGTTTTCCTCCTTGAAAACTTCCTTATCCCCACAGGCAGACATTGTTCCTGCCTGCCCTCAGGAAACTTGTATTCATCACTACTGTTTGCTGCAAGGAACTGGACTTGAGTGAAAGCTGACTTCCCAAAGAAGGGAAGGTGCCAGAGAGATTCACTTAGAAGGCAGACAGATGCTGTTGCTCACAGTTTGGTCACCTACGCTTACTGGATATTTGCTGAGCAAATGATTATTTATTGAAGTTAACTGGGAAGATCCTCAGGTCAATGGATTCTTTTCCTTCTTTCCTCCCCCTCTCCTCTCTCTTCTGTCTCTCTGTCTGTCTCTGTCTCTCTGTCTGTCTCTGTCTCTCTCTACCAGTGGGCCATCTATCCATGAAACACTAAATATGGACAAGAATAGTGCAAGTCCAGTACTGGAATTACACACATTCAAATAAGCATAATAACATCAGGATTAGCAGAAGTTGATCATTGCTTCACAGTGTGGTCATTCTGTCTTTGGGTAAGCGAGAGAGTCTGGCCACGGGGTGTTTTGGTAAGAGCTTTCTTGCTCTATAGTCTCCTTTAGCTGCCAACAGCTGCTGAGGTCTTCAACTTGGATGTACCAGACTGAAGGCTTTGGGCTGTTTCTCCGTTCCGGACATCAAAAGGGCACCTGACACAGTTCACAGGCACCTCCTCCTTATGACAAATGTTTAATCATTTGTCTACTTCTCATGAAAAATATTTGAATTCCTTTTTATAATGGTCAAGCATTCTTTTCTAGTTAAAGATTCTAATTCCTTTCATTCTTAGGAACTTAAAGAATAGAGGCTAATTTACTAGTGTAAAAGCTCACTTGTTGGCCTTGTGGTAAGGAACACACGTGAACTTGAACTGTCATCCCCATTGAACAGATTTATTAGGGGACTAGTTACTCTATAAGCTAGATGCTGAATTAATTTCATGGTTAATAGTATCTTTAATTTAACAGTGTCATCCTAGTTTTTCATGGCAAGCAAGACAGACTAAAGCTAGCAAGGGATGGCCACAGCTTTTTGGGGTGATATTTAATAAGATCCCTGCTGCCTGTTTTAGAAGTACAGTAACCATCCTTTTGTTGCTCTCATCTCTGCAGCTGCTGCTTGTAGTATATATATGCAGGAGAAGGTAAGTTAGAAGTCCTTTTTAATCCCTGAGACTGCCAGTTTAATCTTATTATGTAGTAGAGAGGTACCTTGAATGCACTGGGCTGCACTACACTGTCACTTGTGGCTAACGGTGTCACTCGTGGGGTCCTCTGAGAGTCAGTGATTGAGAGCTCTGGTGAGTTGTTATTTTGAAGGCAGTATGTACTTTTGGTGTCAACTTGGGACTCAGCTGTGTTCTAGACACTAAGTTATTGGTATTCAGATGGTATTTTTTGTATAGATAAAGCACGATTAGTGGTGTGTAAGTTTCCCGCCTCGATTGAAAGAATCTGTTTAATTTACAGCACAGTTTTAAAAACTGTTAATGGTGACAGTGGAATTTTGGCTCTTGGGAGGTGAGAATCATGTGAAAGAAAAGGAACCACATTTTAACCCCCAAATGCCTCTGTGCGGGCTTTTTGGCACCCAGAGTTCTGCTACAGCGGACCTCCAGATCTTAACTAATCCTCGGAGTTCTTGACCTTCCTTCATTGCTATTACTTTGATTCTCCTATTCTTTTGTTCACTAACCTTTTAATAGCAGTAGCCAATAAAATGGATCTAATGCATTTCTAGCAGTTATTGCTAGACTATCAGTTTACATGTGGGATTGGACTCGCCACGCGAGGTTAGATGTGACACCTGGAGTTAGGAAAGTGTCTGCATACCTCTCGCAGGTTCCGTGGGTTACCTGTAACAGAGTGAATATTCTAAAGGTTTTTTCAAAATACTCTTGATCCCACGTGTGTGTAGTATTGGGGATTAAACTTTGGAGTTCTTGCATGTTAGGCTGCCCCTCCAGTGCCCCGCACTTCTTATTTATTTTGAGGTGGGATCTTGCTAATTTGCCCAAGTTGGCCTTGAATTTCCTATCTTCCTGCCTCAGCCTCCCAGCAGCAGGGTTTACGGTAGATGTGAGTTACCACACCTGGCTGGTTTTCTGCTTTTTTTTCTTTGTTATTTCCTTTTTTTCATTTGGGAATCCATGGTAAATGTAAAGTGACTTGGTTTCTGTGATCTTTGAATGGTAGATCAAGACAGGGTAAGTTGTAAACTTTAATAGTTTATAGTAGTCAGAGCCAAGGCCGATTTCTACATTGCTTTACAAATGCTGACCAAAAAGCCACTTATTTTGTCAAACAATGAAAATAGCTCACCTAAAACCATGAAAAGGGTTTGAACTACCAGATAGCCATGAATTCTTCTAACTTCAGCATTTTAGGGTGCTAAGTGTAATAAGCATTAGGGATTGATTTTTTTGGTCCAATTAAAAACTTACTTACATAATTTGTTATGCAGCCTTAATGTTTTGGTTTACTTTAAAAATTAATAGAACAAACTTAAACTTTTAGTTCTCATATGTATTAATTTTATGCTGAAGTCTTTGGTATGGACAGGTGTTGGAGAGTCAGTGTCTGGGATGCTGAGAAAGAGCCCCTGCCCGAGTGTCTGAATAATGGTACTGGATTGACTCAGAACAGGTGTAACTGGGGAAAAGCAGTGCAACATGTGTTATGAGGGCTGGACCTATTGTGAAAAGTTGTGTTAGCATAATACATATTTGTGCAATACTTTTGACAAAAATGTAAATATTATTTGCATATGGAATTATAAAAAGATAGAAATGTTGATGTGTGGACATTACTTGTGTAACTAGTGATTTCTGTGCCAGTGCTGATTATTTTTTTTTTTTTTTTGTCTTTTGGTCTTTTTGAGACAAAGTCTTGCTATACAGTTCAGGCTGGCCTTGAACTCACTTTGTAGTTCAGGTTGATCTTTAATGTGCATGATCAGGACTGGGGCTTTAGCTCAGCGGCATAAGCGCCTGCCTTGCAAGTGCACGGTCGTGAGTTCAATCCTTGGTACTGATAAAAAAGAAAAAGACAAAAAAAAAAAAATATGCAATGATCCTCCTGCCTCAGCTTCCCAAGTGCTAGGATTACAGATATGTGCCACTATGTCCGGCTCCAGTACTGATTTTTTTATAGGTTAAATGAATAGCAATTAAATGAAATAAATGAATTATTTTTCAGTTTGTGAGTGTAAACTCCAGTACTGCTATATTTTGCATTTCTTCTTCTTCTTCTTTTTTTTTTTTTTTTTTTTTTTGTCTTTTTCCTTTTTATCAGTACCAGGGATCGAACTCATGACTGCCTGCTTGCAAGGCAGGCGCTTATGCTGCTGAGCTAAATCCCCGGTCCCTATTTTGCGTTTCTTAAAAGCAAAGGATGTCTTACTTTTATTTTGTTTGTTTTTGTGACTCTATTTCCTAGCATACTGTCTGATGCACAGTTGGTGCTCAATAAGTCTTAGTTGACTTGCACTTTGCATGATATTCTTAGGGAATGTTGTCAGTGTTTCTGTTTTTCTAAATAAAAAGAATAAAGACATTTTCTACATGCATGTAATGTCAACTACGTGGGAGGCTGAGACAGGACTGCAGATTATAAGCTAATTTATAAGATATGGGCACTGCAAGACCCTGTCTTAAAATAAAAATTAAAAATGGGTGGGGCACGTAGGTCAGTAACAGCAGTTGCCTAGCAGGCACAAGCTCAAGTACTGGGGTTGGGGGTGGGGTGCATGGGATAGATGGAGTACCAGTTGGAGTACCAGTTGCGTGCATTTTTTTTTTTTTTTTGTCTTTTTCATTTTTATCGGTACCAGGGATCGAACTGACGGCCGCCTGCTTGCAAGGCAGGTGCTTATGCCACTGAGCTAAATCCCCAGCCCCCAATCTCCTGTCATTGTAATAAATATGTTAACAATGTATATGTGTATATATATATGCATTGATTTACCTTTGCAGTGCTGAGGATCAAACCCAGAGTACTTCTGTTTATTGAAACATGTTTTAGTTTTAAAGCAAATTTTAGAGTTTTGGCTAGAGCATAAATTCTTTTCTTAAAACTTACTAAAATGATACTTTAATAATAATTGTAGAAAAATAATAATTGTAGGGGATGTAGTTTTCTAAAATATATGCAGCATCATACTCCACTAAAAGCATAATTCTGTCAGGTGATGATCCTTTTTGGCACTTTATTGTAAATTAGCTGGCTTGTTGAGTAAGTTAAAAATATTGGTAGCTTAGGGTAACAGCTTCATTTTGTAGTTATGGTTAACTAGTTTGAAAAGAATTAGTGATGTAACTTCCTAATGGGAGCTTGTTTTTAGCTGAAAACCTTTATCAAGATAGATACGGGGAAGAACCCCATACTTTGTATGAAGATGAAGATTTAGAGTTCAGATAGCTGTTGAAAAACCTGTTTTCCCTTTCTGTTTTGTTTTATTTTTTTGAGACAGATGCAGGCTGGCTTGCTTTGAACTCACTTATGTAGCCCAGACTGGCCTCAAATTAGCAGTGATCTGTCCTGCCTCAGCCTCCTGAGCACTGACATTATAGTGTGTGCCACCATGCCTGGCTAGGTTTTTGTTTATATAATATCTGTGATGTAACAAAAATTAGTTGCTTTATAATTTTGTTTTTGTGTTTGTATGGTTATGTTTGGTATTTCTGGCACATCTTAAAATTTTCTACAGACCATAGATGATGATGTTTAAAATAGTATTAGACATGGGAAGCCTCTCATCTTTCTGCTGGTCTTCTTAAAGTCATTTTTCCTCCCGCTGAGGATGTAGTTCAGTGGTGGAGTGCTTGCCCATCACGTGCCACTCCCTGGCCTCAGTCCCCAGTACTGTGAGAGGGAAGGAGGACATTTTTCCTGCTTTCGTGTCTCTTCAGGTTACTGTTGTGCACTAGCTAACAGAACTAAAGATTATGACTTTCTTTTGGAAAGAGGGGCCTTTCTAGAGCTTGCCCCCAGTGACTCCTTTTGACTAGACCCCCCCTCTCCTGTCAGTCACCCCACCTCCCAGCAGCACCACAGGCCTGCAGCCACGCCCTTGAGGAGTGGCCTTCAGGGACATTTCAGATCCAGCCCAAACTGTAACAGTTCCATGAAATGATTCTGTATGGATCCTTAGGCTTCGGGTTATGATAGAACCCTAGAAAACATTTGTTTCTGTTTTTCTTTTTCATAATTGGAAAAAAACAATACCCAGAGGACCACAGTGATTTAGGTGGATAATTGGCTGTGTCAGGATAAACTCATTTTACACCTAAGCTAGAATTTTCCCTCTCTTGTAATACCCCTTTGCAACAGTCAGGAATATATGTTCATTAAATTCATTTAATCCAGGGGCTGGGGATTTAGGTCAGCTTGCATAAGCACCTGCCTTGCAAGCAGGTGCTCGTGAGTTCGATCCCTGGTACCGATAAAAAATGAAAAAGACAAAAAAAAAAAAATTTCATTTAATCCCTGCTTGCCCAGGATGCAAAGTATTAAAAACAAAACAAAAACAAAAACAGACCAAGTTCTTCAGTAGAAAAGGTGATATTTTGGTTTTTGGCATTCCTAGTTTTGCCTATGACTGTCTTTATGAAGTTCTTCATAAAAATGACTTTTTATTTTATTTTAAGAGAGCTGGAAATCCAGTAATTTCATTCCCTGGTGTGAGAAGATTGCCAAAGAATTACATATTAAGCATTTTATTCCAAAAGAAACCCCATCTGACTAAGTAGTGGAAAACAGACTTAGCAAGTTTGTACAGTCATACATGTTTTTTTTTTTTTTTTAAACCTGTTGTTGATAAGAAAAGTAGGTCACAGTATGCAAGAGTATTTCGAAACACATGGATTAATTTTTAAGTAAGATTGCTGGACCATTCATGTCTGTAAGATTTCTGCAGTTGATTTGGAAACTCTTGGGATTAATTTAGCTCTTCGAGCTGTGTCCTGTTCTTTGAAGAGAGACATAGAACCCATGTCTCAGTCTAGTCCCCAGGATGCCCATTAGGGAGATTTTTTTGTGGTGCCACAGTGTTTTTTCTGGGGCAGGGAACGCCTGCTGCTGTCTTTAAGGTTGAAATTCTTCTGCAGTGCTTCAAAGCTCCTGGGATGGCCAGAGCGGTAGTCATGTTTTTAAAAGTGCTAGTGACAAGGAGAAGAGTGGGAGGTGTGAGGGATTATAAGCTTGTCCATCCTTGCACATTGTATCTGCAATAAAAGATATTTCTGACACTGATAGAGATGACTCCTAAAGCCTTACAATCTCATGTTTTAATAATTGTAGTATTCTTTTGTTTTATTTTAGGTGAGTACATGCCTTAATATGCCATCATTTTGCCAAGAAGGGTCTCTTTAAATACACCTGCAAGAGACAAAAGAGTAATTTTAGGATTTTTAACTTTCAGGAATTTTCTTAATTTTTTTTTTTTTTTTGGTACTGGTATTCAAACTTACCACCTTGTGCTTGCCAGGCAGATGCTTTTGCTGCTGAACTAAATCTCCAGTTTCTTAATGTATTTTTAATTAATTTTTTTTATGATACTGGGACTCGATTCAGGACCTTTGCACTGAGCTACATCCCCAACTCTTTTTTATATTTTATTTTGAGATAGGGTCTTGCTGTATACTCCAGGCTGACCTTGAATTCCAGGTTGGTCTGGAACTCATGATCATCCTGCCTCCACCCCTTGAGCGATGGGGTTATAGGTGTGTCACCACTTCTGGGATTGCCAAGTTGCAGTTTTGCTGTTCATGTCATTGAGTTCACCTCATTTCTTGTCACATGTGACTATTACCAGTCATTCTCATGGCTTCAAATTGTAAATTACCAGTGTGCGCTTGTTTCATATTAAATAGTTCTTAGTTTCTCTTTGTAAGAAGTTCCTAAAATGAATATAGATTGTAAAATGTAAGATGTTTTCTTAGCAAGCTATGAAAAATGTAAAACTATTTCATTTTAGCTTACCTTTTAGAAACTGTCCTTGATAATATATTTCTTTCTTTCTTTCTTTTTTTTTGTCTTTTTGAGACAGGGTCTCACTATGCAGTTCAGGCTGGCCTTGAGCTCACTGTGTAGCCCAGGCTGGTCTCGAACTCACAACAGTCCTCCCACCTCAGCCTCCTGAGTGCTGGGATTACAGGCGTGAGCCACCACACCCGGCTTGATACATATATTTCTAATCTTTCTTACTTTCCCTCTTTCTTTTTTCCTTCTTTCCTTCCTTCCTTCCTTCCTTCCTTCCTTCCTTCCTTCCTTCCTTCCGTGTTCTCTCAGACATTGAACATATCCTCTGGTTTAAGGCTTACAGATTTCTATCAGAAGCAGAGACTTGCTTCTTTGGATGAATCTCTGTTGTTTGTCTCAGTATAGTTAATGTGCATATCCAGTTTCTGTATTTTGATTCATATTTGTAAAGTGTAGGCAAATTATAATTTCATGTTTAAAAATAACACAAAGCAGCTAAGTGTAGCTGTTGATTGTAGGCCGCATTGCCATGAGAGAGCTCTAAGAACTCTTGCTGATTGACTTGCAAAAGCCGAGTTGCATGTATGATGTGCAGTTGATCATTGAAAAAGTATTAAAGTTCATGGAGTAAGAGTTGCACAGTCCTTTACTTTGTAGTTGCAGGCCATTGTGTCTTCCTCAGAAGTTCTTTTTCTCCTCAGGGCCAGTCACATAATGTCTCCATGCTGAAGAATGAGGAGCCTGGTCGGATGAGCTTGGGATACCTCTCAATGCCAGGCCTCTGTGAGACCTGCTGTTTCTTGGTGGACTTTATTTGAACTTTATTGAGTCTGTTATTGAATTATATTGGGTTATCGTATTGAAATAGTACAGTATAATGAATATACCACTTAGCATTTTATGTAATACCTGGTTGTTTATTTTTATTTGTTTATTTTTTTGGTACTGGAAATCGAACTCATGACTTTGCCCTTGCCAGGCAGGCACTTAAGCAGCTTGCCAGCCCACCTAGTACTTGGTTGAATAAGGGGATGAGTGAATTTTCCTACCACATTCTTCCTGTTGTTGGTATCATGATAAACTGAACCAACATCTAGACAACTTCATACTTGCAGTCAGTCACTGTAAACAGCAGAAGATTTTCCCCTCATGAGTTCATGTTATCAGGCGTATAGCTGCAGTGTGTGAGGAGGTCTGTTGTGTACCTGACTTTTTGCTGTGTTTTTTAGCAGATACTGTATGTAGTCTTTTTTTCTTTTTAAAATAGCTTTTATTAAAGTAGATAAGAAACCATCTTTTTTTCTTGGAATGTCGATGTCTGATCTGTTAGCTAAAAATTTGTGATTTGTTAAGGAGATGCTTTGTCACTGGTGGATTTAAATTTGAAAAATTCAGCTTATCTTATGTCCAGAAATGATGAATGTTGCATTTTTGTAGTAGAGTAACTCCCCAACTTGCTTTGGGTGTCTGTTTTTGGGAATTTGTTTTCTGTGTAGGTTTACAATATTACTACATTTCCAGCTTCGTAAATGACTTTTTGACTGTTGGCATTATCATTTAAAATAACTGAGGTGAGGACATTTGTCTTCTCATCTGTTATCCTATTTGCTTTCTGTTCCAATTTCTTCTGCTTTAAAAGAAGCCTGCCATAAAAGTAGCATCTTCGAGAGAACATCTGGATATTTTGCAGTCTTTCTGTAGTTGTTGCTGGTTGAGGGAGCACTGTAAGTGTACTGAACATGGAGTAATTGACACTCTGGGATGGTCTCAGCACATGTGCAAAGCAGGATTTGCAGTAGTAGGGGTTTTCCTGTATGTGGTTCTAGCAGGATGTGTTTCCTTTCATATGAATCATAGAAACACATCTGCTGGAATCTTTAAACAGATAACTTCTCAATAAACAGGAAAATGTCAAAATTGTGGTCATTTTTTGAGATTGATGGAAGTAGAGGAAACATAGTAACATTTATTCAGGTGTTTTGAGAATGTTTTATATGTTGCCATTACACTATAAACACTGTATTATGTATATTTTTTTTCTAACTTTCTTGTATGGCTTATGAAATACAATTTCTCTGTGTGACTTGGCAGTACTATAAGAAGCATGCCTTCACACTCTCCTAAAGGGTGATAATTATCAACTGACTATAAGATGGAAATTTGTTTTGAAAGTTTAAAAGTGGTTTTGAAAGTGATTTTAGCAAACTACTTCTGACACATCAACTAAGTCCTTAACTCACAGTTTGCTCTTAGTTTTTATTTTTATTTTATTCATTGTCTTAAAATTTTTTATTAGTACATTTGTTACATAATATATTCAAGGGGAATTGATGTATATATGTAATATCTTGATCTTTTTTCCTTTCCTCTCTCCTCCTTCCTGTCTTTCCCCATCACCAGATTCCCTTCTCATATTCACAAAGTCTTATCTCTTTGTTTCCTATCATCTATGTTTTATTTTGCTCTTTAAATTATTTAAACTTTGAGTTTCTCATATAAGAGAAACCATGTTGATACTTAACCTTTTTTTTTCTTGACACAGGATCTTGCTTTGTAGTACAGGATGATCTCACTATGAATGATCTCACTATGTAGCCCAGGCTGCCCTCAAACTCATAGTGATCCTCCTGCCTCAGCCTCCTGAGTGCAGGAATTACAGATGGGCACCACCATGCCAGCCTTGTGATAGTTAACCTTTGTGTCTGACATACTTCATTTAACATTATGGTTTCAAGGTGCATCCATTTATCTACAAATGCCTCCAGTTTGTCTTTCCTTGGCTGAGAAGTATTCCACTATGAATATATATCACATTTTCTTTTCCATTCATTTGTTGATGGATGCATAGGTAGCTTCCAAGATGTTGCTATTATGAATTGTGCTGCTGTAAACAGGGATATACGTGTATCAGTGAAATATGTTATCTATTTCAGGAAGGCACAAGTAAAACTGGATCTATTTGTATAACTGGATCTACAAATGTTCTATTTGTAGTTTTTATGGATATCTCCATGCTGATACCCATAGTGGTTGTACTAGTTTACAGTCCCACTGACCGTAGAGAGGTGTCCCCTGCCCCGTGCCCAGCTCCAAAGCCTCACCAGCAGCTATTGTTCTTTGAGTTCTTGATGATACCTGTTCTTTCTGGAGTAAGATAGAATTTCAGATTTGTTTTTGTCTATCTCTAATGACCAAAAATGCTAAATGTTTTTTCATGTACCTGGTGGGCATTGGTAGATACTTCTTTTGAGAAGTGTCTGTTTAATTGTTAATTTTTTTGATTGAGCCATATATTTGGGGAGGATTTTTTTTTTTTTTTTTTTTTTTTTTGGTGGTACCAGGGATCAAACTCATGACCTTGTGCTTGCCAGGCAGGCGCTTGTACTGCTAAGCTAAATCCCCAGTCCCTATTAGTTCTTCATCACTCTTTGTATAGATATTAGTTCTCTGTCTGAGGAGTAGCTGCAAAATTTTTTCCCATTCCGTAGGTTGTTCATCTGTTGCCCTTTGCTGTGCAGAAGGCAAAACTTCTACCGAACTTTTGATGTGATGTCATTGTTGATTGTTCATGTATTTCTTGTGTGCTTGGTGGTCTTGTCTATACCTATCTCTTCAAGAGTTTTTCCTAATTTATCTTTCAGTAGATTCGGTGTTTCTGTTTTTATATGTAAGTCTTTGACCCATTTTGATTGGATTTTAGTACAGGGTGAGAGATGGGTCTAGATTGAAACCCAGTTTTCTCACCACTGTTTTGTGAAAAAGGGTATCTTTTTTCCAAGGTGTGTTTTGGGCTGCCCTTGTCAAAGATCAGGTGGCTGAAGGTGTATGGCTTTGTTTCTGCATCCTTAGTTCTGTTCCATGGATAAATATGAATGTTTTTGTGCCAATATCATGCTTTTGTGTGTGTGTGTGTGGCTTTGTTATATCACTTGAAATTCAGGATCGTGATGCTTCCGCTTTGCTCTCTTACTCAGTTTTTTGTTTTTTTGTGTTTTTTTTTTTTTTTTTTGCAATTCTGGGTCTCTTTTGATTCTATATAAATTTTATGATTTTATTTTTCTAGTTCTGTGAAGGATGCTGTGTTGATTAGGGTTGCATTAAATCTGTATATAAGTTTTGGTAATATGGTTAGTTTTGTTAGTTTTTTTTTTTTTTTTGGCCTATTTTGGAACAGGGTATATGTTCCTATTTTCTGATGTCCTCTTCAATCTCTTTTTACATCTTTGGTTAATACCTAGGTATTTAATGTTTTTTTAAAGCTACTGTTAACGGTATTGTTCTTTTGATTTCTTTCTCACTGTGTTAATCGTTGGTTAACAGAATACTGTTGGTCAACAGAATACTGTTGATTTTTGTGTGTTGATTTCATATCCTGCTACTTTGCTTTCGGTAGAACTTTTAGGTCTTCTACATGGAATCTTGTCATCTGCCAATAAAGGTATATATGTCTATATGTTTATTCCTTTTCTTTTTTTTGCTTGATTGCTTTGGCTAAAGCTCTGAGTACTGTTTTGAACAAGAGTGGTGAGAATGAACATTGTTTTTAAATTTTTTTAAAAATTTTTTAGAGAATGAACATTCTTGATTTTAGAGGAAAGGTTTTGAGATTTTTCATTTAGTATGGTATTGGTAGTAGATTTGTCATAAGTGACTTTTCTCAATTTAAGATAAGGGTCTATATCTAATTTTTAAAATTTTTTTTTTGAGGCAAAGTTTCATTATATTCATTATAATGGTTCAGGCTGGCCTCGAACTTACGGTGATCCTCCTGCCTCAGCCTTTTGAGTGCTGGGATTACAAGTGTGTATCATCATGTCTGGCTTTTCTGTATCTATTTTTTTTCTTTTTTTTTCTTTTTTCCTGTATGTATTTTTTGTCAGTTTTTTTTTTTTAATCATGAACTGGGATTTGTCAAAGGCTTTCTTGTGCTTGTTGAGATGATCATGTGATTTTCATCTTTGCTTCTGTTTATGTGATGTATTGTATTACTGCTTTTTATGTGGTAAACCATTCTTGTGTCCCTGGAATGGAATCAACTTGGTCATGATGTGTGTGATCTTTGAATTTTAAAAATTTTTAACAGACAGTAAGTAAGGGTTTTTATTTGCTAAACATTCCACTCTTTCAGTGATACTTTGCTTTGGATGGTCTGTTCCTCTGGACTGACCCCCCCTGAAAAGTGACCTTGGGTAGTGGACAAATGGTAGTCCTTCAGTACCACAGCTCTGGAAGGGCACAGAGGAACTGTCGGTGCTGAGATTGAAACAAGGTGCTCATATGTGTACTGCCTGCTACTTCACTCCTGCACAGTGTTGCTGATGTGGCAGTGATCTGTTCGGCTTTCAAACGCAAAGAAGGGGTAGTTGCCTTGTTTTGAGGGTTTGAGGTGTGACAGCATAGTTGTGGCGTGTCAGGCGGCAGGAGAGAATGCTCAGGCAGGAGAGTGTCTTCATATGGTGCCAACACAGCTACCTCTCAGCACACCGTTTCCTAACATACACAGAGCTTCCTTAAGATTCTCTCTCTCACACACATGACCCGCCCCCCATAGCATTGTGATAGAGGGTTTGTTTAACCACACCAGAGTAGGAAATCTCTGCTTTAATTTTTGTAGTCTTAAGAATACACACAGGTTTTCCAGTTCTTCCTAGTGTGAGCGCACACACTTTAAAAGAAGCACTCAGAAATATTTTCTTAGTTGGGCTACTCACAGCCCAGCCTCTCATACTAGAGCACTAATCAAATCTAGAGCTGTCTCCTTCCAAAAGAAAAACAAATCAACAACAACAAAAAAAGCATCATAGCCCAGAGCTTCTTAGAGTGGGCAAAATTCACAGCAATCAGGCACAAGCTCATGAAATGTGGGTACAGGGAACATGACATAAAGGCTGCCCAGAAGTGGCTGCTTGGTTTCCTTCTTCTGTAACTGGGGTAATCACATAAGTCTCTGAGACTCATTCTCTTTCCGTTCCTAGAACAACACAATATATTTGAGAACGTCTCACTCATTGTCACTGTACTCCTCACTCTTTTACACTGAAGAAAAGACTTTGCTCCATAATTCCCTACTGGAAACTAACATTAAGATGGACCCTAAAAACAAATTGGGTGGCCAGCATAGTAACGGGGATCTTAGCAGTATAAGCTGAATCTAGTTGGAAGTATCTCAGCTAGTAGAGACAGCTAGCATATTTGTTAGTCAAAGCTAGTGTGAATGACTTAGTATTCTTCATTAGAAGAAAGGCCTTCGGTTTCTTTTTTGTCACCTCCACTTGCCGTATTGCTGCCCAGATGCTTTAGCTGTTTTCCCGCATGCAGCTTTCTTTGCTCCCTAGGAAGTGTTGCAGGCCCCACCCCGCTCCCAGATTGGACCCAGGGCCTTGTGCATGCAAGGCAAGAACTCTGCCAGGAGCCAGATCCTCAGCCCTGTTGCAGCTTTCATTTCCTTTAACTTTGAAAATAGTCTCAAAAATTTTCCACATCTCTTCCTCCAGTACTGAGATAGGCCAATCCTTGAATATCTAGATTATCTAACATGGACAAACAGTGCTGTCAGGCTGGGGATCTGCTGTGTTAGATGCACCACCCTCTGGTGTAGGAGAGGTTCAATCCTATCTGGTGCTGGCAGAGGGGGTGCTCTGAGTGATGGTCGCTGCTGATCCAGTGCTATGGTTTGTTCCAGCCAATGAATTGAGAAGGCTACAGCTTTTGTTTCTATCATTTTCATTACTGTGTTGGAACAGATATTGGTGTTTAAGGCTTATATAATTTGTTTTATTCCTGTACATTCAGGAAAGTCATTAACTTCCTCTGGCAGCTGCTCTGTACTAAGCTTGACCAATTCAAAGCCATGTTTGATATACCATTCTTAAACTTTTTGTCAGTTTACTCTGTCTTCACACACTTACCACAGACCAACATCATTACTTCTGGTATCCACACTTCTGCCAGTGGAAGCCATGAGAAGATACTGTTGAGTTCTGATGTTTGTGAGCTGTCAAAGTAATGCCAGACAGACTGCATACCATAAATGCCTACCATAAATGACTAGACAGACTGCAGTCTCTATGGTGACAGGGAACTTGATTGGCACCACACAGATTGCTGTCTGCTGAATAGTATGTGTGTGTGTGTGTGTGTGTGTGTGTATGTCTTTTTGGTTTTTTGAGCCAAGGTCTCATGCAATTCAGGCTGACTTGAACTCAGTGTGTAGCCTAGGCTGGCCTTGAAATTGAAGTGATCATCCTGCTTCAGCCTCCCAAGTGCTGGAATTACAAACATGGGCCACCACACTCAGCTGATAGATTCTTGTTGGAAGTTTTTGTGTTTACATTCATGAAGGAGATTGGTAAGTAGTTTTCTTTTATACCTTATTTTTACTGGCTTTTCTTTCTTTTTTTTTTTTTTATCAGTACCGGGGATCAAACTCACGACCGCCTGCTTGCAAGGCAGGTTCTTATGTTGCTGAGCTAAATCCCCAGCCCCTGGCTTTTCTTTTTTTTTAATTTTCAGGTTGTTTTATTTAACATGTACATATATTTTTAATTATTTTTTGTTTCCTTAGGTGTCAGATGTTGTGAACGTCAGTTTACCAGCTTTTAAATTTTCTTAATTGGAAGCTAAAGCAGAAGCATATTGTCTGCTTATTAAAGATTGATAAGATTCTTGCATGACAGTTAACCTCTAACCTTTATTTCTTATTTTGGCCTCCAGTGCTATCTAGATAACCTGGATGGGGTGGCCACTGTCCATGTTTCTAAGATAGAGGTTTTTTTATCCAGCCCTTAGGGCATCTTGTAGTTGAGCTTGTGCTTTCAGCCTATTCTCCATTGTTATTTCAAAGGCATCTCAGTTTTGCTTTATGACACCTGTCCTAGAATAGTGCCAGTTTTATTGGAAATACAGATAGAATGATAAATTACACCTTTTGGAGGGGTTGTTTGGGACAGGGTCTTGCCATGTAGTTCAGGCTAGTTTTGAACTCACAGCCATCCTCTTGCATCAGCCTCCTGAGTGCTGAGATTACAGTTGTGCACCACCTGGCCTGGCTTGATAAATAACCGTACATTTTATAAGGACTTAAAGTAAGGTGTACGATTCCCGCATCTTATGGAAGTTAAAAGCCACATTGCATTGTCTTCTGTTTGTTTACTCATTTTTGTACCCGGGATTGAACTCATGATGTCGCACTCACCAGGTAGGCACTTATACCACTGCGCCAAATCCCCGGCCTCATTGTCTTCTATTTAAAGTCAATTTATTTTGAAACTTTTCAGTGTCTCTTTGATTTATTTAATGAATGACTTACTGCTACATAATGTCCTTCTTTATGAGATGATCTTGTAATTGCAGAGAAAAGGTCCTGTGCAATTTTAAGAATTTGTTACTTGAAAGGCCTAATGAGCAAGTAACTTCTCCAAGGTTGAACCATTCTATGGCAAGACATTTAAAATTATACCTAGTATTTTCTTGGGCTATTATATTAGTTCATGACTTTTTCTCTTTTTTTGATACAATTGAGAATCAGATTCCCTTATAATATGCCTTTTTAAAGGGGATATTTTAGTTTTCTAGTTTGTGGTTTGATTAGTTTAGGACTAGAGATCTAATAAAATAATGCCTAAATTTGATAATGTGACATTTTAATTTGGAAATTTATAGTAGAACCTTTTTTTGATGAAACAGTAATATCATTTGATAATGTAGGCAGCCTCCTAAGAGGGCAGTTTTTGTTTGGCTACTTCTCATTTTTTCCTTTGTTTGAAAAACCATGAAAGTGCAATAAATACTGCTGAGATGGAAAATCAGGGTATTATTATAAAGCGTCCTTTAAAGCACATGCTGTTTTTCTTGTGTGACAGTGTTAGTAGGGAACTCATTTGGATGTTTCCTTTGGGTAGAGAAACATACTAGTAGGCTCTTTGATAATTGCTAACAATCTCCTCCCTTCCCCTCCTTCCACTCCATATTGGGAATCAGACCCAGAGCCTTGTATGTGCTAAGCAAGTGTTCTGTCGCTGAGGTATATCCCCAGCCCCTTTGGTTTGATTTCATTCCCAAGTGACAAATGATATCCAGCATCTTTTTATGTGTTTGTTGAACATTTGTATATCTTTGGGAAAATGTCTGTTTAAATTCTGTTGTCCATCTTTAAGTTTTTTATTGAGCTGTTAGAGCTCTTTATGTATTTTTGTTATAAGTGCCTTATCAAATATAAGATGTGCAAAAAGTTAACCATTCTGTGGGTCCTTCCTTTCTTTCTCTCTCTCTCTCTCTCTTTCTTTTTTCTTTCTTTCTTCTTTCTTTCTTTCTTTCTTTCTTTCTTTCTTTCTTTCTTTCTTTCTTTCTTTCTTTCTTTCATACTGGGAATTGAACTCACAACCTAGCGCTTGCCAGGCAGGTGCTTATGCCTCTGAGCTAAATCCCCAGTCCCTTGTATGCATTTCTTTATGGTGTCCCTGAATAACAGAAGTTTTGAATTTTAATAGAGTCCATTTTACTTACTATTTCTTTTTTGCTTGTGATTCTAGTGTCATATCTAAGAATCTTTTGCGACATTTAAGGCTATGAAGATATATTCCTCTGTTTTCTCCCGTGAGTTTTATAGTTCTAGCTCTTATGTGTAGGCCTTTGACTCATCTTGAGTTAATTATTGTATGTGGTGGGAAATAATGTTTAATGTCTTTCTGTGCATGTGGCTGTCCCATTGTCGTAGCACCTTTCCTTGAAAGCCTGTTTTTCCCCAGTTGAATGACCTTTTCACTCTGGTCAAAAACCAGCTGCCAATGAGTATGGATTTACTTTAGACTTTGAAGTCTGTCCCATTGATGTGTATGTCTTTCCTTGTTCCAGCAGCAAACTGTCTTGATTGTTACTGCTTTGTAGTAAGACTTTTGGTTTTTGTTTGTTTGTTTTGGCTTTTGTGAGACAGAGTTTCATGGTACAGTCTGGCCTTAAATTTCCTAAGTTGCCTGGGCTGGCCTCAAACTCAGGAGTCTCTTGTCTTGGCGCCCCCCAAGGGCTAGAATTAATGCGTGCACCATGATGCCTGGTTTGCCGTAGGTTTTGAAATCAGTAAATATGAATATACCTAATTTTCTGTTTTTCAATGTCATTTAGCTCTCTTGCAGATTCTGTATGTGTTTTAGAATCAGCTCATCAATTTCTATGCAGCATTCAGTTAGAATTCTGTTAGGCATTGCATTGAATCTGTATCTCAGTTTGGGGAATATTGCTATCTTAATGTTAAATCTTCTGACCCATGAGTGCGGATGCTGTTCATTTGTATCGTTTCATTTGTTTGTACCTTAATTTCTTTCAGTTATGCTTGTAATTTCATTTTGCAAGTTTTATTACCTACTCGGTTAGGTTTAATCCTGAATATTTTACTTTATTATGCTACTGTGGGTGGAATTTTCCTTCATTTTTGAATTGTTTGCTGTTGATCTTGTATATTGCAACTTTGCTGAATTTATTATTTCTAATAGTCATTTTAGTGGATTCCTTATAATTTTCTAAATCTAAGATCATATCTTCTGTATATAAAGACAATATTACTTTTTTCCAGTTGGAAAACCTTTTTCCTTGTCTGATTGCCCTGGCTAGAACTCATAGTACAGTTCGGAGTAGAAGGTGGCGTGAGTGGGCATCTTTGTCTTAGGGAGGAAGTGTCATTCATCAGTGAATATTGTGTTAGATCTGATATTTTTGTGGATGTCCTTTATTAGATTGAGGAAACTCCTAGTCCTCTTTTTGTTGAGTATTTTATGAGAGGATGTTATTGTCAGATGCTTTGTCTGTGTCTGAGATGGTCACTTGAGTGTTGTTTCCTACTCTATTGATACGTGTTATATTAATTGGTTTTCAGATGTTAATCCAACCTTATATTCTTGGGATAGACTCTGCTTGTGTTTGATTCCTTTATATGTTGGTGGATTTGATTTGCTACCATTTGAAAATTCTTGCATTCATATTCATAAGAGATGTTCTACAGTTCTCTTGTGGTATGTTTGTTTGGTTTTGGTATCAGTGTAATACTGGTCTCATTAGTTTGGTAATGTTCACACCTTTTTCTTCTTTTTTTTTTTAAGATAGGATCTCACTAGGCTGTCCTTGAAGTCACTATGTAGCCCAGGTTGGCCTCAAACTTGTGATCCTTCTGCCTCAGTCTCCCTAGTCATGGAATTACAAATGTGTGACACCATGCCCAGCTGTATTTTTGGAAGACTTTGTGAAATATTAACATTATTTATTTAAATGGTTGATAGGCTTTAGTGGTGAAGCTGTTGGGACCTGAAATTTCTTTTTCTTTGTCAGATACTGGTTTATGTTCTTAATCTGTGTGTGTATGTGTGTCTTTTGGCTGCCTTTGAATTTACTTTGTAGCCCAGGCTGGCCTTGAACTCACAGCCATCCTCCTCCCCCCTCCCAAGTGCTGGAATTACTGGTGTATGCTACCACACCCGGATTTTTAAAATTCTTACTTTATTCTACATTTTATAGATGAGGAAATGCAGTGAGATTAAGTAATATGTAACAAGTGATAGAGGAGGATTTGAATGCAGATTATTTTATGTTAATCACTAGAAAAACAGTAGTTGGCTTTTTTTTTTTGTCTTTTTGAGACAGGGTTTTGCTATGCAGTTCAGGCAGGCCTTGAGCTCACTTTGTAGCCCAGGTTAGTCTCAAACGCTAAACAATCCTCCTGCCTCAGCCTCCTGAGTGCTGGATTACAGGCGCGAGCCACCACACCCGGCTAGTAGTTGGCATTTATTGAATGATTAGTTTTGTGTGTCTAACGTTGTAATGATGCTAATGTCCCAAATCCAATGCTTACTTAATAATCACTTCAACTTTATATGCATTGTACCTACTTTGAGACACAGAATCTGATACAGATTCAGTAACTTGCCCTAGTGAACTATGACCAAGGAGTGGTGCAGCTGTGCTTTTCACTCAAAGGGCTGACTCTGGAGCTGGGGCTCCTGATTGCTGTTCTCTGTTATGTGCCTCAAGGGCCTGAGATAAGTCTGTCCAGCAAAAGCAGCTGTCCTGTATGTGAATGTCTGAGCCCAGGTCAGGTTTGACCGAGGATTCATGAGTGGGCTCACACGGCCCTTCAGATTCCATTTCAAGATGTGTGACCCTGTGCTGCTTTGTGGAAACACTGGCTTTTCCCCTCACTCTGCTCTGCAGCTGACATTTTACTCCATGATTAAGAAAAACAAAAAACAAACTGTAACAGCTCTATGTTTTTCCGCCCAGATGTAGTTAGCATGAAAAGAAGTAATTATGCATAATGTGGGTATGACTTTTTAAAGTATTTTAGTTAGGTCAGCCAGCAGAATTGTGCGTCTTTCAAAGGACACAAGGTGCTGTACTTATTTTACTTAAACCATTATATTTTTGTGTGGTTAGATGGTATATTGCTATTGTAATAAGGAGGAAATGTCTTTATTTTTTCAAGTTAGAGGCTTTCTTCTAACGTCCATTCAGATTGAAAAATAAGACAGGGATGGTGGTACATACCTATAATCCCAGCACCATGGGAAGCTGAGGAGGCGATCATAAGTTTGACTGCATTCTGGAAAGTTTAGCAAATTAATGAGACCCTGTTTCAAAATAAAAAATAAGGGCTGGGATAAAGCTTAGAGTGAAGCCCTGGGTTCAGTCTCCAAGACCAAAAGGAGAAGGGTGGGGATAGTGGCCCTCATCAAGCACAGTGAAGTCTGATCTCTGCAGGTTACAGTGGGTGGGCATGGTATTGTGGCCCCTAGAGAAAGAGTGGCAGTAACAGGGCATGGGCGACTCCAGCGTAGGGAACTGACTTTCAGTGTGCAGTTCAGCCACTCTGGGCTTCTGCTGAGAAGAAACAGGCCAGTCTCTGGTCATGCAGCCCTCAGGGGAGACAAATCTATAAAGCTGCTTGTAATTAATTTAGACAATCGGTTCATTTTGTTTTTACCTCTCTTCTGTATCCCTCTTTAGCTATATATAATTTCTCTACTGAGTGTTCTGGGGACTCACAGAGGGCTTGATATCATTCTTAACATGCTTCTAAGATGTAAGGTACACATGCATCACAGCTTCCCATCTTCCAAGAGTTAACGGTCATGTTTGCCTTATTGCCGGCTCCTTTCCCATTCTCTTGTCCATTGGTATTTGTATCTGCTCTTACCTCTGGTCTTTTATATAATTTTTTCTTGGGTTTTATTTAGTTGTATGAATTTATAAGAACTTTTTATATAAATGTGAAACTTTCTCATGCGTGTTTGTGTGTATGTTTAAATAGTGCTAGAGATTGAACTCTACACAGGTTTTATTCTTCGTGAGAGTCTCGGATCACTAACGAGGGTCCAACATGTGATCTTCCTGCCTTAGCATCCTAGAGTTCTAGATTATAGGCAGGTACCACCTTACCCAGCTGAAGGATGTTGACTGTTTGATACGATGCAGTGTTTTTTCTTTTATGTAAATTTACCTGTTTTTTTGAACTTGAGTCTTAACTATGTTGTTCGGTTTGTCTTGAGCTCCTGAGCTCAAGTGATCCCCTTGCCTCAGCCTTTCGTTTGGAATATAGGCCTGCACCAGTGTACCTGGCTGTTAACTTATTTTTGAAACATTTGTGGAGGGTGCTGGTAGGGATTCCAGCTTCTGTAACTTGTATAGATGGTTGTAGAGAGATGAATCCTGAGATCAGCTGGCTCTACCTTGGCTTTCCTTTTGGCTTTCACCATCTCATGGAAGCTGTCTTATCTAAGTCGTGCTTTAGAAGAACTCTTTCTGTGACACAAATGAAGGACCTGGCTAAAGGTAAGCATGCAGTTTGCCCCCTCCTTTACTAAGCATTCAATATGTAGGGGCCTATAGTCAGCTGGAAAGTTCTGGCCACAGCTGTGCTGAGAAATGGGTACACAGTTGCCTGCCAAGGGTCTGTTGCTTTAGCCCAGCCGCATGCCCCAGCATTGGAGTTGTCGAAGTTTGATCATGTTCCAGTTCCACTTAGGTTTTGTCTAAGCTTCTTTTCTGCTAACAAGTTTGTTTGTTTGTTTGTTTTCATTTTTTTTAAAATTTTATTTAAGAGGAAAAAGAAAAACACAAAACAAAACAAAGCTGTGTCTAAGGGTACACGTAATACAGAACTATAAAAAAAAATAACAGTAAGAAATCACCTGTTAATAGATTACATATTATCATCTTGGAAATAGTTGCTCAAAACTGCTAACAAGTTTGAATAGAATGTCCTATAGAAAAACTGCATCCTAAAGCTCCTAACTTTGAGTGCACATGTCTGTCGGCAAGCCGAGTGGGTTTGGAGTTGATTGAAAGTGGCCTGTGAGGAAGCCCAGGAGCCTAGGTAGTTCTCGCCACACACACTGCCCCTTTGGATTTCCTGATTAACTGGAAGTGGCTGTGATTGATCACCTCTGATGTGAAAACCCATCCTGGTTTCATTTCACCTCCAAAGTAGTCCTTGGAGCTTTCCTTTCCTCTGTCCAGTGGCCATGTCATTCCAGGCCTGTTTTCCTGTCCCGCTTCCTGGCCCCATACCTGGCTTTTAGCTTCTTCCTGTCTAATCCCTCTAATGTGCTACTGTCTGACTCACTGTCATCCTAAGGAGGGCTTTGATCACTTTATTCCTCCTACTCATTTAAATACCTCTCCTTTTTCTAAGACTTGGCTCTTGATCCATTCTGTGGCCTTGGGCTGGTTTTTCCTGTTTTTACCCATGTGCCACTTAGCACTAGGGAGTTTGGTACTGTTGCTCTGAAAATTATGCCTGTCTTAAAAGTAGGTTAGAAGATTCTTGAAAACAGAGTGGTGGCTTCTTTCTCTTGAATTCCATACTGCTGCCCATAGTTAGTCTTGTAGAAACATTGAGGAGCAGGCACAGCTCTTACACAGCACAGTGCTGATGCCGGGCAAAATGTTTAAAAAGTGAAAAATTACCTTGGCAGGCTGAAGAGAGAGGCACAAAATTATAACTTGTTTTTGGACTTTTTTCAGCTTCAAATGCATCAGATAATTTCACTTTGGAGTTTTCTTATCTTTGAAAGGAGAGGAATTGGAATGAATTATGTGTTAGTTTCTACCCAACCCCGAAAAGCTAATTTTCCTTCATTCTTTGCTTTACTCTTTCTCCTGAAATTAAAATTGATGAGATGTTTTTGGATGTTGAATAAGAGATTTTTTTTTTTTTTTATTTTGTTGTAATTTTTTCCCTGACGCATTTACAGTTTTCTCTGGGTATGTGCTGCTAAAGGAAATTTGGATTTGCATTTTGGCTACTTCTTAGAAGAGCAGACAAATGCCAGACTGTTCTACTTTTTTGACTCAGAGCTTTTTGTTTGTAAAAGTAAAGCTTTTGGTTAGACTCATAATTCTTTTTTTTTTTTTAGACTTCTAATTCTAATTTAATTCTTGCCCCTCTTCTACAGACACCATGCGGCGAGTGGTACGGCAGAGCAAGTTTCGGCATGTATTTGGACAAGCAGTGAAAAATGACCAGTGCTATGATGATATCCGGGTTTCTCGAGTGACCTGGGACAGTTCTTTTTGTGCTGTCAATCCCAGATTTGTTGCCATAATCATAGAAGCGAGCGGAGGCGGAGCCTTCCTTGTACTCCCTCTGCACAAGGTGAGTGATTGGAGCTCCTGTTCTGTTTGAGGCTCTCTGAGAATCTCTGTATTTTTTCTGTAATAAATTGGCAGCTTTCTGTGAATTGTACTTTTGCAGAGATTATTAGACTGATATTATTAGACTGATAAAATTGAAGCTAAATTCCCACATTCTTTTCTAACTATATTAGCTTTTCTTTAACAGGTTCATAAAGGGCAGTGGTCACCTCTTGTCCTAGCTTATGTCCTTTGTGAATTGGGGGAGAAAAAACCTTTCCTTCAGTATATTTTTGCCATAATAATAACTGTATTCATTTCAGGAAACTGGTATGTATACATACTGCGTTTTAATCATTTTTTACTTCCTCTTCCCATCCTTAACCTCAAAAAAGATTATTATGATGTGTGAACACAGGTATAGGAATTGTATGATTTGGTTTGTGATCATCCACTCATAAAAGTTTTTTTTGAAGATTGTTTTTAAAACACATTTTTAAATGAGTAGACACTTGTAAGATAAAGATAGTTTTTTTATGAAGGCAGCAGGCCTAAGGCTTTTTGAGTACTAAACGTATGAGAGCACAAGAAAATATTACAAAAGATTCCGATTCTGGACAATAGCATAGCATTTAGTAGCAAGTGGCAGAAAAAAAGTCTTGACTAAAGTAGTTCTGTACGTACCCCTCAACTTTAGAAAGCTTCCGAGTCCGCTTTTCTCCTTACTTCATCTTCAGAAGCTGCTCCGTACTTGGAATAAAAGGAGTAGACACGCTGACTGTTCATTCATGGTGCAAGTCAAAATTTGCACTTGATAGCAGACCTCAGAATGGTGGAAATGACTTTATTTTTAAACCTATGAGTCTAGAGCAGTGGTAGCTACAGCATGTGTGCCACAGCCAGCTGTTTGTTGTTATTTGAAAGCTCCAAAAGGTTTTCAATCACTGGTCTAGCAACAATTATTTTCTAGTTCTTAGGAAGAAAATGAATGTGGGGCCTGTGCTCTGATGATGAGTACTGAGTACTGGTAATGATGCAGATACCAGTCACATTACAGCTGTTTCCACTCTGCCTAAAAACAGTGTGGGAAGCAGACCCAAATGCATGTTAGGGATACATTTCATCATAATGGGTTGTGAAATTCTGAGAGTGGTCATAGGAAAGTGGATTTTCTGTCAAAATATTGTTGCCCATTATATTTTGATGTTTTTCCCTTAGGAAAACTTCTAGTCTGTTGTAGTTTTCTGTCAGAGCTGCTCATGCCTGGCTTGTTTTAATGTCAGAGTTTTACTTTAGTGCCTGCGTTAATGTGATACTGCACAACAGAAACCTCTTTCTCTGAAAGTAGAGAGATGTATGCCTTTGGAGAACAAATTTGATTCATGTTTCTAAATATACTTTCTTGTTGAAGGTGATTCTTTTCATAAAATTGAAAATTTCTTCAGTGATACTAAATAATGCTGGATAGTGAAAATAATTAAGCATTTCTACTTTTATTTCTATGCAGAAAATTTCTGTTAAATGGCAGACAACACACTTAACTAACTATACTTGACTTGAGTTTAGGGTAGGAGTTTGGACTAAGTGTCAGTTGCATTTCATTTATTCCTTCTTCAATAGCAAGCAGCGTTTAGAAATTTGACTGTGTCCTGGTGAGTGTTAGAATGACCAGCTGAGAAGCCAGCTCCAGTGTGTTAACTGAGATCAGGCACTGGAGCATCATGATCTGTTTTGGAGTTAAGAGGTTTTATTTCCCCTTTTATAAACTGAAGGATAATTTAAGACATTCTTTTCTTCAAAGAAGTGGAACACACCAATTAAGAAGCCCAAAATAAACTTTGAATGGCTAATCTTGCCACTGAGTTCAGACAGTTCCCTTCAACTTCTACATCCACAAAAGGTTCTGTGAACTCGTCTTAGTTTTACAGACCATGGGAAACGTGAGTTTCACATAACCATTTAAGGGAGCCCTGTATGCAGTTTCTAAACTGACTCCTGTGACTTGGTTTTCACGTGCATTAAATGGCTTACATTTAATACTTGTTAGTTTTGGTGGTATTTTATTTTTTAGCCTTACGGGAATTAGACTAGAATAAGTCACTTTAAAAATTATAATTTTGAGCTGAGCACGATGGCACACACCTCTAGCCCCAGGAAGATAACAGATTAGAAGCCCAGCCTTTTAATTTAAGTGTCTCAAAATAAAAAGTAAAAAGAACCCAGGGGCATGTCTCAGTGGTAGCATACCCCTGGATTCAATCTCCAGGGTAGCGGTGGGAGGGTTGAGGGGGGTATAGGGAAGTAGCATCTTTGGGTTAAGTATTGGCCTTTAGGGGAGTCTTGCGGACCTTTCTTTCCTTTGCTGTCATTGTCTGTGTGGCTTACTCTTAAATAATAATTTGTTTTGGGGGAGGTGACATTAGTGCAAACTAAGTACCATGATAGCCTCTGGAAATAAAGTCATTGCGTAGGCTGCTGTATTCTTTTTTGTCTTTGAGACGGTCTCACTATGCAGTTCAGGCTGGCTTTGAGCTCGCTTTGTAGCTCAGCCTGGTCTCAAACTCGCAACAATCCTCCTGCCTTGGCCTCCCCAGTGCAGGGATTACATGTGTCTGTGCCACCACATCTGGCTGTGTCACATCTTTTGCTCTTCTGTTTTTCTCTCTGCAGCATGAAGGACTATGTATAAAAGTGATTTTTTGCCTTGATAATTCTAGATGATCGCAGAATTACTTGTCTCCTTTTGTTCTCAGTTATAAAATGATTTCTGATGCAGCTGATTTGGTCATCAAAATTCAGCAAATAAAACACTTGTTCCATTTTCTCATTTTTGTCTAATACATGACTTAGTAAAGTAGGTGCTTTTTTTACTTTGGCTGATTTTCCACCAAGGCCAAGACAGAGCCCTGCAAAAAGGAATGGCCTTACAGTCCTTCTAGATAGTTCTGTGCCTGTGGAGCTCTCGGGAAGATATACCGTGATGGCAAGGCTTGGCCATGAGCCTGAGGGTGTCAGATAATGCTGCCTTTTCTTCTTAAAATGCTTGCTGGTTTCTGGGGCATTTTCTGTAAAATACAAAATTCTGGGGTTTGCTTTTTATATAAATAAGAGTTTTTTGACCATCACTGGTGAGTTGGCTTGATGTCTATAAGCTGAGTGCCTGGTATGAACCAGCATCTGCCCTCAGGAGCGCTTGCTTCTAGTTTTTGTTGTGGTCATTTTCCTAATCTCCCCAAGAACATCCGAGCCAACAGCTGGTGCTTACACGTTTGTCTTCTCTTTGGAAGTATTGCCTTGAAGGAGAAACGTGATAGGTTTCCCAAGTGCATGGTAAACCCATAAATTCTAATGTAGGCCTCTCTGCCCTGGAAAATGGATTCCGCCAATTATGGTGCACACTTGTAGTCCCAGAACTCTGGAGGCTGAGGCAGAAGCTCACCGAGTCAAGGCCAGCCTGGGCTGCACGGTGAGACCCTGTCTCAAAATACAAAAGAAAATAGATTCCAACAACTTTAGTATCTTGGCAGCTATGAAATAGTTTTATAATGAGGTGGTGCTTTTGTTTAAAAGTAAATCTTCAAAAGTAATAGGAAGTTAGGTCTGGGGATTTAGCTCAGTGGCTCAAGTGCTTGCCTGGTAAGAGCAAGGTCATGAGTTCTATCCCTAGTACCAAATAAATAAATAAAAGGTAGCAAAACAATAATATGAAGCTATATTTGAAATCAAGATAGCCAGAAATTTTGTGCTATGTTGATAGTTTAGGATTCTGCTACTAAGCATGAACATGAGAGCTTTGAATGGTTTTTAATAACTACTTCAGGAGATTCTGCTAGTGCTTCCCCTGTTGTTTCTGGTAATAAGCAGTCAGATGGTTTGGGTGATGTCTTGGGTGCTCTGTACACAATAATGGTAAATATATACATAAGTTATCTTAAGGTGAATCATGATCTTTCCTTTGAAAGGCTCTTATTTAAAAGCATAGCTTTCTATGAATTTCTCTTGAAAGCGAGTTAATGTCAGTAGTAAATAGAGCTTATTACTGTAAACTCCTGAAGCTTGTGGTTAGATTCTGGGAGAGTGTAAAATAAATTAGGGTATACCAGGATTTAAAATCTAAAATAGACAGATACATTGATATATTTTTGTGTGCTAACATGCAAGTACACGCACGTAAACAGCAAGAAGGGTACTTATGAATGAGGGTATATTTTAAGTGTATGGTCTATGAGATCTTGTTGGGAAAGTTTTATTAGATAAAGTGGGGTTGTAAAAGTTCACTTCTTGGGGAATATAGAAAGTACTCAACCCTAACATGGGTGATTTAGATTAACATGAGTGATTTCAGTTCTATTTTGTAAGGCTTCCATCAAGCTGTGGCATGCCACTTTGGCACGACTTCTCCAGGTGTGACTTAGTGTACTTTCACATTCTTTAGTTTTTCAGAGGATGAATAATAAATAGTAGTCTTATGAAACAGAAGTTGGCTTTATGGTTTTGGCTATGTGGCATACTTTTTCTTTTCTCCTTTACTACAACTGAGCAAGCTGCCTTGTCTTGAGAGCACAAAGATTTGCCCTCCCTATGTAGTATATAATAATTGGCACAAACGAGCTTTCCGTTTGTGGAGGGACCCACACTTGTTGATGTGTGTGTCTGAAGCATTCTCTTCCTGTTGTGAACCATTTAAACAGCAGTGCTTCTGGCGAGGCACACATGCACATTCTTCATAGAACTGCAGACCTGTAAATCTTGCCTTACAAGAGTGTGTGAGTGTTGGTTAGAACTCTACTGAATATGTTCCTGATGCTTTGATGTTTACTGGGCTTGAGGGTTTAGACTGGTTGACTCCTGTCTTTCTTGACTGCACCTTCCTTTCTTTCCTTACAAGTCATGTTATAGAGGATTTGTCGTTTCTTGGAGTGATGGCTTGTTTTATCTGTATAGCAGAAAGGGTCTCTGGTCTGGGCCCTGATGGGATGGCTATGGCCAGGCCTATTAACCTTTGGATCACTGCTGTTTCCTCTCTCTTTCTATTCTTTGGTGTGGCTTTTATCCATAGCCATTTCTCCCATTAACTTTGTGAACTGAGTGTAGGAATATTTAGGAACTTGCCCCATTATTTGTAAACTGTCTTTTTAACTCATTTTGCTCCCTAAGCATTTTGTAAAAGAATTCAGTCCTATAGAAAAGCACTTAAATAGTTAGTACCTTCTCAGTGCATATGAGAAAAATTGATTACCTGCAATTGATGCCTTAGGTATTAGGATTTAAATCTCTTCTAGGACCTGAGTTAACAAGAGCTACTTAATAGTATTTGTTATATTTATTGTGGAAGAATTTTTTGTTCATTTCAGCCAGTATTCTGAGTGCCTAATAAGCATATGATGATCTTTTACTGTTCTTTATGAGTACCATAGGCTGTGTCATTATATTGTATTATAATTATTTTCCTATCCCCTTAAAAGTTGGGGGGGTAGTGGTTAGTATATGCTTTTCTTTTAATTAATGGTAGATTTGGGGGCTGGAGATTTAGCTCAGCGGCATAAGTGCCTGCCTTGCAAGCAGGCAGTCGTGAGTTCGATCCTGGTACCGATAAAAAGGAAAAAGACAAAAAAAAAAAAAAAAAAAAAGGTAGATTTTTAGATATACATAATGATCACATTTATCATAGAGAATTTGTACCTGTACATGGTACAACTTGATTCTTTTTTTTTTTTCCCTATTCCTCTACCCTCCTTGCTCTTGATTTCTGGAGGATACAAACTACATGGCCATTTATTTTTGTTTTGTTTTGTTTTGTTTTTTGTCTTTTTGAGACAGGATCTTACTGTGTAGTTCATGCTGGCTTTGAATTCACTTTGTAGCCCAGGCTGGTCTCAGACTCGCAAAGATTCTCCTGCCTCAGCCTCCCGAGTGCTGGGATTACAGGCCTGCAGCATCACGTGTGGCTGCATGGCTATTTGTATGGTAGCTTTATACAGGTTACCCAGAGTCCACAAATGGCCTCCAGCGAGTCTCATCTCCTTGTATTCATGCTTTTGTGTGGTTTCTGCAACATTAAATAGAGCTGAACTGTGTAACCACAGGATGTGGTGGAATTGATGGAGTGTGATTGTTGAGACTAAGTTATAAAACCTTCCTCTGTGTCTCTTTTGGAGCTACCATATTGTGTGGGCATAATACCTGCCCTTGAGCTTGCCAGCGGGGAGCTTTGTGTATTTCTAAAGTGCTGTGGCCTGGCAGTGAGAGGGATGAATCCCACCTGAGCTTGGGAAGCAGAAGACATCTCAGTGAAGATTCTGTTTGAATTCAGGTTCCTCCTATGTCGAGGAGCGAGAGATGAAGCCAAAGAGGAGCCTAGTTAGTTCACTGAACTGAGAAGTCTGGAGAGGTGCTGTGTGTCCAGGAGAACAAAGAAGCAGTAGTAGCCATGTTGCTTTTCTAAACTCTGGGATCTCAGAGTTTAGGTTGAGTTTTCTGGTATTGGAGAATGGTATGTTTGATGGAAGGGAAACAAATCATTTGTGCATGGTGTAAAATAATACTGTGAGTCAAAAAAAGATACGAAGGATAGCTTTTTAGTAGAAATTACACATTCTTGTTTTTTTAAATCAGTACTGGGGATTGAACTCACTCCCTCCTGCTTGCAAGGCAGGTGCTTATGCCGCTGAGCTAAATCCCCAGCCCCTGAAATTACACATTCTTGGCTCATTATTTTCTTTCATGTCCAGTGTGAGTTGAGCAAAACGGTAATTTTTCTTGATGGTGTGGAGAAGAACCAGCATAAGCGTTTAGGATCATTGTTATAACTAGGTTTCACCAGGGCACGTTTCCATGGTGTGAGTTTCAGTAAGGGCAATGGCTTTTGTCATATTCCTGACAGTGTCCTTCTATATGTTCTGTTAATTTTTGCACGTGATAGGTTGCTGTTCTTCTGTTCTGCAGTTGTGAAATCTGAAGCTTATAGAGAGTGATTGTCTAAGACAGTAGGGTCTTTTAAAGTTAGAATTTGGATCTCTGAGTCTGTTTTTTGCATGAACATTTTTTAACTTTTCCATGTTGAGTGTAAAGGATTTTTTATTTTTTTGGTACAGAAATTGTGATAAAACTGGGCATGGTGGCACACAGATGTAATTCCAAAGTTAGGAATTGGAGTTGGGAGTTGGGAGGCTGAGGCAGGAGAATTAATGTGAGATTAAGGCCAACCTGGGCTACACACACACACACACACACACACACACACACACACACAAAGGAGTTCAAGGTCAGCATGCACTACTTAGCAAGACCAATTGTGGTTCAACTGCCAGTTAATCTTTTACCATTTTTTTCTTTGAGTATAAATCTTAATAATAAAAACAGTAACTGAAGTACCGGGCATGTGGCCACATACCTGTAATCCCAACACTCGGGAGGCAGAACCAGAATGATCACCTCGAGTTCAAGGCCAGCCTGGGCTACATAGACCCTGACTCAAACAAACACCTAGAAATAGTATTGATCAGGGCTTTGATTTTTGTTATTTAGGGGTTTGGAAAGTACTTGGTCTACAGTGAGAGCAAACCTTGTGGCTCTTTCAGTGATACAAACAGCCTGGTGTGGCTCTGGTTTTGTAGGTTTGCCACCACTAGTCTATACCATGTCTTGTGTGGAAACAGCCACAGTAATGATAAAATCACAGCAATTCACATTTCGAGGGCTTCCTCTAAGCGTTAGGCACTGTGCCAGTAAATGCCTTCTTTCATGGACTGGTACAAAAGGAGTGGCAGTCTCCTGATGATGCTTTTCTGTGTGACGTGCAGATACTGCTAACACCTGCTGGATTTGCATTGGCTGCATCTCTGCCTTGCTGTACATGCTGATGGGAAATTTTCATTTGTACAAATAGCAGTGCTCCAATTTGATAAGGGTAACAATGCCTGTGGCCCTTTATACAGATGTGGATGCTTGGCACTTGGTGTTATGAGCAGAAGATTCTGTTCAGTAGTACCACATCCTGATGTGTTACGGACGGCCCGTTTATTCCTACTGAAATAGATTCTGTGCAATACCAAGAACACATTAAACTGTCACGTGTGTGGGCCATGAAGGACTGGGGAATGCTATGGGGAGGGCACCAGCTGCAGAACAATGACTTCCAAATTATGTCATGAGCTGCCAGCCACACGAGCTCAGCGCAGCCTCATTACCACATGAAGTACCACAGAAGGGCCTTTTCATTTTCTCCCACTGCTTGTGTTTTCCAGTCTCTGAGAGGGGGAGCTCACTCTCAGTAGTTAACAATGGAGCACAAAATCCTGACAGAAGGAACCTCACAGTGTGCCGCAGGGCTATTTTTGATGACAGTGAGTGGCTGTGACTCACTGAGAGTATGCCCCTGGCAGATGATGGTTTCTACACCCCCTACCCCAGGGATGAGCAGTCAGTCTGTCCTTTTGTGTGTTTCCTGGGTCAGCTTCTGCTGTTGCAGTTCACTGATATGTCCACAGCAGCCAGGCTGCAGGCCTGACAAGCTCTGACAGTGGTTTTTACCATATATGGCCATCAGAGCTCTGTGGCTGACAGCCGGCCAGGATAATTTCCTTCCTTTGCTTTGATTGGCTGCATGGCAGCTCAGAGAATGGTGGGATCTGGGAGTGTGTGGTGAAGCCACCGAGTCAAGTGCAAAGAATGTTTAACTCTTTCCTGGGTTTCAGGAGAGCTGAATGTATGCTGAGCATGCAAGTGAGGGCTGCTGGCAGAAGCCCTCCTGTGTAATGGGAATAAGCCCTGCCCAGGAAAATGGCTCAAGCTAGGAAAGAGCTCTGAGCACAGGGTACGCTGAAATAGACTCAGGGTGTGATGAACACATTTCTGCAGTCATAGCTTGTCCAGAAGCTACCTTGTAACCATATGTAGTAAATTGACTGCTCCTGCCAAATTCAATAAGTGCTTGCTAGGTGTGTAGGTGTGTAGGTGCTAGGTGTATAGGACTCTTGAGAAGAGTCCAGGGAAGAATGAACTGGGAGGCGAGTGATGGGGCACATGTCAGCTTTCTCTGAGGAATAGTTGACTTGGGTTTCATTTCTGGCAGAGCTTTAAGTCATGTAAGTGATACAGGCTACTGAAATGGGGCTATTCCCTAGTCTTGGTTGTTTACAGCTGCTACAGGTTAGGAACTGCCAGGCCATGGAGCCCAAGGAGCCCATTAAAAAAAAGTTACAGTGTTTCTATTTTTCATCACCAGGAAGGGTGAATTTTCATTCTGATGCTGGTGGATAAACCAGTACAGAGCTGTGATTGGAAGGGCTAGCTAGCTATGGATGTGCTCTTCATTCAGAGAGTCTCAGTGGAGCCCTCTCCATTCTCATCTATTCACTAGTAAATTAAGCAACCAGTTACTCTGCTTTCCGATTTAAAGTGAGTACTTTAACTAAATATGCTTATAATGTTTATGTCCATTGTTCTTTTGCTTTCTTTTTTCTTGATACTGGGGATCGAACTCACAACTGTGTGTTTGCAAGGCAGGCAGGTGCTTATGCCGCTGAGCTAAATCCTTAGCCCTCACCTTTTGCTTTCAGGATTAATTTTATTTGACTAGGTTCTGCTTCATGTTCGTTTCCTGCTTTGTTTGTTGTCAGCCCAGAAGAATCATATGTAATTATTGGTCTACAGTGATGAGCAGGAAATATTAGGTTGTCAATTTATACATTTTTAAAAGACAGTCAATAGACTTTTTGTTATTGCATATGTAGGCATAGTTGAGTAAAATGTTAATTTTCCTACCCTTTTTATTTCCTATAATAAAATATTTTATAGTTTTCAGTTACGTCCCTCAAGTTCTTAATAGACTTTAGTTATGGTCTGTTGAATACTAATCTAGTTTTTACAGAAGACCTGTGAGGGCAAAATTATTTGCGTGGCACTGTCATTTCTGCCCGTAAAGACTATTCCTTTTGCCTCACAGGTAAATGAGATCTTACCAACTATACTGCCTCTCCCTGGCTGCTTTAGTTGTTGGCTTACCCTGCTTACAGGGTAACTCAATCTGCGCATTTTATTCCAGATCACCTCCTCTTACCCTCAGGGTTGGTGTTTCTGGTTCCCTTAAAGTAAAAGCACCTTAGAATGTTTTATTCCTGGGCCATGTGTCTCTGTCAACAAATCATATATTGTCTATGTCAGTCTTTCTGGTCTGCCAGCAGAGTCCCTGTCTTGTTATTTCTGCCACTGTTCCCTATCCCATGACCAGTTACCATAGCTCCTCCCCAGGGAGCAGAGTTTAAGAGATTCCAAAAGAACATGTATGCACATAAATAATGCTGTCATAAGAAAAAGGAAGTTGGAAAAAAAAAGGAAACCCACTTCAATAGATATCCTTTTTTGACTCCTTTGAACTTTGCACAGTGTTCATGGAGCCCTTATGGTCGGGTTGGAAACTTTGCCTCTGCTTCCAAGCACATGGTTGATTTACCATTCTCCTTACTGAGAGTTCAGAGATTCTTGCTGTATTGCCCACAAACCAGAAGGGAGTCATTATTGACATTTGGGCACATGGAGTGATTTTGAACACACGTTTTTATTATATTTGTTTCAAAACCGTTATTCCCCTTATTCCTTGAGTAAGGTCTTGTAAGCCACCTTCAGTTGCGTTCCCCAGGATGGGGTGGAGGCTGTTTGGGCCCTCATGCCTGGGGTGGTACCCTCTGAACCAGGCGGTCCAGAGGGTGGGAGGACTGGGAAGGGAGGCAGCTGCCTGAGTTGGGATAGATAGCATTTGCAGTTACAGGCTGAACTCTAGCGTGGAAACTAGAGAGACACTGTGCAATATTCAGAGCATTTTCAGGGAATCATTGAATTGACTGATGCACGTCACTTTTCATCACCATTGGAGTTTATTAGCCTTGTGAAAAACATCTGTTAGTTATGAGAAAGAATAAGACTGCTGGGTAAAATGTGTGGCTCTAGCAAAATGCAGTGCGCTCTATTGTTGAGGGAACCAAATGATCATTAATACAGCAGGAGCATATTCAGCCTGGTATTATATTGAACAAGTGAACATAGGAATTGAGAACAATTATGTGAGGAATCACTCATATTAATAATCATTTTATATGTTCTTTCGTTTGTTATATAGGACATAGTAAAAGCATTCCAATGATGAATATTGGGAGGGTGAAAATGTGAGTACATCTATAGTACACGGTTTGCCATTTTAAAATTCATCCAGGAGAGGAACTCCTTTACCTCATCTCTGAGAACTTGTTGTATGTGTGTGTTTGTATACATTTAAGATTTTTTGATTGCATAATATTACTATTTCCCTCGGTATATGGGATATACAGTACTTATTAAGTATGAATTTCTTTTGAGAATGAGATAGATAAATAAGTACACCAGTAGATGGTGGTGATTTTCCATTGAAATTGATTTGAAATATACTTAGAACTAGAAAATATCATTTAAGAATTATTGAACTTTGTGTGCCTAAAGAAAGTTGTTGCAGTTCGTTAAGGAACACATTCCTTTTTAGGTGCCAGCTATAGTTTCATACTTACTGGTGCTTACCTTTTGCCCCCCTCCCCATGCCAGTGAGAAGAAAGTATTGCCTTGTTTTGTGGATGTAGTTGAAGCATCAGTCTCTTTTAGCTTTGCTGAATCTTTTTGGGTACTCTTGAAACTTCTAAGGACTTCCTTCAAACCTAAAACAAGTGAGCCGTGCTGGTGTCTAGGGTGTCACCTGCCGCAGTGGGGGTTGCTGACTGGACCTTCCCTACAGCTGTCATCCTCAGCACGGTCAGCCACGTGCCAGCTATACGTGTACTTTGTAGGCTGAATTTTCCTTGGATGCCTGGTACTTGGCTCTAAGCACAACCCTGGGTCTTTCAGGACCTGAAAATGACTGTAAGCCAGTGTCCTCACCTGTTTCATTCATGTCCCATGAGTTCATGAAGTGGCTCTGGGCCAGAGCCTGTGAGAACCATCATATTAGTCATTTTTTGCAGCTTGTTGACTTCCAGGTAACCCTAACCCCTTGGAGTTTTAGCTAGAGAGACATGATAAAAGCTATCCTAAAACATGTAGTTTGGACTAATAAGTAATCAATAAATCAAAAAGTTTATTTAAAGCTGGTACTGTAAAGTCTATTACATTCAGCTAAATCTTCAAATTTCATGCCAGAAAAGTAGTGATATTCTAGATGATGTAACTGATGTGACTTATCCTTAATGTGAAACAGTAGACCAATTAGTAAAATGAAATTATTTTTATAACTATAAGCCACGGAAAATTGAGGGCTCTCAAAATGTTCAAAAAAGAGGTCTAAAAGCTGGCGTCAAATTCTTGTAAATCTTCCTTCCAGACTCAACAGTCCTGTAGATTTGCTGTGTAGCAGTGCAGGTAAGCAGTGTTGGCCCCATGACATGTGGTAGATGTCTTTCTGAATGGGCCCCCACAGTCTAGTGAATTAGACATGGATTCTTTGGTGTATTCACTGGATGACAAATGAGCGTGTATCATGGGAATGAATGAGAACGGCATTCTCATTAGATCTGAGTGTAAAATGTCTTTCAGAATGATATCTCCTCATCTTTGCCATATTAAAGCCATTAGGATGGTTTCTGTGTACTTGAGTTTTCGGTAGATTACAAGTGCCCAGCTATGCAGTTATAATGATACATACTCACTTGGTGAAATACGTTTTTGTTTTGTTATTTGATTTTACAATAAACTGTTTGGAAGTATACGCCTTGGAAACAAGATCGCTGATAACTTTGTGAACATTAGTGTTCAAATGGTCAATGTACATTTAAAATGCCATTTTGCTCCATACTTTTGTTTCATTTTTGTTCTTGTATCACTATCAGATAGTCAGTTCCCTTTCTTTGTACTGCAATATGACGCTACTTTCCTTTTTGTTTGTTGTAAGGATTTGTGATGACATTATAACCAGAGGAAGCAGCTGCTTGCAGAATATCATTTTTTTATTGACTGTGCTTCTCATGGCCAGCTGCCAGTAACTTTAACTTGACTGTTGTCCCTCTTCACAACCCACAGCATAGTGGAAATTTTCTTTGCCTAATCTGGGTGGTCAGTGATAGTTTATAGATATCTGCTGCTTAACTTTGTGTGTGCTTCAGTTTCTTTATTTAAAAGTAGGGATAATAAAGTTCCCATATCACAACAGTCTTGTGAGAACAAAGATGAAAAGGCTTTCTGTACTGTCATCATCATCTTCAGGTGGAAGTTAGTGGCAGTTGACCTTTCAGTGACATTCAGGCTCCTGGGAAGATGTTTTATTCTAGTTCCTTTAAATTGGGACTTAGGAGGGAAATTATAGAAATACTTATTATTCTCAGATGTCTTACTAGATTGAACAACACTGGTGAATACTGACTAATTTTTACCCAGTTGTTTAATTATAAGTGTGTGCACGCTTGTGTGTGTGTGTGTGTCTTTCAGTAAACTTCTTAGTATGTTAATTGGAACACAAGTAGTGGTAATACTTACAGATTCCTCTCCAGATTTCTTTGTATCTAACCAAAAATTCTACTTATCCCAGATTGAAAACAATCATTTGTTCTTGGAAGTTCAAGCTCAGAACTACATTTTACCATCAAGGATGCCAAATATGGTTTCAGGGGAGATTCTGAATATGCGAAGTCCCTCATAGAACAGTTCAGATACAAAAACTGGGGGAAATATATAAAATATAAAGTTAATAACAGTGTATTGGTATGTCTCAAATTTATTATATTTCAGTTTTTTTCAAAATAGGAAGGAAACATCAAATAAAATAATAAAATACGTTCTCCACAAAATTAAACAGATGTTAATATTTTTGTTTGTTTCTTGGCTTCCTTTTCTTAAAAACAAAATACACGATGTAGCTAAAATATCTACTATTTTCTTCATGCCTTATTTCCTTAAAGTTTCATATGTTTGTCATTTGCATACGTATCTCTGACATATACTTTTATTTTGTGTGTGGTTTTTTTTTTTGTGGTGTTTAAGATCAGCATGTGAAACTTTGTCCAAGTGTTTGTTCCCATACAGATGCAGAATGAAACTGTTCTACTCTTACCCCTTTTTAAAACAATGCTGTAATAAATATTCTTGTGAAAAATTTATGAGCACTTTTCTTGCCCATAACTCCTACAGTTGTATTGCTGGAGTGGGCATTGTCCTGTTATCATATTGCTCATAAAAGGAATTGCAATGGAATATTTTCCTATGAACACTTTGAGTCCCTGTTTCCTGATTTTTTTTTTTTTTTTTTTTTTTTTAAGACAGCGTCTTACTATGTAGTGCATGCTGGCTTTGAACTTGTTTATGTAGCCCAGGCTGGCCTCCAGCTCACAGCAATCCTCCTGCCTCAGCCTCCCCAGTGCTGGGACTGCAAATGTGTGCCACTGTGACCAGCTTTCCTGATGTTCTTGCCAGCACTTATATTTAGATTTTTATATTTTTGCCAGTCGTTTCCCTCCCACCCCAACTGGAGATTGAACTCAGGACCTTGTATGTGCTGTTTAAGTGTTCTACCACTGAGCTACATTCCCAGCCCTTTTGTTTCTTGTTTATTTGTTAAAACCGGTTCTGGCTATGTATTCTGAGCTTGAACACACTATGGCTTCAAACTCCCAGCAGTTCTCCTGCTTCAGCCTTCCAAGTGCTGACACTACAATGCACACAACTACACATGTCCCTTTGCTGGTTTTGGTTGATGTAAAATGTTACCTTGTTGTTTTGATTTGCAGTTCCCTAATTACCAGTAAGATTGTCTTTTCATACATCTGTCGGTTTTCAGAATTCCTTCCCTATAAATTCTCTGTTCATACCTCTGCCTATTATTCTGTCAGATTGTAGAGCCCAGGGCCTAAGTCTCCTTGTACTGAGCTATGTCTTTGCTCTGTTTTAAATTGTGTGAAGATGTGAATGTAAATTAATTTTCACTTGTAATACTTGGGATTTGTTATGCCTGTACTTTAACCAGAAAATTCTTAGCCATTATCTCTTTTAACTTTGTCTCTATTCGTTCTGGAGAAATTTTTAAAATTTTATTTTAATTTATTTATTTTACTTATTGGTACTAGAGATGGAACCCAAAGGTTCTCTACCACTGAGCTAAATCCCCAATCTTTGTTTTTTTTTTTAAACTTTAAAACAGGATCTGCTAAGTTTCCCAGGCAGGATCTGACTTTGCAGTTCTTGTGCCTCTGCCTCTGTGAGTACTAAGGTTACAGGTGTGTACCACCACACCCAGCTAGGAATATTTGTTTGAGTGTCATACTAGATTTGTTTTATTTATTTATTTTGTGGTTTTGAGACAGGGTCTCACTATGTAGTTCAGGCTGGCCTTGAACTCATTTTGTATCCCAGGCTGGCCGCGAACTCAAAGCAGTCCTCCTGCATCAGCCTCCTGAGTGCTGAGATTACAGGCATGCACCACTATGTCCCACCAGACTATACTCTTGGAACCTTTTAAATTATGAAATATCACACACTGGAAAGAATAGCTATGTCTGTAGTTTACATTGTAATTTTGAGTAATTATATAAAACAGAACAAACATCTGTGAGTCTGCTGCCTAATATTAGCTTATGTAAAAGAACATTACTGGGGTACAAGTCAGACAGTCGTCTCATAGTGTCTTTTGTGGGGCTGCCATAAGAGAATGTGGTCAAGCTGCCTGGTTTAGATGCTTAATAACTGTTTTCTTCATGATCAGAGATATAGCAGAATGGACTTCGCTGATTGGTAAATTTGGGTAACCTTTGCTGAGCACTTCAAGTGCTGGGATACTAAGTACTTTATCTCGTTTAGTCTTCACATCAGTTCCTTCTGGTTTTTCTGAGACAGACTCACTGTGAAGTCCAAGCTGCGTTAAACTTGTAGCCTAGGCAGGCCTTGACTTGGGACTCTCCTGCTTACGCCCCACAAATGCTGATTAAAGTACTATAGGGTAATGAGCCCCTCTACATCAGTTCTTAAAGAATGAACTGTTAACATTCTGGTATTACAGATTTGGAACTAAATTTGTGAGCTGTAGTAACTTGGCCAAAAACATACAGCAAGAAAATGGAAAAGCCTGGGCAGTATGGTTTTCAGCTTTTTGTACTTTGCTTGCTGCCTGTTAATGATCCAAATAGTTATTTTTATAACTCTCAGAATGTATATAATATGGTGTTAGTTGGTGTTTCCTTATAGTCCTGTCCCTCGTCTCCCATACTGGGGATGAAACGGAGGCCTGTAAGCATGCTAGGCAAGTGCTGTACTGCTGAGCTACGTCCTCAGCCCCTGGGTTTAGTGAATTTAGAAGGGAGAGGATGAAGATGTGAAGAAGCCTAGGCCTTATTAGGTCTGTGAATAGGACCATCTTCAAGTCTCAGAAGAAAATTTCCTAAGACTTATGATTCCCCGCAAGCCTGGCTCAATACTCTTCTGTGTTTCTCTACCCCTGTGCCTGTCCCAATGGGTCATGTCCCACTCTGCCCTGTAAATAGCTATTTAAATGTCTGTTACTGTTCACATCTGTGTCTCCAGGATTCAGCAGTGTGTCTGACGCATAAGAGTTCATACGTCATATGTATTCATTATTTCTTAATGGTGGAATAATATAAATGTTATGTAAGAAGAACTCAATGTTTTATTAAGTATATATTTCAGATACTATGAACTTTTTTACATACTTCACACAGGCAATTATACTGAGTTATGAATTACCCAAACACATTCTCATATAAGCTCACCATAATTCTGGAAGTTAAGTATTATTACTACCTGTTTTACAAACAGTGAGCTGGAGTTTAAAGAGATAAATCAATTTGTCTAAGGTCAACAAGTGTGTTTAAGTCCTAGAGCCTGGATTTGAACCTGTCTGACTCCAGAGCCTAAGATCGTGGCATTTTATTTAATTTATTTGGTACCGAGGATTGAACTCACAACCTCACACTTGCCAGGCAGGCACTTATGCCACTGAGCTAAATCCCCAGCCCCTGATCTTGGCATTTTAGCATGTTACTTCAGTGGCTATTTCCACCGTCAAGTCAAATTGGAGAAATCATGGTTTACTGGTCTTTAAAAATTGCTAAGAAGCCTGTCCCAGTTTTGGACAGCTTGCCTTAGCAGGAGAGCAGCAACAACAGTTGGGTTCATTTGCACAGTACACTGATTCCATTTTGTGCACCTGCTTTCAGAGTGGATGCAATCTTGGGTATTTTAAAGAAAAGATAATCACTTTTCTATTTTATATACCAGTTACTACAGCGGTTATGCTGGTTGACTTAAAGTTGATGTGGTAAGTTTGGTTGAGCCAGGTGTTATGGGGCATGCCTGTAATCTCAGCACTCAGTGGGCAGAGGCAGGAGGATTGTTGAAAGTTCAAGGCCAACCTGGGCTGCAGTGAGTTCAAGGCCAGAATTACAGTGAGGCTGTGTCTCAGAAAAACTTTTAAAAACCAAACCAAACTAAAAAACTTTGGTTGGCCTGTTAGGTTTGAATGTGTAGCATGAGGAAATTGTCATTATGACCAATGTTGAACTTCATCCTTAATGAGATGTGTGTAACAGTTAAGACTGAACTGTTAAACTTCCCGAAGAGATTGCTGTTGGTTGAAGACAGTGGAGAGACTGAGACATTAAAAATGTGTGCCTTTGGGCTGGGGACATAGCTCAGCAGCATGGCACTTACCTCTGCAAGCCCTGGGGCGTGAGTTTGATTCCTGGTTACCCCTCCCCCCAAAAAAGTGCCTGTTACCTCCTAAGCTGTAGCTAAAGCCTTTTAATATTTATTTATTTTGGTACTGGGGATTGAACTCATGACCTCATGCCTCCTGGGCAGGCACCTGTGCCACTGAGCTAAACCCCTAACCCTAAAGCTTTTCTAAAAATTCCACGTTTCTTTCTTTTTTTTTTTTTTGTACCAGGGATCAAATTCACAACCTCACGCTTACCAGGTGGGTGCTAAAATTCCACATTTCAGTTAATACCAAAGGGCTTTTTTGAGGGATACGCCACTGAAGATTGAGCCCTGGACTTTCATACTGAGCTCTATCCCCAGCCTTCTTCAATTTTTTTTTTTTTTAAAGACAAAGTCTTGCTTTGTAGATCAGGCTGGCCTCGAACTCATGGTGATCCTCCTGCCTCAGTCTCCCAAGTGCTGGGCCTATAGGCATGTGCCACTATACCCAGCTTTCTTTCATTTTTTGAGGCAAGGTCTAACTAAATTGCAAAATTGCCAAGACTGGTCTTGAGTTTGCAATCCTCCTGCTTCAGCCTTCCAGAGGGCTGGGATTACAGATGCACGCCACCATGCTCAGCTTTTTCTCCTCAGTAGAATCTTATCTATGATTTATGGTTTAGCTGTTTTGGAGTTGTAGTTTGGTAAAAAGACTTATGGATTCTCTTTGTTATGTTTATTAATGCAAGTTTGGATCCTTGGAATTTAATGGCGTGTTCTTGGTAAAAGCTATTTCTAGAAATGAAAGTTTATGGTTCTTACCAGGTGACGTTGACATATAAATGGCATCCTGTATAGACAATTGAGAGTATTAAGAGGAGATCATAAAGGAGAAATGGGCTAACAGGTTTGTTTGTTTTTTCTTTCAGACGGGTCGAATTGACAAATCCTACCCTACAGTATGTGGCCACACAGGACCAGTGCTGGATATAGACTGGTGCCCGCACAATGATCAGGTCATTGCTAGTGGTTCAGAAGACTGCACGGTTATGGTAAGCACTCAGGGAATCGCGTGTATGCAGGCTAGTGAAACTTGCCCGCAGCCCTCTCTTCTCCCTCCAGCAGTGTAGCTTGTTGGTGTATACAAGGGTTTAGTTACATTAAAGCTTAACTATAGATAATCTTTTGTAGTCCCTTTTATGAACAGATTGTACTATATTGTCTTTGATCTTTTGTGTTAATGTATATGCTTATTGACAGTTTATCTTTGTTCTATGCAAAGATTGAAGGGAAATTAAAATGGCTTTCCAGTAATTCTGTGAATGTTATTTGACTGCATGCCTTCTTATACCCCAAAAAGGACAGAAAAAAACTTGATGTTACAGTGCAGTAAGATGCTAAAGGTTATGCAAATAAAATGGGATATGTAACAGGTATTGAGACAATAAAACTTTTAGCAAGTGATTATCTCCAAGCTAATGTCAGATGTTTTCTGTACAGTGGACACTGTTTATGAAGGTTTTTTTTTTTTATGAAGATAAACAAAAACTTCTCTCAGATTCTAAATACAATATGTATATAATATATTGTACAATAAGTACAATATATATGAAGTATTATACAGTATATAATGTACAATAAGTACACTATATATGAAGGCAAACCTTGGAATACTTTTTTTTTTCCAGCCAGTGTCTTGCTATGTTACCCAGGCTGGTCTCGAATACCTGTGTTCGAACATACTGCCTCAGCCTCCTGAGTAGCTGGAACTACAGGTGGGCACTAGTATGCCCAGCTCAGGAGTGCAGTTTAATACAATGTTTCTTACTCATGTCTGTGATCTTTAACCTTAAAATGGTAATTATCAGTTTGGGTTAGTTTATAATACTTAACAAATGATGTTGTAAAAGTTACACAAAAACATGATTTCAGGGAAGCCCTGCTGAAACATTTTTATACATGGTAAGAGCTCCAAGAGAAATTTTTGGTGGTACCAGAGATTGAACCTAGCACATTTGTGGGTTTTTTTTGTTTTTTTTTTTTTTTTTTGTTTGTTTTGTCTTTTTCGTTTTTATTGGTACTAGGGATTGAACTCACGACTGCCTGCTTACAAGGCAGGCGCTTATGCCACTGAGCTAAATCCCCAGCCCCGAACCTAGCACATTTGTGATGAATCGCACCCCCAACGCCTTATTTTTCTATTTGCAGACAGGATCTCCCTACTTGCCTAGACTAACTTGCTATCCTGCCTCAGCCTCACTAAGTACTGGGATCATTAGTGTGTATCACCATGTGTGATGAGTCACACTATTTTTATATTCCTTTTTATCTGTGCACAAACACATTTTTTGGAATGCTTTATTCATTAAATTGTTTTACATAACTGCGATATCTGAACATCTACCCACTTTTCTTCACGGGCTTTTGGTTAAAGGTGACTCCTCCTATGATCTCATAATTTTGGCAGCTAAGCCATAGTAAAGAAACATGCTGCTCTAAAAAGGGATTGTTCTGTTTAATTTGCCCTGCTAAACGGATCATTTAAGTGGCTTCAGATACATTTTGCTAAGGGAAAGGAACCTCATTTAGACCTGATCCCAGAATCTTCAACCCAAGAGTCTTAGCTGCTTTGGTTGTTCTTTTGGTTTTTTGAGACAGGGTCTCACTGTATAGTCCAAGTTGGCATTGAACTCCCTCTACCCCAGGAGGGTCTTGAACTCAAGGCAGTCCTCTTGCCTCAGCCTCCCAAGTGCTGGAATTACATGCACCAGTGCATCCAGCTTCTTAGCTGCTTTTGAAGAGGCAGGTTTAATTCATCTTGTTCTGTCCCTGACTACAGACCTCCTTTAAAAAAACAACCACCACAAAGAAGGTGGTGATGCATGCCTGTAGTCGCACACTCAGGGAAGATGGCAGGAGACTTACAAGTTTGAGGCCTGCCTGGTCAATTTAGCGAAACTCTGTCTCAAAATAAAAAAATACAAAGGATTGGAGATATAGCTCAGTGGTAGAGCATCCCCCACTCTGTTCATTGCCTAGCACTAAAGGAAACAAAACAAAACACAAGAAAAGCACACCAGCGACATAAATGGTGCAAGTGTATTACATAGTGAATCATGTGAGTCAAGTGAGCATCCTATAACACCCCGCATGTGCACTCAGGTGCTTGCTGTCCATGCCCATCGCCATCACAGCCCTCTCTGTCCCAGCTGTTATGACACTCACTTCCTTTCCGCTCTGTAAGGTATTCATCAATCAAGGGTGCATCTTTCAAACACTATTAATTTAGTCTTATTGGTTAAAAAAACCTACCATGTCCTCTTTTAAGTTTCTCTGTGTTTCTCTTCGGTCTTTTTCTTTCCATACAATGTTCTGACCCTTGGCCTGTCTTTTCAGCTGTCTGTATCCCATGGTGTGTCCACTGTGCTCTGTGTCTGAGTTTCCTACAAACTGACAGCTAGATCCCAAGGTGTGGCGACATTCAGCTTAAGTCTCTTGGACAAGACTATTGCTAGTGTTAAGTTATTCCCATAGTGTGTTAGTGTGTTAGTTTTTTGTGCAGCTGTTGGTACTTAATGTCCAGATACAGTAATTCATTAAGGGTCAAACATGGTGATATTAAATTTTTGATAAATTGATCAGTTGGTACTGGGAGTTGGACCCAGTGCCTTCACACTGAGCTACATGCCCACTCCTTTCTCTTGTTTGAGGCAGGTTCTGGCTAGGTCATTAAGTTACTCAGCCTGAACTTTAATTTGTGATCCTGGTTTAACCTCCTAGAGTGCTGGAATTACAGGTGTGTGCCAACCACATCTGGCTTAAAGTCTTTAATTTTCTTTTTAATTTTTCATCTAGTAAAATTTTATAAGATGATATTCACTCTTGCTTTCTATTAGAAAGCTGGAATACATAATTTGATTTCTTCCTTTTACTTAACCCAGTTTTTAAGATAATGATCTGGTTTCCTGTCATCCTCAGAAAGTGATCAGTTAGCCCCATCTTTCATTTTGTTTTGAACTTGTGAATTTAAACATGCTTGTTAAATGAGTTTCAGTGCATTACATTTCTCAGAGCCCAGACTGCCAATGAGAACCTCATCAGCGTTCTTTAAGTCCTTTTGAAATGAGCTTGTAATTAATAAATAAATAAATAAATAGAAAGAAAGAAAGAAATGAACTTGTAGTCTTTGTTGCCTGGTACCTGGGCATATTTCAGATTTACGATGGACATCTTGACTAAACCATTTGTTTTAGACGCCCCAGTTTCTTTGGAAAATAATTTTCCTAGATCATAGTTTGGGTGGTAAGTTTCATCTTCATTGCTGTGTGTGTGTGTGTGTGTTTGGAGATACGGTTTTGTTATGTGATTCAAACTGGCCTTGAACCCACAACTCTTGCCTCAGCCTCTTGCATGTCAAAATGACAGAAATATATCACTACTCCTGGCTGTGGTGATTGTTTTTAATGATCAGGTAAAGGGGCTAGAGAATGTAGATGAGCGTGCTTGAAAAATATCATGACTGTTTAAATTTAGAGAATTTGTTAGAGCACTTTTTTTCTCTCCTTTTAGGGTTTTTTTTTTTTTTTTTTTTTTTTTTTTGAGTCAGGGTCTCACTATGTAGTCCAGGCTGATCTTGAGCTCACTTTGTAGCCCAGGCTGGCCTCAAACTTGCAATGATTCTCCTGCCTCAACCTCCCGAGTGCTGGGATTACAGGTGTGCCCGCCACACCTGGACAGAACTGGTTACGGTAAAATTGCCTTGAGTCGCTTTCAGGATAAACCCCCTTTGGAACTCACTTATCCCAGTATTCTTGCCACTTCTGGAAGCAGTTTTGGAAGTCTTTAAATCACTTGTAGATTACTTATCCTTAATTCAATGTAAATGTTATATAAATAATTCTTTTTTTTTTTTGGTACCAGGAATCAAACTTATGACCTCAGGCTTGCCAGGCAGGCACTTATACCACTGAGCTAAATCCCCAGCCTATATAAATAATTCTTAAACTGGATTGTTGGGGGAATAATGACAAGATAAAAAATAGTATTTGTGCATACCCATAGTCACAGCATTCAGGAGGCTGAGGCAAGAAGATTGACATGGGTTTGAGGCCAGCCTGGGCTACAAAGTGAGTTCAAGGCCAGGTTGAACTGCATAGTGAGAGTTTGTCTTCAAAAAAGGCAGTTGTTGAGCACAGATGCAGATTTTTGATCTGTAGTTGATTGAGGCCTTGGATGTGGGACTCATGAGTACAGAGGCCCAAGTAGGTATTGTTTGATTTTTCTTTTGGCAAGTGTTGCGGTTAAAGCGAAATAGTAATCTAATTTTCTTTCCCTCCTAATAATCTGTAACTCTGTACCTAGTTTTTGTTGTTGCCATTGTTAAAGTATAGTTGATTTCAGAATATTAGTGGCCATTTTGCATTGATATTCCTGGGTGTGTGACTTGGGAAGAGGAACATTACCTCCCCGCTTGGTAGATTACAGGTCCTGTTAACATCCGGAGCTCCCTTGTCTTCCAGGCTGACCCATGTGGAGGCAGCTGTGGTGCAGGTCTTCTTGTGGACTAGGCAGCACAGTCTGGCCTTCCCCTTGATAGAGCAGTTGGGAGACACCCGTCTTAACAACACAGGGCAGACAGGACGACAACCATGTCAGTGGGATCCTCATCATGGGCAGTCACCAGTGGCAGCACTTTTTAACCTCTGCTCAAACAACAGGCAATATCCTAGTGGAGATGTCCTTTTTTACTGGCAGCTTGCTTTTTAAAACCCAAGCCAACAGTCGCTCTTGCTTCTTCTCTTGTTTGCCTTTGGTCTGGCCTGAGGTATCAGCTTAAGTAAGCAGTTGGGTAGGTTTTGACAAATTAGGCTGGGGACACTGGTTTATTGTAGGTGGCACTTTGAGTTGATAATAGAGAATACCCTTTGCTGCTGCAGTCATATGCAGCAGGGCCATTTTACAAAATGGTGAGATCCCTTTTGTGCCGAGTGTCCTGCCCAGTGCCAGAATTCTCAGATGGGGGATTTATTTACTTACTTATTTTTGAGGTTTATGTATTTACTTACTGGTATTTTTTTTCAAATCCATTTTATTGCAAGAATAAAAAGAAAAAGACAAAGAAGAGGATAAAAACTACAACAAAATTTCAAAACACATCAATTAGGGGGCAACAATGGTACATACATTGCACATTGTCATCCCCAAATCATTGATCCAGAGCATAAGATATTTGCGTTCGATTGTCCGAACACTACCAGCAAAGATCTTTCTCTCTGGTGAACTCAGAGAAATCAATAGTATCACTATCTTATTTTTTAATACACGTATACATATGTGTACACATATACATGTTTTTCCTTTCAGCTTCTCACACTTAGGAAACAGTATGATGCTTATGCATGTGTCACATTTATTTCACTAATGAGTATGGTCTCAAGTTGTATCCATTTACCTATAAAGGTCTCCAGTTTATCATTCTTTATGGCTGACTGGTATTCCATTGTATTAAAATACTACATCTTTTTTATTCATTCCTCAGTCAGTGAGCATTTAGGTTGTTTTCAAGATCTGGCTATTACAAACTGTGCTGCTGTAAACATGGGTGCACATTTATTACTATGATTATGATGTTCTTAATTCTTTGGGGAAGATACCCAGAACGGGAGTAGCCAGGCTGAGTGGAACCTGTAATCCTAGGTTTTTGAGGAACCTCCACACTGATTTCCACAGTGGTTGCACCAATCAGCATCCCCCCCCCCCACAGTGGAGAAGGGTTCCTTTTTTTCCCACAGCCCCTCCAGCATTTGTTATTGCTTGATTGCTTGATACTAGCCATCTTTCTGGGGTGAAGTGAAATCTCAGTGTTGTTTTAATTTGCAAATGACCAGTGCTGTTGAACACTTTCACATACTTATTTACTGTTTGTGTTTCTTCATCTGAAAAGTGTGTGTTCATCTCAGATGCTCATTTTTGGATTGCGTCTTTAGATCTGGGAGAGCTGTTTTTTAGTAAGCCTTTGTCTGAGGAATAGCTGGCAAACATTGTTTTTCCACATTGTGGGTTGTCTCTTCACTCTGTTGGTGGATTCTCTTATTGTGCAAAAGCTTTTCAAGTGTGGTGAGATCCCAGGTGTTTATTCCTTGTGATAGTTCCTGTGCAGTTGAGGTTTTGTTCATATAGTCTTTGGCTACACCAATGTCTTCAAGAGTTTTACCTACTTTATTTTCCAGCAGATTTTTTTTTTTGGTACCGGGGATTGAATTCACAACCTCACACTTGCTAGATAGGTACTTATGCCGCTCAGCTAAATCCCCAGCCCCATTCCAGCAGATTTAATTTTTCTGTTTTAACATTAACATTTTTTGGGGTCGGGGATTTAGCTCAGTGGGATAAATGCCTACTTTGCAAGTACACAGTTGTGAGTTCAATCCCTAGTGCCAAAAAAACCAGAATGGCTGGGGATTTAGCTCAGTGGCATAAGTGCCTGCATGGCAAGTGCAGACTTGTGAGTTCGATCCCTGGCACCACACACACGCACACACAAAGATTCATTCTGATTTTTGCTTAGTATGCGGTGAAAGATACAGGTCTAGGTTTAATCTTTGGCATGTGTAGAGCCAGCTTTTCCAGCACCATTTATTAAAGAGGCTGTCTTTCTTCCAGTGAATGTGTTTCTTTGTCAAAGATAAGGTGACTTAGTGTGTCTGGAGTTGTTTCTATATCTTCTAATCTGTTCCATTGATCTTTGTGTCCTTTTTTTTTTTTTTTTTTTTTGTCAGCATCACACTGTTTTTATCATAGCAGCCTTACAGAATAATTTCAAGTCAGGAATAGTGATGCCCCTGTTTTGTCTTTGTTGCCCAGGATTGCCTTTGCTATTCTAGGTCTCCTCTGGTTCCACATGAATTCTAGGATTGTTTTTTCTAATTCTGTGACATACGCTACTGGAATTTTTATTGGGATTGCATTGAATCTGTTTAACAATTTTGGAATGTGGTCATTTTCTGTATTGGTTCTTCCTACCCAAGAGCACAGGGTATCAGATGGGGATTTACAGCATTAGCCCCCCTCTTCGGCACGGCAGGTGGAATCGGGGCTGCTTTCTTCCCCACAGCCTTCTTTCCTGTCAGCACCACAGGCAGCCAGGGAGAGAGCATCTCTCAGCACGTTGCTGTGTTTGTTTGCTTTTAGGTACTTTCTTGGTTAGGCTTCATTTCTTAAAGCAGTTTTTCTTTTATTTCTAATATCATCTTGATTTGTCACTATTTTTTAGTTTAAGTTCGGGCTTAAGATATTTCAAGTCTTTTTTTTTTTTTTTTTTTTTTTCTGTCCTTTATCTCATTTTGGAATAGTGTAATGCAGTTTCTCTTTGGGCAAGTCTCTAGTGTTCTTGTATTGATTGTAAGGATGTTTTTGTATGTGTGTCTTCTTACAGTCATTTTTGGAACTTTTTAAAAACTTGGCTTATTTTTGTGTGAATTTAGCTTTCCAAAGTTATCAGAAGGTGGCTTGGTTCAGATAGCTTTTCTGACTACCCAGAGCTTCTTCAGGTGGTGGTGGTGGTTGAAGAATTCCAGCTTGCTTTCTGAGATTTCATTGCCTGCTTTTCTATGGCTTTTCTCATTGCTCTGCTGTTGTTCCTACCCTGCTCAAATTTGATTCGGTGAGGTTTTTCCTCAGCGTGGGCTGTCCTGAAAAGAGCGCCCTCCTTGGTCAGTCTTGAGAATATTGGGTCTAGTGTGCACCTGCTCCTTAGACCCTCCTGTTGCATCCCCTGGTCTCCCCCTTTCCCAGTTTCCATTGCTGGTTTCAGATGGCCTGTGGGTCTCATGTCTGACAGATGACTCGCCTGCACACTCTGGCCTGATGACTTCCAGGTCATATAGCTCTTGGGGATTTGCCTACAACCACCTGTATTTTGCAGTCACAACCTTGCCTAGTTTTTGTGGTTGTTCTTATTGTTATTTATTTGTTTTTATTGTTTAGAGATGGGCCTTGCTGTAGTTCAGCCTGGCCTCAGACTCTTGGCTGTCCTCCTGCCTCAGCCTCCAGAGAGCTGGGGTTGAAGGCATGTGCCACCATGCCTTCCTCATGACCTAGTTTTGAGTAAATACTATCTCTGAGGATTTTGTTTTGTTACCTGCTGTCATTTTTATAAAGAGATTTGGAAAAACGTGAGGCTGCCATTTTCCCCAGGATCCTCTCACGTTGCCCTTTAAGGTAAACACTTTGTAAATTAAATAATGCTTTGGGATAAATCTAATTTTTAAATCCTTAAGTATAGAACTGATATCTAAATCACTCTTCAATCCATACTGCCCCCCCAAATCGTGTCTTATTGGTGTAATTGAAGCTTCTATAGCTTTTCAGCTGAAATGAAATTTTAAAGAAATATTTGATCTTCTCCTGTTTCTTAAAACCTTATCTTCCACTTTGCTCTCCTAAAGGTAAAAGAACACTGTAAAATAGATCAAGTGGTTTCAAGTAATACTGCACCTTTCTTTTTAAACAGAAAAGCTCTCAATACTTTCTCAAGCGTAGGCTGTTGGTAGTGACTCAAGCTACAAATGGTGACCGGTGGTAAGAAGGGCGTTTTCCAGGTGAGGAAGCCACAAAGGAGTCAGAGATTCGAGCTGGGACACCGGCAGCTGCCCAAACACTCTCAAGAATACCTTTTAAGAGACATTTGGTAGGAAAGGCAGTTGAGCTAGTTTATGAAATAAACCATGAAAGCATAAAATTAACTTTAAAACTGCATTTGGAATTATGAAGTCCATTAAGCCCTAAGCATTTAAGCATTGTTTGTTAATTTTGCGAGCACTGATCGAGTGATAGTGATGCTACTTTAATTATAGATCTAGAAGAGGGAAGGCCAGCCTTAATGGGTGTTTCTCCGTCCCTCAAAGGTGGCTCCCTTAAGCAGCCTTAACATAACTTACATTGACACTGCTTACCTTTATCACTGCTTTGAAGCAATATGTAGCAGGGCTCCATATTTTCGTTGTGTAAGATGGATGTGGACCATACACCATGGGCACTGTGACCGTGGCAGATCAGAATTCAACACTTGGTCCCTGGTTTTCCCAAGCCCAGTGTCGTGGTGCATTTGGACATGGCGTGGTGCTGCACTCACTACCCAGTGGAGCTTTTGGCTCGTGGTTCTAAGACGATTGTGCCACCCTGCAGTTGCTACCAAATATGTATGTTTCTTCCTGCCCCAGCATCATCTCTCCTCCTTTTTGCCTTAGGCATTGGTTTTCTTAATTTTTAAAAGATGTGATTTTCTTGGGGAATATCCTTTTTTATGCCTGTAACCCCAGTTCCTAGCCCAGTAGCAAGTTCACGGTGGGTGATTAAAATAGGAAAGTAGGGTCTAAAACACTTCATGTGTGCTTTCAATTTATGCTGTATTTAAACAATAAAACCATTAAACTTACTGCGCTTTGCTACTCTAGAGGACCCTGTTTCTTACTGTTCCTTTTCTTCCTTTGTGGAGCTGTCCTTTTTCCACAGTTCCACATGTGAAGAAGATGCCAGTGGTACAGTAGTTGAGAACATGTGCTTGAAGTTGTTTTTTTCCAGAACCTTGATGGGTTTGCAGTAATTGATTCACTTTTTCATCTGGAAATCCTTGGGACTGATTGTGTTTTTGTCCTTTCTTTCAAAACAGAACAGAACATTGCCATAGTAATGTGTTGTCCAAAAAGAAAATTTCAGGAACACAAACAACAGTATTTTGGTTGAACTGGGGGGGCCAGTGCTGTGCTGAAATGCCCACTCTGGACACAGTGGAGATGTTCCTTGCCTGTTTTCCTCCCTGAACATTACATGTTTTTGCAGAAAATTGATTGGTATTAGGATACAAGTCACAGCCACCGAACAGAGAAAACCTCTCAGGACTATGCAGAGATTCATTTTGTCCTCACTGTGCTAATTGGCCTAGGCAGAAGTGGGAGTTTTCACAATAGGATATCTTGGATGTAAATTCATATTAATTAGTTGAGCACAGGCTGAGCTAATTTGAAGATAAGGCTCATTCCAAGAGATGCTGATGTTCAGACCTAACAACACATGCAGGGTCATAGTGGTCATAGTGACAGCATGAAGAGTACTCATGAGCACAGAATAGATACTTCCTTTGCTAGGCATTGTTGCAAGTCTTTATGTGTGTGCTCGTATTTAATCACTCAGCAGCACAGTTAAAGGCAGGAGTATGACCCATCATAACTTAGAAGCAGTGCTCACAGAGTGACAGTTTCATCACAGGTCACATGGCTAATAAGAGGCACATCCACAACCAGATCTTCCTTACTCCAAAGCCTGTGCTCCTTCCTGTGGGTAGTGTTTCCCAGTAGGGCAGTGCAGTGCAGCATGTTTTAGCTCATTTGACCTTCCGAGTAACCCTCTGCAGGCCTAGCTGTTGCTGCCCTCAGTATCAAACAAGGAAGTGGAGGACCCAGAAGCACGGCCTTTTTTAATGCCAGCATGACTAAGTATGTCCCAGCTGTAGCAGGAGCTTGACCCTTCTGACACCCAGACCAGTGTCTCAGATTATGCATAAGATTAGACATGTACTAAGGGTCACTTTCTGCTCATTGTTGGCCCTGAGCCGCAAGAGGTGAGACCTTCAGTCTACACAGACAGACCATTACTCGAAAGTAGCATACAACCCTAAAAAGGACAGGGAGCTGTGTAGAAACAGGCATGTGGGCATCAGCCAGAAGGATGTGTGTACTTAGTGTGGAAGGACTTAGCGCTCTTTCCCGTAGTCCACGGTGGAGAACACCACCACCTTTATTTACCAACAGACCCTAGGCTTCTGTTGGTTTTTTGTTTTGTTTCAGACTTCCACAGTCACGTCCCTGTGCATCCCAGGACCCACGCCTGCAGCGCTACCTTTTGACTCGGGTACCTTTTCCCTGCCAACCCTTCAGCCAGCCTTTTTGAGGCATTATTTAGTGCACAAACTGTTTAGAAAATGGTTTTATTCATCTGTGCTATTTATCTTGAAATGGGTTATTTGATTTTCGTTCTTCCTGTCACTCCTTTTTATTCTTAGAGGTCATCTCTCTTCATGGAACCTACCTCCATGGACCACACTTAGTCAGCAAGAAAGTAACTGGTAACACTTACATTTTCATTCAGCATTCCACTGGCATGGGTCCCACCTTGGTTATACTGTGTGGTCGGTCTCCTAGTGAGTAATATAACAGTGGCTAACCTTACTGAGTGTCCGCGTCATGCTGGGCCCTGTTCTAAATATGTTAGATTCATGTCTCTGTTAATCCTCAGCTACCCTACTGAGGAGAAGCTCATGAAGAATCAGGCTTCCTATAACAGTCTGGGTAAAGCCTGTGTTAACAGGCTTAGCCTGCATACTTTGTCCACAGTTTGGAGGTACTATTTAGTGCAAGGCTGTGTTCTAGGGCTTTACTAAGTCACTTAATGCTTTTAGCAACCTAGCTGGGATTTATGTTTCATTTCTTTTTTGCCCAGGATCAACAGTAAGTTGCCCAGGCAGGATTTGAACCAGTGATCACCTACCTATCTCTAAGGTCTACTCTTTAACTGTTCACATCACTCCTGTTTTCTGCTCTGCTTTCTGTTAGACCATTAACTCCTCCAGAGCAGTCTTTGTGTAATTACCTGTGGCCAAACCTGCCTTAGAGTGGCTACTCAGTAAATATAATAAAATAAGTGTCTTAGTAAATCTAGTGGAAGAAATCATTAAGTCTGCAGAAAATATGGTAGAAAGAAATAGTTCATTCTCATTTAAAAATTATAAATGTTTTGCTCTGTCATTAAAGTTTCCAGTCAATTAGAGTGATAAATGGCTAGAGAAGCTTGAGAAAGGAAAAAGTGAGGCCCTGTTATGAGTTCTGTCTCTGCCTTCATATTTAAGAATGGGAAGGTTGATTATAACCATAGCTCACATCACTTAGTCCCTGGTCAAAGTTAGGTGGCCTTGTTGTGTGGTCCTTGAAACAGCCCCAGCATCGCATGGTTAGAGTGCCACCTGGAGATGGCAAGTGGTATTACCGCTCTTCTGGTTCTAAGCCTGGATCAGAGTCATCTTGCAAAATGCATTTCCGGTTGAGTCACTGAAGTCTCATTTCATAGTTGTTTCCCTACCGACTTCATGCTTTGATCAGATCAGTAGCCATTGTTTTCTGTTTGTTTTCTTCAAAATTTCAGTCCCACTTTATATTTAAAGAGTCAGTCGCATTCATTTCAGGGCTGTTTTGCTAATCACAAATCCTTGAGTAAGGACACTACGTGTGAGGATGACCGCAGGTATGTTGTGCTGGAGGGGAAGTGGTTGCCCACGCTCCCCTGGGGGAGTGGGGTGTGGTCAGTCTGCTTGGCAGGAGGGGCATGGGTCTGCGTGAGGAGGGAAATTGTCTTTTTGCCTCTGCGCTTGTTCACACCTGCCTTGTATAAAATTTGTGATGGTTCCAGAGCAGTCAGGTGAAGTCTAGACATAGGTCCTCAAAAGACAAGTTGATTTTGCCATGATTTGCATAATAGGCTATATTTAACCTGAGCACAACAGTGAGCTCATCACTCAACTCATGGGTTTTCCCCTCGCTTCAGACTACATTATTTTGTCCTCATTTTTCTCAGGACACCAAAATAGCTGAACCGTAAATGCTGGTCCAGAGCCCTGCCCTCCACTAAGCAACTAAACCCAAATAGTTGTTTCTCTCCTTAAAAATCCCCACAAAGGGAAATTCTGTTTATTTCTATCATTTTTTCACTGAAGTAATTTGTTAAAATCCTTTGGTGATGGTAAATTTACTTATTGATTGATTGATTGATTTTTGGTACTGGGAATTGAATTTGCCACCTTGAGTTTGCCAGTATTCCAGGCACTGTGCTGCTGAGCTATACCCCGGGCCCAAGAGTGTAATCATTTTAGACTTCAGCCTTTTCATGAACTTAAATATTGTGTAATATCTGCTGAGAAGGGTTGCTGCTGTCCAGCTCACTCTCACTCAGTCTTCTTCTCAGCAGATTGCTTCTCAGCCTTTCAATGTATGGCTTCCATTATTAAGCAGACGCCCTCGCTCCTTCCACTAGGATGCCTTTTCCCTGCCCTCTTGTCCCTGCGTCCAGGCCTATCCCGTTAGGATATGGTGACTCTTCCACATGTCCTTACCACTCAAGAGCATTTAAAAAAAACAGCTTTACTGAGATATAATTCACACAGAATTCACCCATTTACATAATTTACAATCCATAGGTTTTTAGGATATTCAGATAAATGTAGTCATCACTGCAATTTCTGAACATTTTTATCATTTCTAAAAGAAGCCCAAAGCCAGGTGTGGTGGTGCACATCTGTAATCCCAGCACTTGGAAAGGTCAAGGCAGAAGGATTGCCATTAATTCAAGGCCAGCCTGAACTGCCTAGCGAGACCCTGTCTGAAAAAGCTCACAATGAATGAATGAATGAATGAATGAATGAATGAAATCTTCTATCTTTTACCTACCACCTTTTCCCTGCTTTCCAGGAAGCCGTCACTACTCTCCTTGTCTGTTTTTCCCTATTCCAGACATTTTCCATGCATAGAATCCTATAATGTGGGGTTGGGGATTTAGCTCAGTGGCATAAGCGCCTGCCTTGCAAGCAGGCAGTTGTGAGTTCGATCCCTGGTACCGATAAAAAAGAAAAGGACCAAAAAAAAAAAAGAATCCTATGATGTGTACCTTTTTATGTCTGACTTCTACTTAGCCCATTTTCAGGGTTCATCTGTGTCATAGCAGGTACTAGTGTGCCATTCGTTGTGGCCCAATAGAATCACGTGATGTAAGCATGTCACATTTTGTTTAGCCATTTATCCATAGATGAACACTTGGGCTGTTCTTACTTCTTGGGTATTATGAATAACACTGCTGTGGGCATTCTTCATGCAATGTGTGTATGTAAGTGTGTGTGTGTGTGTGTGTGTGTGTGTGTGTGGTTTTTTGAGACAGAGTCTTATTTTGCAGTTCAGGCTGATCTTGAACTCACTTTCTAACCAAGGATGACTATCTCCTGCCTCAGCCTCCTGAGTGCTGGGATTACAGGCATGCGCCACCATGCCTGGCCTTCTTGCTAATTTTTGTGTGGTATATATTTTCATTTCTCTTGGATGTATCCCTAGGAATAGAATTGTTGGGTCACATGATAACCACATGATTAGCCATTTAAGGAAGTGCCAGAGTGACTACACCTTATAGGAACTGCACCAGCAGTGTGTGAAGGCTCTGACTTCTTTACATCCTTGCCAGCTCTTGTTATGTGTCTGTTTCTCTCTATCCTAGGATATGTGAAGTGGTATCTTATGGTTTTGACTCACATTTTCACTAAAATGAAGCGTCTTTACTGGGGACTGAACCCAAGGCCTTTGCATTGAATTACATCCCCGGCCCTTTGTCAACATTTTGAGATAGAGTTTGCTAAGTTGCCCACCTTGGGGTCAAACTTGTGATCCTCTTGCCCAATCTCCCAGAGTGCTGGGATTACATATGTATACTACCATGCCCAGTGCCTTATTGATAGTCTGATCTTTGTGATACCATGCTACATTTTACTGTACAGCCATTTCACAATGAAATGTGAAGTGCTTTTCGCTAACCACCATTGTATGGTCTGGTTAGGCAGAGCATATCTTCCAACTGGATGGTCTTCCAACTGGATGGTCACAGCAGAGAAGTTAAGGAAAGACAATAGGGCTCACGTGGCTCCTCTTCCTTCCTTTTCCAACAGGTATGGCAGATTCCAGAAAATGGACTTACCCTTTCCCTGACTGAACCTGTGGTGATCCTAGAAGGCCATTCAAAGAGAGTCGGTATTGTGGCCTGGCATCCAACGGCACGCAACGTACTCCTTAGTGCAGGTAGTGGCGCCAGCGGTCCCTCCTTGCCCTGGGCTTTTGCTTCTCTTGGGCCTTCATATGGAGGAGAACAACAAATGCGTTTTGAATGTGTGTTCTGCAGCTTTGTTCATTTTTGTGATGCTAGGAGTCAAAGCCATGGCTTCCACACAAGTGCCCTGTCATTGAGTTCTTCTACTATTGTAGCTCTGAAAAGAGCACTAGGAAACCATGGTGCAGTGCACTTACAAAAATACGGAAGGCTTCACACACTTTATATGTGGCCTACCTTGTGCAGTTAGTGGTGTGCTATGATCCTTCTCATAGCCACTAACCGTTCCTCCCATTAAATGTGACTATTAGATACATTTTTATGACTCCAGTATAAACCATTATGTGGATATACCTCAATTTTCAGTCTCCTGTTTCTGGACATTGATACTGTATCTGATATTCACTATTAGCACTGTGAGGAACGTTGGCAGCTTGGTGTGCTTACTAGTTTCTCCCTGATTACTTTCCAAGTTTATCTTGCAGAAGTCTTTTCTGTGTCTAAAACTTGAGATTTTTTTTTTTTTATAGGAGCAGTTAGAGAGGGCACTGAGGAGCTCTGGGAGTGATAGAAGTGTTCTGTGTCTTGGTTATGGCAGAGGCTATGTGATTACATTCATTTGTTGAAACTTCCCTAAGTGTACATTAGGGCAGTGGTGACGGACCTTTTCAGACCAGGTGCCCAAACTGCAACCAAAACCCGCCTTACTTATTGCAGAGTGCCAGTACTGCAGTTAAACCTGAGAACTGAGGTTTTAGTTAAGGAAAACCAGTTGTTATCCAGTTGCTCAGTGCTCAGCTGCTGAGACTTGGCTGATGAGCCAGAGAGAGGGCTCTGTGTGCCCACTGTAGTAGTGCCCACACGTGAGGGGTGTACCCTAGATATATTAACACTGTATCAGTGGGAGGGGTTTTGTCTGTCTTGTTTTTTTTGAGGCAGAGCCTTGCCGTATAATTCAGGTTGGCCTTGAACTTACTAGGTAGCCCTGGCTGGCCTCATGTTTACAGTGGTCCTTCCTTCTGAGTGCTGGAATTACAGCCTGTAGCACCACACTTGGCTTAGTAGTAGAATTTTTAAAGGTCTAATTCCTCACTAGTAAAACAGAGGCAAGTCAGTTTTTAACTAGACATGGAATGTTTTGATTTATGGTGAACTAAATAGAAAGTTAATGCCAGGTATTTACAGAAATCATGGACTACTTTCAAAAACTACATCAGATACTGTTTTTTATAACTGTTGAAAAACTGTAATTGGAAATTTTCATCTACTCAGAATCTCAGCCTGATAAGAGGAAAAAATTCCAGAGATGGAATTCCACTGTGGAAAGTTTCCTGCTGCCCTCCTCATCGAGGTCATGCGTAGGGTATCAGCACGGACTGCTTCTGCTCCCTCTCCCACAAGCGAAGCAGAGCGGTGGGCTGCAGGCTTCTGCATGTGCTAAGACTGTGTGCTCTGCCTGCAACAGCTGAGGTTACCTGCTTACCTGTGAGGAACAAAGCCGAGGAAGGGTCACTTCTCTTCTCTTCCCCTGAGTTTAGCTCCAGCTTTGTGTACTGTTATGTTCTCTGGTTGCCCTTGAGTAACTTGTGTACAATATCGTATATATTAGTGGCTAATTTTTCTAAAGTACTCACAGAATTGCTTTACTGGCAAGAATTCACCATCTTTCCCTTATTTTGCTTTATGTATGAACTGATGTCCTGAAAGCAACACATGATCTTTTTGTTTTGGTGCATACCGAGAACTGAACCCAGAACCCTTGCACTGAACTACATACTAGCCCTTTTTTATTTTCTTAACTCTATCTTTTTTTTCTTTTTTTATCAGTACCGGGGATCAAACTCACGACCACACACTTGCAAGGCAGGCGCTTATGCCGCTGAGCTAAATCTCCATCCCCTGCTTTTTTATTTTCTGAGACAGTGTTTTGCTAAGTTGCTCAAGTTGGGCTTAAATTTGATACTCTTCTGCCTCAGCCTCCCAGAGTGCTGAGATTATAGGTGTACCCCATGCTTCTTTAAAGGGCAGAGCCTTAATGGAATGAAGGGTATAATTGATCAGCTGAGGGCTTATGGGCCTTTTAAGGCACCACTTTCTGAATCTGCATGCCTAGTTGACTATTTTTTGGGCTTCGCACCATGATCCAAGCCACTCTTAGGCTATTTGTCTCCCCTTTTAAAGATAAGACCTGTGGGGAGCCAGTGGGTCAGTCCTTACATCCCTCATATCATAGTAGGTTACCAGCTTTCCTATACTGAGGCCGTGTGTCACAGCATCACTGATTTGACTATCTGCCACCCAAAGTTCTTTGAAAAGAAATAAGCTGCTATGTTCATGCTGATGCTTGATTTACTAGGAAAGGAAACTTGAAATGACTCAGGTCCACCAGCCCAGTTAACTCTGAAAAAAGATAAGATTCTATTTTGGTGTAGTTCTTTGGTTGCTTCATATGAACTCAAAGTTAGCAAACTGTGTTTCCTTTTCATATTTTTATTTTATACAAATCTTTTTCTTGTCAATCTCCCAGTTAGTAGAGCTCCTGCTTATTGGCACTTCCTTTTCTGTGCAGTTGTAAATGCCCTCCCGGTGTTGATCATTTTCTCCAGCTTGTTACACAGGTGTTGGTAATCTCTGGGGGGCTGGTTTTGCTTGTTTCAGGCTGTGATAATGCCATCATCATCTGGAATGTGGGGACAGGTGAAGCCCTTATAAACTTGGATGACATGCATTCAGACATGATTTACAATGTGAGCTGGAACCGGAATGGCAGTCTGATCTGCACAGCTTCCAAAGACAAGAAAGTGAGAGTAATTGATCCCAGGAAACAAGAGATTGTTGCCGTGAGTATTCTCCCAGTGGCTGCAGCTCTTCGGGACCTGTGGACTCCTTGTTGTTTTTTGTTTGTTTTTTTTTTTAATTGGTACCGGGGATCAAACTCACAGCTGCCTGCTTGCAAGGCAGGTGCTTATGCTGCTGAGCTAAATCCCCAGCCCCGGACTCCTTGATTTTAAGGCAGGCAGCAGCTCTGGCCATCGGATCCTTGCCAAGCACAGGTGTGAACTGAAGAGAAAACCCTATACAGGCTTCTGACTGTTCCCATCACATGTCTTTCTGGAGTTACATATTTCCAGCCTTGACTCTCCCTTCTTCCTTAGCAAGCAATACAAAGAGATAGTTTTTAATCACTCTTTGAGAATTGAAAAGTTTAAAAAAGAATTTAGAAGTTTGGATTAACTGAATTAGACTCCATTCCTGCTTGTGGGACTTAGTGCTGACTGCTAATGAACAGATTGCCCGTTTCCCAATGTGGTGCAAGTGCCTTACAGAACTGCAAACTGTTCTTTCCTTGGCTCTGTGTCTTAGTGTCTGCCACATTGGTTGGGCGTTAGCAAAACCCCATGTCCCAGCTGAAGGCGGGGCGGGTCTTTAGTCAGGATTGAACCCAAGAATGTCTCACTTCAGCTGTGCCGGGATGCCTTCCTGGGATGCTGTGGTCTTTGGCAGTGGTATTTCTAAAGGGTTGGACAAGCATGAGGGCCAGTGCTCACTGAACACTGGTGGCCTACCTGGCCCTGTGTGGCATCTTTCTTTCCTAGGCATTTCCCAAGGTGGGTATTAGTGCACTCTGATTAAATGAATGAGATTGAGAATGGAGTTGACTAGACCAGGTTAGCTCTAGGTTATTGGAGAAATTGTAGGCCATCTCCAACCTTTAACCCTGTATATAGCCCTCTTGAGAAAAAACCCTGTGTACATTCTATTTGCGGTGCATAGACTTTGGTTGGAAAGAGTAAGGTCTTTGAGTCCAGTTCTGGTGCTCTCGCTTGCTATCTAGCTGGGGACCTTGACTACATCACTTACTGTTGATCTGTTTCCTCACGTGGGAAGGAAGAGGGGTGCTTGACACTCCTTGCCTGCGTAGGAGAACACAGATTGCATGCAAGATGAAGTTGGGTCTCCCCACCCGCCTTTGGTCCTGCAGTTTGAATATATCCAATGTGCCTCTTTGCTGTCACTCTCCCAGGAAAAGGAGAAAGCACATGAAGGAGCTCGGCCCATGAGGGCCATCTTCCTGGCGGATGGCAACGTCTTCACCACCGGCTTCAGCCGCATGAGCGAGCGGCAGCTGGCGCTCTGGAACCCGGTAGGCCTCTTCCTTGCAGCTTACTTTCACCTGAGCTGCTTTCTCTCTGCTCTGAACTGGTGGCTGCATTAGTAGTGGATCATAAGAGTCTTAGTGTGGTCGTGCAGATTCCTCTTGTCTTAAATTGCACAGGAAGTCCATGGCCTCACTGAAGACTTAGGGGTGGCTATGTTTTTGATACTCCCAAGTGAGTGTGTGTGGGGGGTCTACATTGACTGTATTTTTTTTTTTTTTTTTAAGAATATGCAACAAATCCAGCATTTTAGATTTGGAACATAAAGTATAAACTTTCATGTCATAAACACTGATCAGATGTCTAAATCAGAATAGTTCTAGCTGGCATGGCGGCACAAGCATATAATCCCAGCCCTTGGGAGGCCAAAGCAGTAGGATTGCCACGAGTTCAAGGTCAGACTGGGTTACATAGTGAGTTCCAGGCCAGCCGACAGAGCAAGGTCCTATCTCAAAAAACCTTTAAAAAAAAAAAAAAAAAAAAAGATAGTCTTGCTCGGGGGAAATATTTATAATTAGCATAAGTCGGGGGGAGAGCTCCACTGTATAGATGGTGCAGTTCCAGTTTTGTTTGTGTGTCATACAACAGTTTTGTTTGTGGTAAGACCGAACACCATACAACACCAAGCATGCAGGGTCAGAATGTTGATACTCTCTGCCACCCAGACTGTGGAATTACAGCTTGTGAGCTGACTTTCCCCATTTTTTGGAGACAGGATCTTGCTATTCGCCTAGGCTAGCCTCAAACTCGCGGTGATCTTCCTGCCTCAGCTTCCTGAGTGTTAGGGTTACAGATGGGCTTTCATGTGCTTTATGTCTTTAAATTTTTAAAATGTATATATCTGTGTATAATGAGAAAAGATGCTTTTTAAAAAGCAAACTGAAAAGAAAAAGAGTGCTTATTTTTCTCATGGAACCATGTACATTAATTATGTGGTCAAATCAGCATAATTTTTCCTCACTTTGATCCTTATTGATTTTTTTTTTTTTTTTTTTTTTTTTTTTTTGTCTTTTTGAGACAGGGTCTGTCTATGCAGTTCAGGCTGGCCTTGAGCTCACTTTGTAGCCCAGGCTGATCTCGAACTCATAATGATCCTCCTGCCGTAGCTTCCTGAGTGCTGGGATTACAGACATGAGCCACCGCACCCACCCCTATTGATATTTTCATGTATGAAGATTTGCCTTGTTCAAATTTTAGATTATTCTGGAAAAATGGTTCATTTAGTTACAGAATGTATAATAAAGTTACAAAAATTTGTCTTCTAAGATATGTACATATATTTTTTTTTTCCTCAGAAAAATATGCAAGAACCAATTGCTCTTCATGAAATGGACACAAGCAATGGGGTGTTGCTACCTTTCTATGATCCCGACACTAGTATCATTTACTTATGTGGAAAGGTAAATAGCGATTTTGATATTTGATATTAAATTGAATCCTGTAAAGGGAAATATCTGTCCTCTGGAGATTTAGAAGATGCACAATGTACCATATTATTTAAATGTTTAAATTTGTTTTATTTGAGTGGTAAGCTGAGGTAAAGACAGGTAATTTTGGTATGTTTCAGTGTTGAGACTGGACCAGAGACAAGGACTGGGCCAGGTGTTGGGACAGATGGCAGGGGAGCTGGTCACTTAGAGCACTCTGCTGAGAGAAATAGGACGTGCTGGTGTCTTGTTTCCACCTAGCAGTGCTGTGCGACTGGTGATTTTTACATCCATCTGCATTGGTATTAGGAATGGGTAACAGGTTTGCCACATCTAGTGGACCTTGTGTCATAGCTTATAAAGAGAAACTCCTGGGTGGATGGGACCTTTGGAGGCCTCAGAAACTCTCCAGAGGGTTCTCGATCTAGGAGCTCAGGGTGAGGGATGGAAGACACATGGCCTGACTGAAGTTTCGGGGTGACCAGTGCTACAGGAAGATGTTACTGTGAACTCAGAACACCTTCCTGTTGCCTTATGAACTCAACTGAAACCGTTGGTAGCTTTACTGTTATTATTAATTCTTTTTAGTAGGCGGTAACTTCAAAATTCCTTATTCTTTTGTAGATTCAGTTTTCCTAAAACCTTTTTGGAGTTGAAATAAATGAATTAATAAAAATGGAGCTTTGGATGCAGTCCGCACGCTTGTTTGTGGCCGCTTGCTGCTGCTGAGTTCCTTTTCACAGCTGACAGAGCTGCTTTGCATGTTTAAGGTCAATTAGTTACAGTCTCAGAGCTTGTCTGTTTCCTTAAAAGTCACTTACTGCAGCTGTTAAGTACATAAGCCTTACCGTTGCTGCCATGGACTACATCAAAACAAAATGAACAGCTTACCCAGAGAGTATTAACCCAAAAGGGAAAATTACTTTGGGTATACAGAACACGGCTGTACATGTGTGGCTCATTGTTACCGCTTTAAATTTTTAAGTGATTAAAACAAATGGAAACTGTGAGAACAAAGAGCTTTGTTAGAGCTTGTACTGCCTTTGCCTGGCTGTTTAGGTTCTCTGTGTGTGTGTGTACACACGTGCATACATAAATGTGCACATGTGTGTCTTCTCTTCCAGATAGGATTGTCTTCAGTGTTCAAGTTGGTGTAACTAAGTAATGGTTAACTTAGAGTAGTGTATCTCAGTCTTCGGGTCTCCAAAAACCTGACCATTTTAAATAAGGAAATTACAGAATTTTATACATGCCAGTTAGAACTCCTGTCTGAAGTTGAAGGATACAAAAACTGAGGTCTCATCATCAGAAAAATCTCATTGTTTCTTATCATTTGATTGCTTGGTGTTAATATCCTCGAATCTGTCATTGATGCTGACCTGGGCTAATGAGCAAATCTGTAAATGAGTAATTATACTCCCAACAATCTTCCTTAGGAGAATAAAATTAGAGTCCTTGGGAGTAGGCACAGGAAACCATTTAAAAGCCTGCTGGGTGACTAATACGTAGTCAGGGCTTCACCTTTGAGGGAAAAGAACTGTTACCTACTTAGGAGAGCCTGTGTGGGGAAGGAAAGGTAAGCTACTGGAGTCAGGTCCCCTTGAGTGCTGAGGTTATGGAGGAAGGAGACCGCCGTCCTCACCAGCTGTTTCAGTTAGCATTAAACGCTCCTTTGTCTCTGATTTCTTACAGGGTGACAGTAGCATCCGCTATTTTGAGATCACGGATGAATCCCCATATGTCCACTACCTCAACACATTCAGCAGCAAGGAGCCTCAGAGAGGGATGGGTTACATGCCCAAGCGGGGACTTGATGTCAACAAATGTGAGATTGCCAGGTAAAGATTGGGCGTATTAAAGGGTTTCAGCTCTTTGTAGCAGCCACACCATACCAGAGCAGTACTAGTACTGTCTACCCTGGGTGTGGCATGGAATTATTTAATACCTGATTTCCTACCCGTTCAACCAGAAGAGCAGCAGTTAAGGGCCTGGCTGAGCTGCATTGTGTGCTCACTGAAATAGTGAAACCTTGTCTCTTGACTGTTAAGCTAAGGCTACAGCCCATGTTCTCTGGTAGACAAGCAGGTGAGAACCTGGCTCTCGGATTAAAAAAAAAGGTAGTTTCTGGCCCTGAAGGGCTAAAAATCAGGTTCTACAAAGGACTGTGGACCTACTGGCCCTACACTAGACAAGCCAGTGATCCTGCACTAGGGTGTGAGGCTAGCTTGATTTAGCAGGTTCCACGTGTTGTACAGTTTTTGCAGCTGTGCCACTCCTGTTTATATCCTGTAATGCTAATCAGTTTCTAAGGGGATGTGCTTTTTTTCACAGTAGCCAACAAAAGATACTTCATGGGACTTAGTGGTCACTGACTGTTTAAAACAGCAGACCAGCAGCACACTTAGATAGGCTATCATATCACTCGTTCATATGAAGTTTATATGCACTTCAGAGTTTGCATGGGTTCAATCCCTAGCACCAAAACAACACCACAAAAGGTTTGCTGCTCTGGTCATGTGATTAAGAATTGATACTTACATTTTAAAAATAATAATAATATAGAGATTTTTATAAGCCTTATTAATGTTTTTTTTTTTTTTGGTACTGGGGATCAAACTGATGACCTCATGCTTGCCAGGCAGGCGCTTATGCCACTGAGCTAAAAAATAACTAGAGGAATGAAACCGTCACAGATAATTTTAAATTGTGTTGTGAACCTAATCAAAATGTGGTTCGAAACAGATTGAATCTGAATTGAAGATTACATGGACTGTTTTGGAACACAGGACACTGCTTTGTTTGCTGAGTCCTGAATTCTGCGTTGGGCTCGGTGCTAACCATGCTACATAACTTTGACTTCTCTTAACAGCCCCTTGGAAGAAGGTGTTAGTTTTGTCCCATTTAAGGGTGAGAAACTTGAAGTTTGGAGAAATTGTCCTGCCCTCAGAAGTTGTAGTAGAGCTGGAAATCAATCCTTTGACACCCAGGCTGCCTGCAGAGTTTACATTAATCAGCTTTTAAAAATGGCTTTGCTTTCTCTGTGGCCCTTTCTGTTGACATAGTGACTGGGTGTTAACGACTGTTTTACAAGCACCTTTACCAGGCAGAGCTGGGCCGTTTCTGTTTCGCCTGAGCACAGGCTCATCCCCAGCAGCGCCCTCGCTGACTGCTGGGCTCTTCCCTGCGTGCCAGCTGCCTCACCTGGCAGTGTGGTCAGAGCCACCCGCAGCTGCCTGTCTTGGTGAGAACTCAAGAGACTAAGTCGCTGCCCGTCCTGGGCTTGCCCTTACACTCTCATCATAGGTATTTCTGGTTTGTCTGTAAGATGAAAAGAAGAATTTTCTCACCCCACCCCTGCCCTGCCATGGAAGCATTTTTTGTCCTCTTCCATAAGATAATAGTTGCTTTATATTCCCACTCTTCCCATATTGAATAATTTCACATTTTCCATGATGCGCTTTGCTTGGATGCCAAAATCTTACGTCCTAGGTTTGCTTTCTTTTCCTTTTTAAAAATCTTGTTTATACTTCACAGATATTCAGCCACCTCCAGCTGGCAGAATACCTAGCACCCAGGGCATAGATTAGGGTGTGTGATCTCTCTGGTGACAGGTAACGTTTTCAAAAATAACTCATTACCAGTGTTGGCATTTCTACTGTAGTTAATCTGCCCCCAGGTAATTAGTTTGACCCTCACCATAATTCATAGGCCTCTCTTCATGGTTCTTGTCGCCAGCTTGCCTAGCACAGATACTCTCAGCCTCAGTTTTCTCATCTGTAAAGTGGGGAACTAAAGTCCCACCGCTTCCAGAGAGGCTCAGATAAGGTGATGGGAAAAAAAGCATTTCATTTCCCATGTTCCATTGTAGAAAAGTAGCTTTTAATTCTGTTATTCAGCCTCATATTTTACTTTGTGTAACTTTGCCTTTACTTTCCCTTTGAAGATTTTTCAAGCTTCACGAGAGAAAGTGTGAGCCTATTATCATGACTGTTCCCAGGAAGGTGAGTGCCCAGTTTCCCAGGTAGTTCATACTAAAAAAAAAAAAAAACCCACACCTTTTGTCTTCATCCTTACAGAAAGTTTCCCAAATGTCTCTTGCAGTCTGACCTTTTCCAAGATGACCTGTATCCTGACACAGCAGGGCCCGAAGCTGCCCTGGAGGCTGAAGAGTGGTTTGAGGGGAAGAATGCTGATCCAATCCTCATCTCTTTGAAGCATGGATACATTCCAGGCAAAAACAGGGATCTAAAAGTAGTCAAGAAGAACATTCTAGACAGTAAGCCTGTTGCAAACAAGAAGTGTGACCTGATCACCGTGCCCAAGAAAAGCACAGACACGGCCAGCGTGGTAAGGAGTGCAGGGGATGGAGGGATGTCCTTGGCTGGCTCAGGTCTTTTCCTCTAGAAAGCCCTGAATGACCCAGGGCACTGAGCCCTGACCCAGGTGACTGGCACACAGGAGTCTTTGTAAATGATCGCACACGCTGCATGTGGGAGTGTCCTGGGGCAGGTGGCTTGGTGAGTTTCTGGCCAAGCTTGGTTCCTGGAACTCTGGGTTTTATAGTTTGGGTAGATGCCCATCTCTCACCGTCTCTGAGGGTGAACAAACCTTTGCAGGGGGTTCCCTGTCTCCTCTTTTTGAGATAGGGTTTTACTATGCAGTTTGGGCTGGCTTAGCCCAGTTGGTCTCAAACTTGCAGTGATTATCCTGCCTTAGCCTCCTTGGTGCTGGGATTATAGGTGCCACCATGCCGGGCAGCGTTTTAACTTTCCCAGACTCCTGTGTGGTTTGTAGAAGTCTGACATGGGAGTGCAGGGTCACAGGAGCTAGGGAGAGGAGGGGTCCTGGAGGGAAGAAGTGTAGGAGTGGTCTGGTGTTGCTCAGTGGTCTGGTGGTGTAGGGGCCACAGCAAGGGTAAACCTGGCAAGAGCCATCCGTGGAGGGATGTGGGCCAGGAGATAGGCCCTGGGAGGTGGGAGGTGGGGAGTCCAGCCTCCAGAGGGGAAGAGGGTGAGCTGCTCCTGAGCGGGTAAGAGAAATGGAGAGGCAGAATCATACCTGTAGGAGCTGACGAGGAGGCAGCTCCCTGGATTTCGGTAACTGTGAGATTTCCAAAAGAATCTGCTGTAAGTGGGAAAGGCTCAGTTCCCTTTGAAAATTAGCAGACTGGAGCCGGGTGTAGTGGTGCACTCTGGTAATCCCAGCACTTGGGAGGCTGAGGTAGGAGACTTGTTTGCAAGTTCAAGACCAGCCTGGACTACAAAGTGAGCTCAAGGCCAGCCTGCACTGAGTAGTGAGACCCTGCCTCAAAAAGACAAAAAAAAAAAAAAAAAAAAAAAAAAAAATCAACAGACCAGCAGGAATTTCATTCCCTGAGACCCTCCTCGGAGAGAGAGGGAGCTCTGCAGCCTTTGAAAGTGTCAGTCTCTCTCTGGTCAGCCACAGACTACAAGTGGTGGAGCAAGTGGAGTGGTTGGGATCCAGTCTTGCCGTACAATTTTCCACCTGAGATAACCTGTGCTGAGTCCACAGCACGGGGGCAGCAGTAGCTTGGCCTCCGAGGAACACAGTTGTTTTAGCATGGGGTTGCTGATGCTCCCTCCGGCAGGCATCAGTTGTGTCTCGTAAAGCAGTGGGATTTGACTTCTCTGTTTGGAGATTACAGTTTGCCATTTGCAAATGGAATACTTTAAGACTCATAATCACAACTGCGTTTGAGTTGGTTTACTGCTTTTTAGTCACCACTCCCTTTTTGTTTGCTTTCTTAGCAAAATGAAGCAAAGTTGGATGAAATTTTAAAAGAAATCAAATCGATTAAAGACACAATCTGCAGTCAAGATGAGCGTATTTCCAAGTTAGAACAGCAGATGGCGAAGATAGCAGCCTGAAGGTCTCACCTCCACCCTCCAAAATGGGAGCAAGAACTTGTGCTTGGTGGCTGGTGGTTGGCGTGGTCCTAGGGAGGGCGGAGAGGGAGGCACTGCCACTGGAGACATTCCATCCAGATCTGTCAGCCAGCGATAGGCCACATTCCAGTAAGAGCTCAATTCCTCTCCCAAATTTTGCAAGAACAAAAGCTGAGCTTTTTATCAGAAAGCTTTTTTGATGTTTTAAGTGTTATGTGACTTGAACTTTTAAAAGACAAAAGTGCTACTTTTAAAGTCCCAGATATCCTGAATTTTAGAAAACAAACCAATTCTGATTCAGTGTCGTGCCCAAGAACCTTTTTTTTTAATGACTAGGGACCAATGCCACATCGCTTTTTATATTTCTTTTCTTTTTTTAAATGTTGCCAAAACCAAAAGTAGCTTGTTTTTCTTTGTATTTTGCTACTTTGCAGTATTCATGTGTGGTTTTTTTTTTTTCTTAATTTGAAAGGGACAGCACTGTGTATGTTTATAAACTAAATGAAGATATTATTTTGTATAAACATTCATCTGAGAACAATCAGAGCGGTGGCCACATGGTGCTGGCTCGAGTGCAGCACACCCCTGGTCATCGTAATGACTGTACAAAAGGAAGACTTGAAATCATGTGGACCCACATTACCACCCTCACTCCTGAGTCTTCTGATCAAAAAAGCTCGAATTGTCTCTCCTCCTTTCTTTCCTTTCTCTTTTCTAGAAATTGGGTGGTTGTACCAGAATGGAATTTTGCTTGATCCTGTGCTTCAGATGATTATAATCTAACCCAAACTAGCATGTGTTTCTGCAGTTTTGTTACACACAGAATCTGTCTGTCACATTCATCACTTTGAAACTCATGGTCAGTACTTGACAAGGGTGCCCGGGACAGGAGGACCACACATTGCTGAGTGTCCCTCCTGCCCAGCTCAGCAGTGTGCCTAGCTCTTGAGTGCAGTGGTAGGGCCTGCGCCAGGGAGCGTGGAGGGGGCCTTTGCCAGGTGGTCCTCTGTTTTCTGCTTGACCCTGCTGTCCCTGAGCTGTATGGAGAAGCAGCAGCTCTGCTTACACCCAGAGCACCTGGCTCCCTCCTCTTCACGTCTGCTGTGACCGCTCAGGGCTCCCAGCCAGTCCCGCCTGTCTCCCTGCAGGTCAGCCCTAACCACACCCTTCAAGGCCAGGGTGCCAGTGGATGTTGAGACTGAGGCGAGTGGGCTGGAAAGAAGCGGAAACGAGTGCAGGCCTCTGCTGTCACTCTGACTGATGTGTCCAGTCGTGTCCCTTACGTACCCCACACAGACCAGCTCACAGACGCGCCATGGACTCAAAGGGGCAGGAGCTGAGCACTGACCCCCTGCTCATCCCTCCATGAGTTGGGAGCCTGCCCTGTTTCCGCGTTCCCGGATTGCATTTGTGCAGAGCCAGACCGAAGGAGCCTCTGTGTGGAAAGGGCTGAGTGTCTGACTGCATGTGAGCACACAGCGAGCTCCTTGGCATGGGCGTGGGCTGGTGTGGCAGGAGTAAACCGGAAGCAGGACAGAGTGGGGCCTGGCAGCTGCCGGCATCCGAGTGTCTCAGGTGGCTTTATGTCTGTATGTGTGTTTCTAATACTGAAGGAGATAGTAAGACACAACCATCACAGTAATTTATAGTCAAACCTACGTTATTTCCATATCATGTTATCTACTAAGGGCCTTCATTTTGAAGATCCAGAAATGTGTTAAGGTTCTGATACCAAATTAGTGAACAGAATCGCTGTGGATGATGATGAAATGCCCCAAGGATTGTGGTTCAAAGCAAAGAGGGTGAGCAGGGAAAAGTTACCCCGACCTTAGCGTGCAGCTTCTGGTGTATTTAATGGAGGGATGCCCAGCCAGGCTCACAGCAGGCACCTGAAGCATTGTGGATCATCTTTCCTGTTTTGTCTTCGTCTTCTTTTTTTAAAATGCCATGATACCCCAGAGGAGGACACTGAATTACTCCTAGATCTGCTCTTGTAGAGCAGCCATAGTGTTCTGTCAAAATACTTGCTTCCATTTTCAGAGATAAAGATCATTGATTACAAATCGGTGTCCCGTGTTTCTTTCACTCCAACCTGGCTGTCTCCCAGGCAGCCCCACCTGGCTCAGCCCGGGGACTCTGAGGGTAAGTACTGGGGAAGGAGCAGGCACTGAGCTCAGGAAGTGCGGGGTCGAGAGGGGCCTCATAGAGGCCAGTGCACCTACCTGCCAGGTCCGCGCAGACCTGGGTCCTGGAGCGCTCCTTTCCGGGCTCCCTTTCCTCACCTTGGAAGAAGGATGCTAAGTCCATGCAGTTTAAGTGGGAGAGACACCTGTGTCTGTCCAGTGCAGTCAGCCCTTGCTGAGCGGCTGCTGTGGTCACTGTGCTGAGCTGATTGCCTGCACAGCTCCTCAATACCAGTAAAATTCTCCTGGCGTGGCTGCTGTTTTTATTGCAGCGGAAGATGCTGATTATCAGTGGGATGGCATGCCTGCTCTGGGCTCCCTTTTTACAGTACTTCTTTTATTCATGACAGCTCAGTGTTGCAAAGAATTTCCATTGTTTACCTTTTCTGTTTATAAATGTGGGAAATAATCAACATAAACCTCTCTCCTCAATGTCTTATGCTCAAATACTGTGGAAGTATACACCTGTAATCCTAGCTACCTAGGAGGCTGAGGCAGGAAGGTTGCAAATTCGACCCCAATCTGAGCATTTTAGCAAGATCCTGGGTCAGAATACAAAGGACCGGGATGTAGCACAGGAGTACAGCGTTCCTGGGTCACTGCCTAGGAAAAACTGACTCCCTTATCCTAGCGTTGTCTTCTTTGTGGGCAGAGGAGCTGCCAGGTTCTCCTTCAGCTGGCGGCTGCAGGAAGCAGAAGTAAGTTGGCAGACTTCTCTCTAGACCCACAGTCAGGGAGGAGACGCGTGGTGGTCTGTTTACAACGGACTTGTTTTCTGGCTGTGGCTGTCTCGATTCTTTGCCAGAAGACCTAGAGACCATCGTGTCACCACCAGACAGCCAGCTAGACCTTGTCTGGGGAGAACTTGCGCTTTTTAAAGGTTACTTCCCATGTTGTATTTAGTGTTGTGTCCCGAAAAACTTTTTGTTGGCTCTTAAGAATTTGTTAACTCTAAGAGGCTCTTTCTCTTTGTGCTGGCACAATAAAATATCCCCAAATGGTCCTTGGACTAGGGACACAAGTCATCATCAAGAGCACGACTTCGCTTCCTACGAGCTCTGCTTGTTCTCCAGGATGGACCGTGCCTTTCCTCCATTAGAACCCCTGCCCACCACAGTGCTGGGAGGGATCCTTCACCCCTCAGCCGGGGGAGCATGAGCAGGTGGTCACCATGCCGAAAGTATGCTTAACATTTTGACCCAAGGTTCATCTTGGAGATTTTGTCCCAGGGAACTAGTAGGAGATATCCTCAGGAATTAGAGGAGGGAAAATTAGTCCTGCTGAAAGGAGTTGGTCACATACGTCAACACTGTGTGGTTAAAGTCACTTAAATTGGCCATGGTGGTGCATGCCTGTAATCTCAGCACTTAGGATGCCAAGGCAGCAGGATCTCAAGTTCAGAGCCAACCTGGGCAACTTAGCAAGCCCTTGTCTCAAAATTTGGTGATGGGGGGACTGTGGCTCAGTGGTAAAGTACTCCTGGGTTCCATCCCTGGTGCATTATAGAACAGTTGATTCCAGCTTTTGTTTTTAAAGTAAGTGTATCTGGGTTGAAGCATGAAGGTATACAGTGGTACGCTGCTTTATGAACTTAATTTGTTTCATGATTTTGGAAAAGATGGCCAGGTTTGTGTTTGTGTGGGAAAGATGGCTGCAGTTGTGTTTGTCACCTGATGAACATTTTGCAAACCAAAACAAGATTTTGCCAAAGGCTTCTGTTTGCAGGCAAAAGTGTTTGTGGATTGAGGTACCACTGTATTACTTCTGGATGTTGGATGTCCACCACCAGTTGTCTTTGGATATTCCAAGTGCCCCAATGGGGAGCTGTGTTGTCATCAGAAAAAAAATGTAAAACATTCAAAAGTAATTTGATAGTCTTTAAAATAATTTGAACAATTCATTGGTGAAAATTGGAAAATAATTCTCACACCAGCTATCCCAGAGCCACTCCACAGTCAGTGATGTTAGCTGGCTGATCTGCGATGAGTTAAGATGGGCAGGAACAGCAGCCCCCCACGAGAACGGAAAGAACAGACCAGGATTTCTCAAGAAGCCAGACTTTATCGGTCCCTAACACAGTCATCACCCAATTTCCTTTTTAAAGAAATAGGTACACACAGTGTATGTTTATGTGTAGACTAAATACCGGGAAAGTTGCGATTAGTTGGAAGTTGTAGGTTACACACAGTTTTTCTGAATTTTAAGTTTCTCATTCCCAGGAAGAAATTCTTAATGTATTAGCAGTAAACTGGTAATTAAGCATGAATTGGTGGAGAATTATGTAATAAATGGACCTTAGATCCTTACATCAGCACCAGTCTGCATTTCTAGTGGAGCTAACACTTGAAGGAAAATAAGACTTTCCTTCTGGAGGGAAGAAGATAAGTCCCTTTTTAGAATGCAGGAAAAAGATTTTGAACCCCAAAGCAATAGGATAAGTTCAAAGGAAAAGAAATAATGGTCACATGGAAATTAAGTTACATAAGACTCTAAAGGCAAAAATTAAGGCCACAGAGCCCAGTAAGTTATTTTTAATGTGCTATGGTATGATATCCCCCAGCCCTGATACTGGGGATCAAACCAGGACCGTCTTCATGCTAGGGACGTCCTCAACTATTAAGCTACAGGCCCAGTACTTTTTCACTGTGTTTTAAGGCAGGGTCTCGCCGAGTTGCCCAGGGTGCCCTTGAACTTGGTGACTTCTGCCTAAGCTGCCCAGCTAGCTGAGATGACAGGTTCCATGCCACTGTGCCTGGTCCTGATTATTTGATCATCACCCTGGCTCGACGGGTAAAACCATTAAGTCCGAGGTGCATGGTGTGCTGAGTGAGTCCAGGTGATGCAAACAGGTTACAGTGTTGGGGTGTACACTCCAGACCAGGGTCCCAACAGGGCTGCTTGCCAAATGCACCCAACCTCCCCTGCCAGGACCCTCAGGTTCCCAGAGCAGGGCTCACCTTCGTGGTAGCCCTGCCCTCTTTCTGCTTGCTTCCTGTCCCATCCGTGCTAGACAGTCTTGTTCATCCAGGCCTTTACCAGGTGAGGTACTTTGACAGTGGGAGTGTAAAGGGCCAGGGGGAAACAGAGTGGATGAAATGTCCAGCCTAGAGAGATACGCACTGCTGGGAATCCACCATCAGGATGTCAGCAGCAGGGTTCAAGCCCTTTGATGATGAGGTCTGAGAACTGGAAGTTGCCTCATCAATGCATAACCAGAAGTTGTTGCAGTCTCATTCCTGTACTGAGAAGCATGATGGGGGTAAATTCCTTGTGGCTAATGGACTCGGGGGCTGCTTATTACTAGCCTCAAATACAGTGGTTATCTCCCTGGCCAGTTTCTCCCAGAGGCAGTGGCTCTGGATGCCACGTGAGGTGACAAGGTGGAGATTCGTATGTGGGCATCTGGCCTCTGTAGCAGAGCCAGGCCCTAATCTCGTAACTCTCTTCCTGCCTCCAGCCACCTGCTTCCAGAATGACATTTTCTAGGACAGTCTGTCCAGGTCTTCGAAGGAGACATTGATTCTCTCTTTGCCTAGAGGACAAAGTCCACACTTAAAATGTTGCGCCAATATCTGAGCACCCACTGCCCGATCATGTTGACCAACAAAACTAGCCATCGTGGCTTCCTAACCAAGTCTGCCACCTCCCGTCTGCTTTCCGAGCAGCCACTGAAGCTGGGCATAGTGGCACACGCCTGCAATCCCAGCACTTGGAGGGCTGAGGCAGGAGGATCAGCATGAATTCAAGACCAGCCTGGACATAGTGAGACCTTGTCTAAAAACAAACATGAATCATTGCTGGGACAGGGACACCTATTTATCTGCTCAGCTGTACTTTGCAGAACAGCACCCTTTGATCAAACCAACCACATGCCTGTCAGCTTTGTTTTTCCTATGCAGGGCACTGGGACAGTTAGGAGCTCACAGGCAGAGCAAGGGTGTGGCGATGGGGAAAGGGCCTCTGGCTCCCTTTAGCTCTCCACGTCCACACCTGATCCCCAGCTGCATTTCTGACAGGTTCTGTGGGACACCACAGGACTCTTAAGCGCCATTTCATCCCCTTTGAGCAGTTTCTGCCCACGACCCCTGCAACAGCTGCAGAGGTCCGTGCTCATCGGGCCTGTAAACGCTTTGGGATCCACTGTCCCTCGGGTCTGCCCTGCCAGGCAGGGGCCGGGTGCTCAGCAGTGGCTATTGGATGCCCAGATTCCACCTGCTGCCACCCTTGTGGAGAATCTCTGGGTTCAGAGCACGAGTCTACACTGCTCTCCAGCCTCACCCTCCCAGGTCAGGCAGCGGCCCCTGTGCAGTCCCCTCTGGTGACCGAGCTGCCCAGTGAGCTGGGTCCCTGTTTTTCACTTTTCACTTCACACTGCCATCTCCAAGAGGAACCCAGCTGCTGGTGCCGCCCACACTGGCAGCCAGAGTGGGGCAGGAGGGTGTGAAAGCGACCTGTCTGTTGCTCTGTTCCCATCTGAGGAGGGGAATTGAATCCCGACCACAGCTACGCCAAGTAGCTGCTTCCCCTTCTGATGGTTCAAACAGGTGACACTGGGAACGTGTAGGGCGGAGGAGGATGACGAGGGAGAGCGGCAGGTGGTGTGAGGCACCCACTCCCTCCACATCTGCCCTCGGGGAACCAGCCGCAGCTCTGTTCTTACTGTATTTAATGAGGCTTTGGCTTTCAACAGAGGACTCATGGTGGGCAAATTAAAGAAATCCCACCCCTGGGGAAACTCCTTAGCCTGGAGGAAGCCCCATGCCCTGAAGGCAGCAGCCAGAGTGGGTGGGATTCTGGAGCTCCCCAGGAGACAGACCCTGAGCTCTGACGCTGCGGGGCTGGGCAGGCCAGAGCCGGTCAGGGCAGCCTGAGGGAGGTGGCACGTGAACCGGGTGTGAGCGGCAGGTACTGAGAAGGCAACCAGTGAAGAACGCTCCGTGTATGTGAAAAGATCCTGTGGCAGAGAATACAAGAGCTAAAAATCGGCATAGAACAAAGAGGCAGAGGATACATGAGTGGAGGCTGCAGAGAAAGAATCATCTTGGGAGTTTCGCTTTGCAAAAGCCACAGGGAGCCATGAGGTCCCTGTGGGGTCCTGCGTGGGCAGAGAGTTCCTGCATTTGGGGCAAGGGAGGCTTTGGTTTCTTATGTATTAAAGGTAGGCAACACCAAAATCTAGCTTTTGCCTTCGAATTTTACCGAATGTGATCCAGATGAGGAAGCTGCTGTGCCCACATGTGCAGCCCAATCAACTCTCAGGCCGTTAACTGATTTTTTTTAATGTTGTTTTGCACTACAGAACCAGAGCTTCCTTTTCTAGATGAGGCAAGCTCAGAGAGGCCAAGTGATCCCGCTCCAGGCACACAGCAAGCTCAAAGCAAGCACCCAGTTCTCTCTAGCCCTCTGGCCTGTGTTTTCAGCCTAAAGATATTCAGCAGCCCTGGCTGGAGGGTGAAAAGGCAAAGCAGAGAAAACGTGAGACAGGTACTCGGTGGCCTGAGCTGGTGTATGTCACTGGATGGTTGCTAGTTATTTGTTGGCTATTCTTGGTTGGTTGAGTAAATTCTGTTTTCCTTTGATGTCACCATTCACAAGAAATAGCTTCAGTTTCACTCAGATTTGCAAATCAATCCTGGCTTAGGACACCCCTGATGCCGAGCTGGTTTTGCCTGCACAGACAATGACTCAGTCCTACTCTCCAGTTTAATTTATTTAATTTAACGCCCTCCCCGCTTTGTGGTGGTGGCATTGGGAACTGAACCCAGAGGATGTGTTGCACTACATTCCCAGCCCTTTTTAATGTTTTCTTTGTAATTTTGAAATCGGGTCTTGCTAAATGGCCCAGGCCATGGTTGAATTTACAGTCCTCCTGCCTCAGCCTCCCCAGGGTGCTAGGATTACAGATGTGCACTACCACCTTGGCTTTAAGTTACTTTAACAAACATAAATATGCCCTCAAGGTCCCCATGGGATTCCTGAGGGACATACCGTCGCTGTGGTCTTTGAAGGAGCACATTTCTGGGTTCCATTCCTAGAAACCACTTTGAATGCTTGAGTCCCACAGGTGCAGTGGGATGTGGTTTCATGATCATCACACAGGACGTGAACCTGAACCTTCTGCCCTACTCTCCACCTTTGAAAACAGTGTGTGGGAGTCAGGGTGTGGCTTCTGTCTTCCTGTCCCGAGCCCCTCGCTGGTGCAAAGCCACAGGCCCTCCCCACTGCTGTGCCCCACCTGGGCTGCCCAGTCAGCCACCCAAGTTGTCATCTCAAGTGTCATTTCTCCCTGGGATACTGTCCTTCTGCTCACCCCAGAGTGATGTTTGCCACACAGTGTTGTAACCCTTCATCTACTTGTTTACTTACTGGCCTCCCCATCTGAGGAAGAGCTACAGGAGGGCAAGAGCCCAGCTGGGTGTGCCCAGCACTGGGGAGGCTGAGGCAGGAGGGTCACTGTGAATTTGAGTCCAGCCGAGGCTACATAATTAGTTCAAGGCCACCCTGAACTACATAGCAAGACCCTGTCTCAAAAAACAAAATAATAAGGGCTGGGGATCTAGCTCAGTGGCATAAGTGCCTGCCTGGCAAGCATGAGGTTATGAGTTCGATCCCCAGTACTGCAAAAAAAAAAAACAAAACAAAAAGACCCCAGAGCTGCTGGCTCTGAGTAATCAGTGCACCCAAGTTGGGTTCCAGAGTGGACTAGATAAACAAATTAGGAAGGAGAAATGAGATAAGCAGGTCTCAGCCATGTGTGGTGATCACACACCTATAGTTCCAGCTACTTGGGAGGATGAGGCTGGAGGATCACAAACTCAAAGTAAGCTTAGGCAGCAAGACCCTAACCCAAAATAAAATTTAAAAAAGGTCTGAAGGTCATATATCTGTAATCTCAGCACTTGGGAAGCTGAGACAAGAGGCTGCCACGTCAAGGCCACCCTAAGCTAGACTGTGAGTTCAAGAACTGCATAGCAAGATTCTGTCTCGGGGCTGGGGATTTAGCTCAGCGGCATAAGCACCTGTCTTGCAAGCAGGCGGTCGTGAGTTCAATCCCCGGTACCGAGTAAAAAAAAAAAAAAAAAAAAGACTGTCTCAATAAAATAAAATAAAGGTCTAGAGATGTTGCTCAGTGCTAATGCATTTGCCTACCATGCACAAGGCCCTGGGTTCTACCCCCAGTACCAGAAACAAACAAACCCATGAGCATGTCTTGCCCTGTGGGATTTGTAATCCAGCTCCCAAGGGGGACTCTGATTGCTGTTTAAAGGACCTGCTGTTGAACCCTGAAAAGAAGAGATGCATCGGACTTGTAAAACCCTAAAGGTTGATGTCCTGTCTTCCGGTTGGCCCCCTGCCCCTACCTCATCAGGGGTGAGAAGGGAGTGCCAGCCTCTCTTCCTCTGTTCACTGCCTTCCAGGGCAGGTACCCTGTGGCCCAGCTGTCACCCTCACAGGGTGATGTCCTGACCTCTCTCTGGGTGGATCACACCAGGGTGTGATCCTTCCCTAGAAAGTTTCCACATAGTTTTTGCTGTTTTCATGGCGACAGAGAATCTACACAGACACCCAACAGGTCCCTATCTCACTGTCACCCAGTCTTGATGGTTGTCACCCAAGCTGTCACAAACAAGGAAGTGTGCATCATCACGTGGTCCCCGCTGAGTAACCACACTCTCGCTTCCTTCTTCCACACAGAGCCCTTGGGGGTTGGCAGGGTCTGAGACACGGCAGGGGGTGCCACGCAGTGCACTGCAGTGTGAGCTGGGGCCGTGTCACTAAAGCTAAGAAGTCACCTCTAGGGCCCGGAGGTAGCTGTCCCATGCTCTGCTGAGCACGGTAAGTGCTGGTTTGCAAAAACCCTGGGGAGTGGCCAGGGACCCAAGGGACCAGGGGACCAGGGGACCTGCCTGTCAGCTACTGGTGAGCCCAGGGAGAGCTGCTGGCATCTCCGTCGCTGCAGACCCCCATCCATGGTCTTCCTGGAGTCCGTGGCCTTTTCTGGCCTCTTCTGGTTTCCGATCCCACAGCCTCCAACCTGCTCTCTCTGCTGGCCCTGCCTGCCATGGCAGCGCCGGGGGCACTCTGGGAACGTCGGGAACATCAGAAAAATCAAGGGCTCTTCCTTGAGCATCAGTCCGCCCCTTTCTTTCCTGGGCTGTAGGAGTTGCTTAGGACAGAACTGAGATTAGGTCCGGGAGTGCCCCAAAGCAGGAGCCACTCGGGCTTGTCTTGGAACTGCCTGTCCCAGGCCCACGAAAACTGCACTGTGACTGCTACTGAGCAAACGACACTCGTGCATTATGATAAAATTGTTAGCAAAAGAGAAAGCAGTAGAGCCAAGCACTGGAACGTTCTTATTAATGTGTCTCTGGGGTACTTTTGGGCAGTAAAGGAGAAAGATAAGGCTGAGGGCCAAAGCTACTTCCCTCTCTGTGGGCAATGCAGAATATGCATGTGTGCACACACAAGCTTGCACACGCACACTTGTGTCACAAATAGCAGGGTTCCTGCTCCTGGAAGTCCCTTTTCCCCGGACCTTTGTATTCCTCCTTTACCCAGCCCTGACCTGGAGCCCCCCCAGGCTGGGCCTGACAGTGAGCAGGGGCGCAGGAGGTATCTCTGGGGCTCGGGCCTGGAGTGGCTTCCTGGGGCGCTGCCCAGAGCCACACCCTGCAGGCACAGAGGGTGGAGACGTGGTCCGCAGGGCTCCACCAGCAGCTGGGAGAAGTAGACCTCAGATGGCTGGAGGGGCCGCGCCAAGAAGGGCCCCGAGGGTCTGCGAGATTGCAGAGCATCCTGGAAATGGGCAGGGCCCCCTTCTGCAGGGGACATAACTGCAGCTCCCCAGAGCAGGGAGGCCACCAGGAGGAGGCGACCTCTGGGTGCAGAGCACTGTCAGTCCTGGCGTCTGGGCCTGGCTCTCAGTTTCCTTTGCTGAGCCGGAGCAGGAAGACGGCAGGGGCTCAGTGGGGGAGAGGAGGTGGCTGGCATGTGCGTGTATCTGTGTCTGTCTGTCTGTGCGTGCTTGTCCCTCTGTCTACACAGGTGTCTTCAGAAAGCAGAGTCCCCTGCTAGAAAGAAAGCAGGAAGAGCTCCCCTCCACTTCATTCATGCAAAAATCACACACCTCCTTTCCATCAGGGCAGCCCATCGGGGCTCTTGGGGATAGAGGACCCAAAATATTCACCGTCTGTGGCCTCACACAGGGTCCGGGGTGGAAAACAGACACACAGCATTCTGTGGTGTTCACTGGGCACAGGGCTGGCTGGGAATTAGAAGCGTGTCTACAGAGGAGCTTTGACAGGGTGGGTGTTGATGATGTGTAAAGGTTTGAGTGTCTGTTAACAAACACGACGGGAAAAGTCAGAGTCATAAAAGCCAGGCATAGTCCAGCTGCAGCTGGTTGCCTGGCTGGGCACTCGGTGAACCCCGGGGATGCCAGGCCTGTTGCTGCTGGGGTCCCTGTTGAGTTTCTGTCTTCCAAATGCCTTCGATCTGGTGGGGATGGCACAGGACAGACAGCCACAGCATCTGTGAGCCCCTGGGAGTACACGGAGGTGCCCACATGTGTCCTTCTGTCCACTAAGTCCTGGCCGTGTGGTACAGTTAGCAGGATGCTGTGTGCTGTCCTCTTGGCATGGCAATGGATTTTCAGAAAGCAAACAGTAGAGAAGGTTTAATCAGTGGAGGGTGGCCAGGTGTGGTGGTGCCAGCCTGTAATCTTAGCTACTCAGGAAGCTGAGGCAGGAGGATCACAACTTTGAGCCCAGTCGGGGCAATTTAGGGAACCGCTGTCTCAGCGTAAGAAGGGTGGAGGTAGCTCAGTAACAGAGCACTTGCCTGCCACATGCAAGACCTTGGGTTCAACCCAGCCCAAGGGAGGGGGACTTGGGGGCGGTTAGAAGGATGCAAACCATGCCTGGGGCAATCGGGGATGGCTTCCAGGAGGAGGCGGTATTCGCTCCAAGAAGGGACCCAGCCTTGTTCACAGTGGCTGAGGGGCTGCGCTGAGGTGACCTCTGCAGGAAGACCGCGGGATCCAACTTCCTGCTCCCTGTCTTCCTGGTTCTGTGACTAGCGTCCAAGTGGGCCTCAGTTTCCCCACCTTTCACATGGAATTAGTAAGGGTTCCCATCCTTTTGAGGGGGAACACTTGGTGTGCAGACTGTTTGCACCCAACAGGTGTGGCTCCCAGCAGGCCTGAGGCTGTGGGCGGCACCCGGCGCCCCACCCCCTGACTAAGGAGGTCAGCGGTGCCCCAGCCCCTCCCGGAGGGGCCTTGACCTGGGTGTAGCTGCGGTTTACAGAGTCCCTCGCCCTAAATGCAGAGCGAGGGCGGCAGCGGCTGTTCGCCGAGCACCTACTACGTGCTCAGCCTCCGGGCGGCTGCTGCCTGCTCCCCGCTTAGCGACGGCTCCCCGCTTAGCGACTCTGCTCTGCAGCAGAACCTGTCCCTGAGGTTCGATCTTTGCCGGGCTAGAACTGTGTGATCCAGCAGGCTTCCCGTTAAGTCTGAGGTGGGCCGGGCTGAAGCAGGACGTCCAGCTGCCACGGCCCAGCGCCCCGTTGCGTCTTGGCTGTGCGATGCTGTCCCTTTGCCCTAAGGCTGGGGGCGCAACCCCTCGGCCAATCCAGCAGCAAGCGTGCTCCGGGTGCGACCCTCCAGGTCTCAGGGAGGTCAGTGGAGTTGCCCAAAGTCGCAACGGAGATGTGAGCCACCCCGCCCGCCTCCCCCAGGCAGACCTGCGGTGTGGCCGGAGGACTACTCAGCCCCGAGAGACCAGCGGTTCCCTTCACCCAGACTCTGACAACACAGCCTCGGGCCTTCGGGTTGTAAGATTCTAAAACCCTGCATGCTGGGCTCAGAGGCGCCGGGGTGTCATTTACTTTTTTACATTTTGAGACAAGGTCTCCTCAGTTGCCTAGATTAGACCAACCTGGAGTTTGCAATTCTCCTGCCTCAGCCTCCCAAGAAACTGGACTTTACCATGCCTGACCCTAAGGGTTTATTTATTTACTTATTTACTGTGGTATTAGGAATTGAAGCTAAGGCCTTCACCCTGAGCTACATCTACAAAAAACAATTATTTTTTTGAGACAGGGTCTCACTGGGTTAAGTTGCACAGGTTGGGATCAGACTAGCAATCCTCCTGCTTCAGCCTCCCAGAGTGCTGACATTGCAGATGTATACCCGGGCTTTATTTATTTATAATTTTTATTATATCGGTACATTTTAGATATCGTGATATCATCCATCATATGAAATTTGTACCTGTACATGAGATATCTTGTTTCTTTTTATCCAACCCCCGTCCTTTCAACCTCTCTCTATTTATTTAGGCTTTTTCAGAGAGGGTCTGTCTACGCAGTTCAGGCTGGTCTTGAGCTCACTTTGTAGCCCAGGCTGGTCTCAGACTCCCAACGATCCTCCTGCCTCAGCCTCCTGAGTGCTGGGATTACAGGCATGAGCCACCCCGCCCAGCTCTTTCAACCTCTCTTTAATTACAAAAGCTTTGTTTCCTTTTTATTTTTTTTTTATCAGTACCAAGGATGGAACTCATTTTTCCTTGGCTTTTTGCCTTTTCTGTTTTCTCCCATTTCCTCCCTGGTTCCCCTTCTCATTTGAATATTTTCTTCCCATTTCCCAATTCTATTACACATTTTTGTCCTTATTTACATTATTGGTTTCTCACACTAGAGAAACCATGTGATCTTTGAACATGTGTGTCCGATTTATTTCACTTACGAGTATGGCCTCAAGGTGTATCCATTTAGCTAGAAATGGCTCGAGCTTACCTTTTTGATGGCTCAGTAGTACTCCACTGTATTTTTAAAACCCCACATATTTGTCCATTCCTTGGGTGATGGGTACCTGGGCTGTTTCCAAGATTCAGCTATTACAAACTGTTAGGCTCTATTTTTGAGCAGCCTTGGTTGCTGGCTGCAGGTTAAGGTGTCCTGAGCTAGGTGTGGCCCCTGGATTCCGACTCCTTTCTCCCTGTAGCCCGGGTGTGGCCTGGGGCAGAAGCAACTGACTTTTGGGTGAGAGACAGGAAACAGGGCGCCTCTGGCCTCCGATGTGCGGGCCTCAAGATAGCAAGGCCCTGCTGGTCCTCACCTGCGCTGAGCTGGGGAGGGGGGAGAGGAGGGTGGTCCCGGAAGTGACTCAACCTGGCAGCCTCCTGGGAGTCTCTGAGGCCCCTGCTCCGCCCCCACCGCGGGATTCTGGAGCAAGTGTGGCCCTCGCTGCAGGTCAGCGCGTTGATTGAAGCAGTCAGTACCCGCCACAGCGTCCTCCTGGGCCCTCCTGTCCGTCGGGCTGGGCTCAGGCCCGGGTGCCCATTTCAGTCTGAGGCTGCTGGCTTGTGGGAGACGAGGGAGTTTCAGTGAGGACACTAAAAACACCTGGGAAGCGGGTGGCCCCAGACAGGCGCAGGTGGTAGATTTGGGGTCTCTCGGTGCCCCGTCTTAGCCCAACAAAGAGCAAGCAGCCCCACTTTTGCAGGCCCCTGTGTTTTCTCTGACCGCTGGAGGTGGTCCGAAGGCGGCTCTGTACCTTCCCTTTGTTCCGTCCACTGCCTGCAGCCCCAAACAGGACTCAGATAAACCACCTCTGCCGGCCGCCAGCACCGGGCACCTCCTGAATGGCAGCCCATTCTGTTAATCAACACTACCCATTTTACAGATGAGGAAACCGAGGCTCCAAGAGTGCAAAGCAGCCAGCTCAGGGCCACAAGGCTCGGAGAGATGCAGGATTCAGGGCCATGCTCTCTCCTTGCGCAGAAGGCAGAGGATGGAGGGCAGCCAGTCCTCAGTCCCTGCCTGCGGCTGGGCCGCAAAGATAGGACGCGCCCCATCCAAGGTGCCTCCCCCGCATCCCTGGAGCCGGAGCGGGCCTGCGACCTTGCCCCTCCCCGATGCGTACAGGAAGCAGCTGAGGCTGGGCTTCCCGGAACCCCGGAACCTGCGGGGTGAGGAACCGAGGCCGCCTCCTGTCCCCCAGCAAAGTGGGCAGGTTCGGGCCACATCCTCTGCCCCCAAGTGGGCACTCAGCCACGCTGCAGACACGTGTGTGTGTGTGTGTGTGTGTGTGTGTGTGTGTGTGTGTCCTTCCCTTCTTCCCTTTATTCCCCTCCCGGCCTCCTCCCCCTCGCTTTCTCTTCTTTCTTTCTTTTGTCGTTTTTTTTTCTTGGCCTTGGGGGACCCAACCCCAGAGGTGCTAAGCTACAACCTGGCCCCCTTTATATTTTATTTTATTGTTTGTGACATGAAGTCTAAGTTGCCCAGGGGGGACTCGAACTCGCGATCTTCCTGCCTCTGCCTTCAGAGGAGCTGGGCAGGCAAGAAGGAAAGGTGCATCTTGCCTCACAGTTCCCCAGGTTTCGGCCCTGCTCACCTGCTCCGAGGCACAGACGCGGTGGCGGAAGGGTGGCCGCTGTCCTCATGGCCGCCAGGAAGCTCGGGGCGGGGAGACCCCACGGCGGGTCTGCATCACCCCCCTAAATGCCATCTGTGATGGGTGGACCCACCCACTGAGGAAGTTAGGGTCCTCGTGGTCCAGCCACCTCCCCAGAACCCCACTTCTGAACACAGGGGACTTGGAGGGACGTTTTTGACCTAAGCCCTAAGAAGCACCCACATATTCCAGGCACTGGCCCCACCCCCTTGCGCCATTTCTTACCCCTGCTTTACAGACAGGAAATCCCAGCAAGAGGCAGCGGCCTGTCTCAGGAGCACACAGCTCCTAGGAGACAGCTGGGGTTGACCTGCTCCGTGGCACCCGCTTCCAGCCCTGCGCCCTGCCTGGCACCCGGGAACAGGGCTGACCTTCCTGGTGCTGCACTGTTAAGAAAGGTCCTTGCCTTTCTTAACTTTGCCCTCTGTCCCCACCTGGGCCCCCAAGGCCAGCCACAAGGCCCAGAGCTGATAGACACCCTCTTCCAATAAGCCAAAAAGGCTAAGGACGCAGGAAGTGTCTGTGACTCCTGCATCGGAGGCTGAAGGCGCCCGTGGCTTCCTTTGTGCCTGCCGTGATGGTAACAGCTGCTGACACTGCTGGCTGTGCTGGGTTCTGGGGTCCCTGAAGCCACAGTGCTGCCCCAGAATAGACTGGGGTCACAGGCTTGTGGCTCCGTGGGCCCTGATGTCCCTCTGTCTGTTTCCCCAGGTACCATGCCTCAGTTCCTCATCCTGCTGCTGCTGGTGGTGCTGCTGGCACCACTGGGCACAGCCTCCACCCAGGAGGGTGCAGCTAAGGGAGCCCCAAACCCTCCACTTTCCCGAGCACGGAGACAGGTGGACGGTGAGGATGAGGATTACGACTACCACTACAACACAGAACCTCCAGAAACACTTATAATAGCCTCTGGGCTTGTGACCACGAGGGACCATCTGAGGTCGGTAGGTACTGTGGGACTTGGAACCCCTGAGCTGCCCACTGTGGAGTCCGGCACAGAGCTGGTCACACAGCAGAGTCCAGTCACAGTGGATCTGGCCACAGAACTGAGCTCTGGAACTGTTTTCACCAGAGAGGTGTCATTCAGAGTGGGGGCCCTATCTGTGCAGCCAGCAGCCACAGAGGAAGAGACCACCCAGCCTGCACCCACGGAAGCTGAGACCACCCAGCCTGTACCCACGGAAGCTGAGACCACCCAGCCTGCACCCACAGAGGCAGAGACCACACAGCCTGCACCCACGGAAGCTGAGACCACCCAGCCTGCACCCACAGAGGCAGAGACCACTCAGCCTGCACCCACGGAAGCTGAGACCACCCAGCCTGCACCCACGGAGGCAGAGACCACTCAGCCTGTACCCACGGAAGCTGAGACCACCCAGCCTGCACCCATGGAAGCTGAGACCACACAGCCTGCGCCCACGGAGGCAGAGACCACACAGCCTGCAGCCACAGAGGCCCTCCTGAGTATCACAGTCACAGAAGCTCTGTCCACAGAGTCCATTGCCACAGTGACCGTGTCCACAGAGTCAGACACCACAGAGTTCTCATCCACAGAACCCACCCCCACCATTCCTTTTCTTGGGCACTCTGTCAATGGGAAGGACACCACTGTGGCAGCTAGTGACTTGTCCGGCTCAGGCCTGAGAAAAGGCCTGGCTGTGCCCACTGGGAGCTCCATGGCCCCCATCCCCACCGAGGCCTCAGGCCGCATCCCTGTGAAACAGTGCCTGCTGGCCATCCTCATCCTGGCACTGGTGGCCACCATCTTCCTTGTGTGCACCGTGGTGCTGGCGGTCCGCCTCTCCCGCAAGGGCCACACATACCCAGTACGCAGCTACTCGCCCACTGAGATGGTCTGCATCTCCTCCCTGCTCCCCGATGGGGGTGAGGGGGCCCCCACTGTGGCCAACGGGGGCGTGGCCAAGGGCCGGGACCTCAAGGCAGAGGGCAGGGAGGACCGAGAGGGAGATGACCTCACCCTGCATAGCTTCCTCCCGTAGCTGCCTGTGAGACCCCGGGGAGAGGGGTCATGAGGACAGGGCTGCTGCGCCCCAAACAGGGCCCAGAGCAGCCAGGGCCTGCAGCCCCACAGATACAGCTGGCAGAGCACCTCCTCTCACCTCCTGCCGTGGCAGAGCTGGCTGTCTCGGAACTGTCCCAGGCCAGGCCAGTGGCAGGCGGCCTCCCTGCCTGTGAGACCTTTGCCCCTTCCTTGCCCAGGTCAGTTCTGGGGGCCCCTGAGTCCCCGCTGCTGCCTGCTGTCCACCTCCCTGCAGGCCACTGGGGCGCATCCCCAAGTACTGAATTAGACTAAGTTCCTCTGCCCCACGGCCACCACCTTTTCCTTTGGAACACTTGGAGGAGGTGCTGACAGATTCCTGAGGCCATTTCCTTCTGTCCTCTGCCCCATGAGGGGCACCCTGGGCTTCCTTGGGCACTGCTCTGGGGACCCAGGAAACCCTCAGCCTGTGGGGGCTTGGGAAGTAGACCCTCTCTGGGACTCTGTGGGCCAATGAGATTCCATCTGGGAACAGAGTGATCCCACTCTGCCCTCGCTGGCTTTTACCTGTGGCCGTGTTTCAGGGTGGGCTCTGTCCTGTTCTCAGCAGCGTCCTCCAGCCCCCCAGCCCAGCCTCAATAAATATGTGCTGAAGGCTGCGTGGTGGCTGAATCCTTTGCAGGCTCCAAGCTGCCCCCTCCAGGAAGCCCTCCGGGCTTTCTCCATCCTGCAGCCTGGCGTGCTGGGTGCTACCCGGTGGCAGGGCAGGTCTTCAGCCCAAGCTCTCGGGGACCCCCTTGGTGTTCTGCTCAGCTGACATTGCCCGTCAGCAGTGTGGCATCTTGGTCCTGCTTGGGCAGCTGGGGAAGGTTTCACACTGTGAGGGAAAATGAGGGCTTAATTCACCCCCCTGCAGGGCGTGGCAGTGGCTGTCCCCAGATCACCAGCACATGCCCACATGCCCACACTGTCCCTCTCAGAAGCCGACCTTGCCATGAGTGCCAGAAGCAGCTCCTCCCAGGGCAAATCAGCCATAGCAAGTGCTCCCCACGGCCCAGAGGAGTCAGATGGCATGGCATCCAACATGTGGAAGGACTTAGTGGCACAAGCCTATAATCCCAGCACTCTGGGAGGCTGAGGCAGGAGAACCTCAAGTTCAAGAGTAGCCGGACCAATTTGGCAACCTAGCAAGATACTGTCACAAGCTTTTACAAATTAATAAAGGGCTGGTAATGTAGCTAAGTGTGAAGGCCCTGGGTTCAACCCCCAGTACCAACTATAGAGAATTAAAAAACACAAATAAATGAGAAAAATTGGCAGGGAAGAGGGAGGTTGTGTGGAGACAAAGTATGTTACACGCAGGCACCAATATGCAAGGAGAAAGCCAGTACTCTGTGTAACTAATACGCACTAATAAATTTTTAATAAAAAATGTTATTTACAAACTGTCCAGATCCATTTTATTTCAAGGAGAAAAAGAAAAACTAAAGTAAAATTTCAAAACACATTAATCAGGGGCTAATTAAAAATTTTTGAAGAGAAAGTTTGGGGCTGACCAACTTGTCCTTCAAGAGCTGGACAGTAAATACTTCAGGCTCTGTGACCACTTCTGCCTTTTGTCTCAGAGCCACAGACCGCAGGGCATAAATGAGGGTGACCCTGTTCTCAGTCCACTAGAAGGCAGGCTGGGCCAGCTCTGTGCGTGCACTGACCCTGATCTAAGAGCAGCTGACCACCCTCACTTTACCTGATGTGAGGGCCGAAAGCCCCCAATCCGGGGTTTCTGCAGCCCCAACCAAGCAGAAGGTGCAAAACACCATTGTCCTGCCCTGGGGGCAGCAGACTCACCTCGGAGAGGGGTTTTTCTGTCCCCGGTAGGCGCAGGCAGAGCAGGCGTCTCTGGGAGTGAAGGCCGCCCTCCTCCTTCCCCTACACTTGGGGAGGTCAGAGAGAAGGCGGTGGCTGCAGCTTGTGACAGGACTTGGGCAGTGGGACAGGGCAGGTGGCGGGGGCCCACGCAGACAGGGTCTGGGGAAGTGGGCCAGCGCCCCCCATGTCTGGCCACGGCCGTGTCCACGCCTCCCCTAAATGTCCAGAATGACATGTTGCTCAGGTGGGAGCCTCCTCTCATGTTTTGGGGGACTGGGGAAGCGGGGAGTCTCCACCAGGGCCGGGGGCTGAGAGCCCGGGTGAGGCAGCTGATGGGTTCTGAGGATCTTGAGCCCAGATCCCTTGTGGGTCGGAGCAGAGAAGGGGAGATGAGGGACCCCCACACCAAGGCTGAGACCCAGGTGCTGAAGGGCTGGGGGGCACCCCATGGTTCCTAGGTTCGGGGCAATGGCTCTGCTCCCTGAGTACTTGGCTTGGGGGTGCTGTGGGATTGCACGGCTTGGTCTTCCATCTCCGCTGGAGAAGCTCCTCGCAGCTCTCTGATTCTCTGCCTTGGTCTGCTTTTTCTCCAGTACAAGGTGCAAGATTTAACTGGGGAATATGCATACACTGGCGTGTTATCCAGTCACAAAGAAGGGTAAATTCGAGTCATGGAGAAATGCAGGGAAACGGATGTGCCTCAGACCACAGTGCCGAGGTGGCTTAGCAGAAGTCAGACACGGGAGGTTCAGGGTCACGTGGTTTCTCTAACAGGAGAACCCCAAAGTAGAGCTAATTTAAAGAGCAGAATAAAAGACTGATAGGAAACAGGGAGGCAGGGAGACATTTTGGAGATGTCAGTGGGATTTACAGATGGAGGGAAGGAGAAGAGAAGGGAGGGGGAGGGGAAGCAAAAGGATTCAATTGTGAAACGCCAACCAACACCCCAAAACGTATACAGCTGGTAACTGGTGCTCAGAATAACCACCAGGGGGCGCCCATCACCAGCTTCTAGAGCCACTGGGGGCTCTGTTTCCTTCTGTTCCGTCTTTCCCTCCTCCCCGTCTCCTTCCTCCTCCCCTCCTCTCCCTCTTCCCTCCTTCCTTCTCTTCCCTCCCTCTTTTCTTCTTTCTTTTTCTTTCTTTCCTGTTTGTGGGAGATTTAACCCAGGCCTTTGCATTAAGCTAAATCAGCAACCTTTTTTTTTTTTGAGACAGGATCTCAGTAAATCACAAAATTGCCCAGGCTGGAATTGCACTTGCAATCCTCCTGCCTCGGCCTCCCGGAGAGCTGGGATTACAGACATGTGCCACCCCGCCTGACTCCTACCTTGTTTCTGAAGATGAAGGTCAAGGGTTGTTTTCCCGGGAAGGAGCTCTGGACTCACGGGGCGGTGGTCAATGTAGTGTTTTCCTCTGTGTATGTGCTCTCAGGGACAAGCTGAAGCACCAGCTCTATGTAGCAGGTGATAGCAACGGATGTGAATAACCTCGAGACATAGATGATATTAAAATAATAAAGCAATGGTGAGATTTGTGTAACGATGACCTTGTTTCTTAGCTTAATACAAGAGGTGATCAAAAATGCAGTGGATGCTTGAATTTTTTTTTTTTTTTTTTACCTTTTATTGGTACCAGGCATTGAACTCACGACTGCCTGCTTGCAAGGCAGGCGCTTATGCCGCTGAGCTAAATCCCCAGCCCCAATGTTTGAATTTTATACACTTTTGTTACACACTCTGGGGAGATGGCAGAGTGGTGAGCAGCACAGAAACAGTCTCCCTGAGACTGAGACTTGGTGTCCAGGTGCTGGAGTGTAGCAGCATGGGGAAGAGAACAGGGTCCCTGGACCCAGCAAGGATCTAGGGAAGAGCTGAAGCCCACGGGGAGTGAGAAGGGGACCAGATGCAGAAGGAGGAGGTGGCAAGCGGCACTTTCTCCCCGAGCCCTGACTTGCTTTGTGGGAGGGGCAGATCACCCATACACAGGGCTACTGGCGACCCCAGAGCCCTCCACAGAGAAATGTGCCAGTGGGATGGAGTAGTGGACGCAGCAGACTTTGGTGACTGGAGAGTTATTCAGGCTCAGACTTCCCCCGGGGCAGGTCACCATCTGGAAGAGGGGCCAGCTGAACTCAGAACTCAGAACTTGGGCTGGTTCCATCTAGCAGCTCCCAGAGTCAGGATGACCCGGAACAGAGTTCAAGCCGGCAGGAGACACACAGAGTGCTGTAGGCTGGACAAATTGGGTTCCAGCCTCAGAACCAGGAACCAACCTGAACTGCAGTGGAAATGAAGGTGCAGATTTGCAGTATCCACCAACCCACGGTAAATCTAAGGCTGGCTTGCTGGGATTAGTCAAGGGATACGAGCTCTGTCTGTCCACTCTGTCTACAGAGACAGCACAGGCACCCTAAGATGGACTTTCCCCCCTTTTTTCCTTGTTGTTCTTGTTTTTATATTAGTGTGAACATTGTTTCTAGTTTCATTGTTACTGTTTTTTTTTTGAGGGGTGGGTACCAGGGATTGAACTCATGCTCTTGAGTTTGCCAAGCAGGCGCTCGGGCTGCTGAGCTAAATCCCCGTGTTCATTGTTGATGCATTCTAGTTTTTATTTTTCCTTCTGTCTGTGCCTCTTGTCTTCTTCAGTATTCCAAAGTTCATGTGATCTTCCTTTGACCTCCAGGCTTGCTTCTAATCTCTTCCTCTTCTTTTTTTTTTTTTTGTCTTTTTCCTTTTTATCGGTACCGGGGATCGAACTCATGACTGCCCGCTTACAGGGCAGGCGCTTATGCCGCTGAGCTAAATCCCCAACCCCATCTCTTCCTCTTCTTCTGTTTCTCTATTTTTTTTTCCCAACTGCTTTAAAATTTTTTTTTCCTGAGAGTAAAATCACTATATTGAGGGCATATTTACTGTGTGTAATTTTCTGGTTTGTTTTAGATTTTGTTATATAACCACAATGGTTAAAGGGGACAGATGAATAGTTACCACAGTTTGTCATTTTCCAGGCTGATTTTGATGCTATTGTTATTGCTAATTGTGTCACTCTACTACCCAAGGTGATGTAATTCTTCTAATCAGTTGCTCTTTCTTATACGGCAAGGCTGAGACTGCAGAAGAGTAATAAACGACACTATAGGCCAGTGCCAAAGACCTGGGGCCAGCAAAATAGGCAGCAACTCCTCATCCCCAATAACATGAAGAGTGGGATCATGCAACCGACTCAAAACCCAAAGCCAGCTACACTGGGAAGACAGCTCGAAGTAGTCACTTCCTAAAGATTTTCAATACTAGCAATAAAGTTACCTGTCATAAGCAAGTCACAAGCATCGGCCCGGAAATTAAACCAAAAAAAAAGAAAAGAAAATGAGCAGACAAGGAAGCAAGATGAACTCCAGACTCAGCTCTCCAAAGGCAAATCCAAGAGGCAATGAGGGGGAGCAATTCGAAAGCCACCCACCTGAAGTCTGCAGTGCTAACAGCAGAAATAACAAAGCAGATGAGTGAGCCTCTAGAAAAAAATCAGAAATAATTTCTCAGATAACTACAGAGACGGGGACCACACTGAAGAGCACAGTTGGTGAGTGCAGAGCAGATACAGATTTTTTAAAAAACAGGAACTTAGGAAAATGATGAAAACCGTGACTGCCCAACATAGCAAAGCACTGGAATTTGTAAGCAGATTCAAACATACACCAGGAGACTAAACATTCACTGAAGGTGTACACAGCGGAATGAGCAGTGTGAGGACAGAACATTAGGCTGGAAGGCAGGACTGTGGTTAGCAATCCTAAAAGAAAGATTCTTTAAACAGCAAAGGACCACAGAAAACAGTGCAGCAGCTAGAAGATGATGCCAAGAAGACTAATCTAATATTGACTGGAGGAAATGGAAACAAGCAAAAGGCAGTGAACATAACATAAAAAACATGTTTCCTGAAGTAAGGGTAGAAAACTTCTTGAACTAGGAAAAAGAATTTGACATAAAGTGAAGCATACAAAACTCCAATTAACCACAATAAAAAAATTTTTTTAAATGACACCAAGGCATACAGCCGTCAAGATTCCAGAAATTCAACACCAGAAGAGAATATTAAGAGCTATAGAGCTGGTGAGCGGCACAGCTTCTAGGAAGAGAAAAGTCAGTGCCTCCCGCGTATGGGCCATGCTGGGACCAGGAGGGCCCAACAAGAAGCCGGGCAGCCGGCTTTCAGGAGGGGACAGTCAACACCTCCTGTGAGCCTACTGGTGCGTGGGCTGAGAATCAAACACCGCCGCATCCCTGCCCCGTAAGCAACCCGCTGGTTCAGAGGACAGGCTGAGTTGATATCAGCTAAGGTACATAAAGCACATAAATGCTTGTATTGTCTGGTTGATTTTGCAGGCCTGGGGCCAGCGGTCTGAGCGTCTCTAGGGAGGCTGACAGCGTGCAATACAGCAAATATGGGGGATTTTCTGTCTTGTCTTTGAAACCCAGTATTGTTCTCATTTTTTGCTCTGTTCAATATTCTGTTTTGATTGGCTTTAATCTGTTTTGTTTTTGGTTTGATTTTGCTATACCTGATGGAATGCACAGCTATTGTGAAGATAACAAGATACACTATGGTAGTTATTGTTGTTTTCCTAGTATCCTGATTTGAAGTTCTGTAGCAGTTTTGCTGCTTTATTTTGATTGTCTTTGTTCTGTTTTGTTTTGTTGGATTTTACTATCTTTAAAATAAAAAAAATTGCAAAAAAATCTACAGAGCTTTTAAAACTCATCTATAAAGAAAACCCATCAGAATCACAGCAGTGACAAAGTACTTTTATGACAAAATCCAACACCCATTCAAGGTGAAACCTTACGGGGAAATTGGAATAGAGGGCCTTTATCTCAATCTGATAAGACTCATCTATGACAAACCAACAGCCAGCATCATGCTAAATTGACAAAATTTGAAAGCTTTCACTAAAATCAGGAACAAGCCAAAGATGTCCAATATCACTCCTGTTCAACACTGGCCAGAGCAATTAGACAAGACAGAGACATAAAAAGAATAATCATAAAGAATTAAATGATTATTACTCAGGGGCTGGGGATTTAGCTCAGCGGCATAAGCACCTGCCTTGCAAGCAGGCAGTTGTGAGTTCGATCCCTGGTACTGATAAAAACAAAAAAGACAAAAAAAAAAATGATTATTACTCACAGATGACATGATACTCTACATAGAAGGCACCCAAAATGCCATTAAAAGACTTTTAGGTTTAATAACCAAATTCAGTCGCATACTTGGATATGAAGTGAACACTCAGAAAGTCAGTGCCACTCCTGTGGGCACTGGGAGAAAAATTAGGGAAACAACATCTTTCACAATAGCATCCAAAAAAAAAAAAAAAAACCACTAGGAATTAATCTAATGAAAGAAGTAAAAGATCTTTACATTGAAAACTCTGAAAAAGGAGATTGAACAGGATATCAGAAAATGGAAAGATATCTCTCATTCTTGTGTAGGAAGAACCAGTATTGTGAAAATGGCCACACTTCCAAAATGCTATACAATTTGAATGTAATCCTGATTAAAATACTAATAGCATATCTTGCAGGATTAGAGAAAACAATCCTAAAATTCACATGGACCCAAAAGAGACCTAGAATAGCAAAGCATTTCTGGGCAATCAAGGCAGGGCAGGGCCTCACATCCTGGAGCTACAAAGCACAGTACTGGTAAGTGAACAGACCTGAGGGTCAATGGAACAGAACCGAAGATGCAGAAACAAATCCGAACACACTCAGCCACCTGATCTTTGACAAAGGAGTCAAACACATTCACTGGAAGAGAGACAGCCTCTTTAATAAATGGTGCCGGAAAAGCTGGCTCTACACACGCCAAAGATTAAAACTAGACCCATATGTTTCACTGTGCACTAAATTAAAACCTAAATGGACCAAGATCTAAGTATTAAAATAGAAACACTAAACCTTCTGGACGATAAACTAGGAGGAACTCCTAAAGACTGGAATTTTAGGCAAAGACTAAAATTCCAATTCCACAGCAATTATCACAGAGAATGAACAACATGGATCTCAGCTTATTAAAAAGCTTCTGCACAGCAAGAAAAACCACCGAGTGAAGAGACAACCCACAATGTGGGGAAAAATGTTCACCAGCTATTCCTCAGATAAAAGACTACTAACTAGAGTATATAAAGAGCTAAAAAAAAAAAAAAAAAAGAAAAAAACAGAACCCACAAATTTAAAAATGGGCATTTGAGATGAGTGGATACTTCTCACATAAAAAAGTAGAAAAAGCAAATAAATATATGAAAAAAATGTTCAATATCACTGCTCATGCAAGAGATGCAAATTAAAACAATGCTCAGATCCCATTTCATTCCAGAAAGAATAACTATTATCGAGAAATCAACCGATAACAAATACAGTCAGGCTGTGGGGAAAAAGGAGCCCTTCTCCACTGTTGGTGGGAGCGTAGGCTGGTGCAACCACTGTGGAAATCTGTGTGGAGACTGCTCAAGAAACTAGGACTAGAGGTTCCTTTTGACCCAGCTGCTCCCTGTTAGGTGTCTCCCTGCCGGAATTAAAGCTTCACACCGCGGTGATGTACGCATACCTGTGTCTACAGTGGCACAGTTTGCAATAGGTAAATCTTGAAACAACCCAGATGCCTGCCAACCAATGAGTAGATAAGGCAGATGTGGGTTTTATTTTTAAGTACAAGCTAATTTCTAGCTAAATGGATGCACTTTGAGACCACACTCTTAAGTGAAATAAATCGGACACACGTGTAAATACTGCACTGTCTGGTATGAGAGACCAACAGTGTAACAGCGGACCAAAAGGTATATTAGATGTTATGAAATGGGAAGAAAATGTTCAAACGGGAAGGGGAGAAGGAAGGGGGAGGGGAAAAGAAAGAGACAAAATAAAGGGAATGTAAGGGAAAATGGAAAGAAAGCTTTTGTAAATAAGGAGGAGAGGAGGGGCTGAAGGAAGGGGAGATGAGTGGGAGGGAAAGGAGCAGCAAGGTATCTTTTTTAAAAAGAAATAAAAAATAGGGGGCTGGGGATTTAGCTCAGCGGCATGAGCACCTGCCTTGCAAGCAGGCGGTCGTGAGTTCGATCCCTGGTACTGATAAAAAGTTTAAAAAAAAAAGAGTAATAAAAGAAATGCAAATTAAATTAAAAAAGATCTTTTTTTTTGAAGCAAGATATCTTAGGCACAGCTAAAAGTTGTTATGTATATCTAAATGCACCTATAAAAATAAAATTGTTATTGTCGTAAATGATACATTGCCATGAATTCCTCCTCAATATACTCCCCCTCACTTTAAAACACTTTTAACAAATAATAATAACAAACCCAGTCTGGGCTGTGGGGAAAAAGCCATTATTCTTGCCGTTGTGTTTTTCTTTTTCTTTGTTCTGTTGTTTTGGGATCTTGCCATGTAGTCCAGGCTGGCATTGAACTCACTTTGTAGCCCAGGCTGGTGTTGAACTCACTTGGGATCCTCCTGCCTCAGCCTCCCCAATACTGGGATTGCAGGGCTGAGCCACCACGCCCCGCCTCTTGCCGCTTTCTGAAGCAGTTCGAAAGTCCTTTCTCATGTCGTTAGGAGGTATGATCTAAAACACAGGGATGCTGCTGCCGCGTGCGTGCCGTCCAATGGACAGGCAGGCTCCTCACGACCTTACACCACGTCCTGGTGGCTCCTGTTACCAGAGCTGGCACCGTGGGGCTTCCGGCTCTTCCCCAAAGTCAAAATGAAAACGTTTTTGAATGGATTCAGGACACTGAGGGCACAAGGACAGCATGGGGAGGATTTCCAGAACTGCTCCAGAAAGCGGCCAGGAGGACGGGGTAAACGTGTCCAGAGCAGGGGGCTGTGCTGAGGGGTTGAATGACTGAGTGACCTTTACTGTAATTTTTAGCTCACTGTAATTTGCAATCACTCCTTGAGTATGGATTAAACAACTGATACAAAACTCTGGCACTTGGCCTCAGTGGCGCGGGCTGGCCGCTGTGCTCCTGGCTTCCTTCTTCCCGCCTGGCCCCTCCGTGCCCTTAAACTTGACCTGCCTGAATCCCCCATCCTCCCAGGCAGCTGATGTCTTCCAAACCCACTCACACATCCGTGACAGCCCCGCCAACCCATCAGAACCGTAGAATGGGTACTCAGGTTCACCATCCTATGGAAGAACCTGGGGGTCGCACAGGTAGAGCCACCTGCTCCGGGTGATGCCTGAGGACTGGGCACTGCAACCCAGGCCCAAAAGCCACGTTGTTAACCACAATGTCCTGCTGTCCTTGAGATCAGAATGGGGTTCTTGGGGAACTCCGTGCCTCCAAATCTCACTCTGCTGACCTGCCTGGAGCCTGGAATCCCCCTTAGTGACACTTGTGATGCTGTTGCTGAGAAGGGTGACAGACGAGAGGCCAGCCCCCTTTTTGCAGAGAGAGAGGACACAGCAGAGCACAGACAAGGAGCGGGCACTTACCGAGCACTTCCTGTGTGCCCAGCACTTCATCCCCGCCCCCCACGATCCAGGAGCAGAGATAACCCTGTTTGTTGCTGGGGCTCAGAACTCTGACCCACTTGTTCCGGCAGGTTGCAGCCAGGAAGCCAGACCGCCACCTGCAGCTCTGCCAGCAGAGAAGGAGGAGGAAGGCAGTGTAGACAGGAAGCGTGCGGGGTGGGTGTCGAGGCCCACTCCAGGCCCTTATCTCCTGTCTGCTGTGGTGGTTGTCAAGCACCTGATCCTGGCAGGGGCTTCCTAAAGTCTCCCTTCAGTTCCCACCCCCATCTGTCACTCAGCTAAGTCACAGGTCCTCACGGAGTGTGCCAGGCACTGTGCCAGGCTCGTGAGCAGACAGGCCCGGGGATGCCCTCCGCGCTGGTAGCCTAAAGGAAGCCACAGTTAATTGGATGGTCACCCAAGAAGAGGCCAGATCTTGTCTGTATCGAGAGCCCAGGGGGAAGATGCTGGGGCCCAGGGCGTGTGCAGCAGGGCAGGACCCTGGTCTGGGGAGGGGAACCAGGGAATTGGCTGAGATCTGACCCATTAGGGGCACTGGCTTGGGAGGGAGGACTGTTTCAGGGCCCAAGAACAGCCTGGGCACAGGTGCATCACTGGGGGACCGGGCAAGACAGAGACAGCTTGAGAAGCAGAGGAGCTGCAGGGAAGGGGGGAGGTGTGCGAGGCGGGGACCCGGGCCAGAGCAGGACGTGTGCACGGAGAGGCTGCGGGCTGGAGACGGGTGGAAGGGGGCCCAAGCCTCAGGGTGCCGGCTTCTGCAGTAGTCCTGGTGGGGGTCCTGCTGGCTAGCTGGGGAAGGGGTACAGGGAGCAGGTTGGGGTGAAGGGAGGTGGGGTCCTGGGCTGCAGTGTTGTCTGGGTGGATGCTGGCAGGAAGGCGGAGGCCAAAGACAGTCTACACCACAGGCGTGGGGAGGTGCGAATGGAGCCCCAGGTGAGAGCTGCCTGGCACCCAACTGAAATTTGACTGACAGCATCGGATGCCCTGGGGTGAATGTTCACACCTCGCTGTGCTGGCGGGGTGGACAGGGAAGCAGTCACCTTGGAACCCTACTGTCACTCGCTTCTAAGACAGGTGCGTCCAACCCATGGCCCGGAACAGCTCACACTGCAAGTGAGATGATGCACTTCTGATATAATTATGTGATTTTTAGATACTTTTCATGACTCAAGTTGCTTGGCTGGGGACTGTGGAGGTGACAGTGGAATGCCACACACAGGAAGGCACAGTGCAGTGTGAACTCTACCCCCTGTCCACCATGCCCAGCCGGTCAAATCAAATCACAGAGCCAGGGATACAGCTCAGCAGCACAAGCGCCTGCCTGGCAAGTGCAAGGTCCTGAGTTTGATTCCTGGGATTCCTGGAAAAGCAAGCAAGCAAGCAAACCCCACGTGTGGACCAGGAAGCAAGCCCAGTCTGAGAACCAGCACCATGCGCGGGCCACTGGCGGACTGGAACAGCAGACCCCGGCCCCTTGGCAAACAAGAAGAACCAACAGCCCCTACCCCTGCCACAAGCGCCCGGCTAATCCCGAGAAACAGGCTGTGACGATGGGTATGGAGCTGAAATGCAGCTGGACGCCTGTGGTGCTTCGGTGTCTCACTGACCTTGCAGGTCTAGGGCCAGCGGTCTGATCACAGGTTCAGAGGATAGTGGTACACAGTGTGACATCTAGGGGGGATCTCCTGAGGATGCAGCCATTGCTGATTCCCTATGGTCTTGTTTTGAAGTTCTACATCATTTCCACTATTTTGTTGGGTTGGGTTTATTCTCTTGTTGGATTATGTCAAATCCGATGGCAGGAGCAGCTATTTCAAAGATAGCAAGATATGTTATGGCAGCAATTTTGGATTTACCATTATCTTCTTTTGAAGTCCTTTATTGCGTTCATTGTTTTGTTTTTATTTTTTCTGTTCTATTCTGTTCTGTTTGGTTTTTGCTAGGAAGTTATCTGCAACTACTTCAAAGACACCCAAAGGCTTTAGGGTAACTACTGTTGATTTTGTAATGTTTTGAAGTCCTATATCTCTTTCACTGGTTTGTTTTGATTGGTTTTACTAAATTTTAACCTTCTTTTTTGGTACCAAGGATCGAACTTGTGACCTCATGCTTGCCAGGCAGGCGCTTACACCACTGAGCTAAATCCCCACCTGTTTTATCGTCTTTAAAAAACACCACCTGTGTATCAGGCCTTCCGTGTGTGTGTGCAGTATGATCAGTAAAGCCCAGTGATTACTGATAACAGTATTTCCGTGGGCTTCCTGTGTGTGTGCAGACAGGGAAGTTTTCTTAGTTAATTAGTAAACCTGGGTTTGTTGCATTACTTTATAAAAATAGCTTATTAATGTATACTGGTATTTTAGCAGCCGAGGTATAGGAAGTACAAGATCGTTTTTGCTCATTATGTTGTAATTATACATATAGCATCACTAATACCGTCATAGCAAAATATATAGTTATAATAAAATACATCAAAGAAAGTTTTGCTATTTTATGTGTTAACTGTGTTACATGTTCTATGCAGAGCACAAGGCAATCTTCTCCGCTCAGGCCAGCTGACAAGACTCAGAAATTGCCCTTCTGGTATTCACCCAAGAGAACAAAAGTGCATGTTGATGCAGTGTCTGGTATGCAAGGTTTATAGCGTTGTTTTTTTTTTTCAATCAGTACCAGGGATGGAACTCAGGACTGCGTACTTGCAAGGCAGCTACTTATGCCGCTGAGCTAAATTCCCAGCCCCAGTGTATAACGGTTTTATTCTTAACAGCCAGAAACCTGGAAACCATGCAAAATTCCAAGTGGCAAGTGGGTAAAACTGCTGTGGTACGTCCACACGGTGGAGAAGTGCTTAGAGTAAACAAGAACCGACACTGACACACACGCAGCTTAACACTGGGAACAAACAGACGCAGAAAGGTGAGTCACACTAGATTCCAAGGGTAAGAAGTTCTGGAAAAGGTGCATTTAATCAGTGGCGATGGGAGGCAGGCCGGGGGGCTCCCGGGAGCTGGCAGGAACCTTCTGACACCTTGGTCTGGGTAGTGGCCACTTGGCTCCTACCTCAGCTGAAGCTCACAGAACTGCATTTCTATGGCAGGCACCTTTTACTGGGTGAGCACTCTGCCTCAAAAGCCAGCAAGCCAATCATCGAGGGAGTGGTTCACGGGCCTGGGCAGACCCCGAGGTGTGCGGTGTGCCGAGGGGAAGGGGTATGTGAGGGCGGGCAGGTGGGGAGGCTTCCTAGAGTCCCCGGAGCAGCTGCCCCTCACTGGGCTCTGTGTCTCTTCCCGGGACTGTCAGGGAGGCCCAGGGAGGCTTCAGCGGCTGAGGATCGCCCGGTGGTGTCCAAACACACATCCCTTCCCTTTAGTGGGGATGCTCCCTTGCTCGGGAACTATCCGTGGCTCCCCAGTGCCCAAGTCAAAAGCACTTCCCAGCTGTGCTCCCCACGAACCTCCAACCGGCCTCCTCCCCCTCCTCAGCTGCGTTCTGGGGTTCCTCCCCGCTCTGCCCCACACTCCTAGCCCTCACCGTCCTCAGGCCCAGGAGACATTTTCAAGCTTTGAGCGGATCCAGTCTTGCCTCCAGCTTCCTCCCTATGGGATCTGGGACAGGCTACCACCTTCTCAGGCCTCAATTTCCCCCTGTGTTAGCTGCTCAGAGGGGCAAAAACAGATCTGGGGGCGTGGACCAGGTTTACATAGTGGACGGTGACCCTAGAGAGAGCCCCCCAGGCAGCAGAAGCCTGCAGCGTGGCAAGAGGGAAGGCTGGATGGAGGCTGCAGGGGCACCTGCCCAGGTGGGGTCTGCAGTCAGGGTGCAGCCAGGAGAGCTCAGAGAGGCGAGAGCCACTAGGGGCTGGATGTGTGGAAAACTCAGCCCCCAAATTCATGTGTTCATTGCATCTGATGGAGGAGCCTCTGGAGGGTGAGTAGGGTTAGATGAGGTCAGGGGTGCAGCCCATGATGGGATTAGTGGCTTTTTAAGAAGAGAAAGAGGCTGGGCTGTTGCGCTTGCTGTGTCTGCCATGGGAAGCCCTCTGCCATGTCATGATGCGCCACAAACATCCTTGCACAGCGTGGCACTGCTCTTGAACTTCCAGCCTCCAGAACCATGAGCAGAGGAACCTCTCTTCTTTATAAACTACCCAGTCTCTGGTGTTTTGATATAGCAACAGGAAACAGACTGAGACACAAGCCATTTTTAGTATGGTACCCTTTGCACTGACGAGGCTGCTCTCAGTCCCCAGGAGAGGGGGATTTCCACCTCTACGGAGAGAAGCAGGTAAAGGCAAACAGCGCCCCCTCCACCCCGTGAACAGCTGTTCCCAGTGTGACTCTCAGTTCAGAGCTCTGCCGCAGAGGGAGGTGGTTAACTGTGTGATACTTGCACCAGCTGGGCAGAGCCTTGACTGCTGAGATTTTAGGGGCTCCAGACCCTGGGCGCGAGATGCTGTGTGTCTATAGGCAGCAGCAATGACTCACCTTCATGTCCCGGTCTCTGGTGTAACCTGGAATGGGGCAGGTGGCTGGGAAACGTGTGTGGACCATTCCAGCAACTGCGAAGACGTAAAGAAAGCAAGGTAGCTCCAAGGTAGCAAGGACATTCTGCAGCAACAGAAGACGATGTTTGTGAGTGAGGGAATACGGCCATGATGTCATGTTAAGTGCACGCTGAACCTCAGTTTCCTCATCTGTGAAATGGGGCAATGACGGTATCAATCCATGGGGTGCTGGGTGGATTTAGCACAGTGCCTGGCAGGAGGTAATGCTCACCACATTTCAGCCATGGGGATTATCAAGGGTAGAAACAGGCAGGAAGGGTTTAGCCTCTGAGCATAGGATATGGGTGAGTTGGGTTTGCTTCTGATGAGCTTGCTGTGTTCTAATATTGCTTAGAGGAGAGAATAAAACCACACGCTAGGAACTCTGGGATGCAGCTGGTAACGCCCTTGTCCTGGAGTGGCCATGCCCAGAAGGGCTCCTCCAAGCTGGCAGCTCTCGCCTGGGGAAGCTCATCAAGGTCCCCAGATGCTTTGGGTTGTCATGAAGAGCAGAGCGCTATGTGCATCAGGGACAGTGCGCCACATCGCATGGTGTCTCTGGTCCTCCAAATCCCTCATGCCCAGTGGGGGGACCCGCTCTGAGTCCCCGCCCAGCAGTGGGGTGCACGAACTCCCTCCCCAAGGATTCCTGGGAGGAGAGGGGCCTCCTGTGTCACCATGGAAGTGCCCGCTGAGCAGCCAATGGCAGTGGCTCTGGCATAGTCCTTTCTTCTGGCACGGGGAGCCTGCCAGGGTGGCCTAGTGCAGGCCACAGCCAACCCCAGCACTGGCTCTGTCATTGCCCCCTGGAGAGCCTATTGTGGGGCCTTGCGTCCAGCCTTGGAGCGCCATGAGGGACAGACATCCAGTGATCACTGCAGAGGCTCTGGGGCACATGAGTCAGTGGCCCCAACCCCTCCTCTGCTCAGACCCCCATCTCATCACTGATGATCATCTTGGCTGTGGATGGAAGGAGAGCCCTGTCACCTCCCCCCAGCTCTGGCCCTGCAAGTCTTCTTGCTCCTTGCCATGTGCCCCTGCCTCAGGGCCTTTGCACTTGCCACTCTCTCTGCCTACTATTCTCCTCCCAGATGTCTGCATGGCTCACATCTTCTAACTCTTTAGGTCTCAGGTTAACTGTCGTCTTTGCTAAGAGGCCTGCTAAGTGCCCTTGTCCCCAGAGACTCACTGGACATTCTCCTTTCTCTTTCCAGGCTCTGTCTGGAACGATGTCCTGTCTATTGTTTTGTGCTGCGTGAGGACAGGACCCCCGTCACTGTCCTTCACTCTGCCTCTGTCACTGCACGTGTGCAGCCCCCGGGACAGATTCAGGAAGCACCGGAGGGATGAAGGAACTAACAGGGAGGCACAGCCAGGACCCTGACAACAATGGAAGCCTCAGGGGGACGCAGGGGCCTCAGGTCCAGGAGTCCAGGACCCAGTTCGAATCCTGGCTCTGCAGCCTATGAGATGTGTAACAGACACAGGGCAGCTCGCTCCCTCTGGGCGATGGCCCCTCACCTGTGAAATGGAGAGAGGAGCCCTCCTCCTCCTCCTCCTCCTCCCCCTCCTCCTCCTCCTCCCCCTCCTCCTCCTCCTCGTCTTCTCCTTGCAAGGCCTCTGGAGGATCCGAAGAGCCAGGGCTGCCTGGCACACGGTGGACACCGACCAGTGCCAACCCCAGAGAGTCCCCAGCTAGGAGGCAGGCAGGACCCTCTGAGGGGCACCGAGGAGGCCTCCGGGTCTGCGGTCTGGGGAGGGAGACTCCGCCCTGCTGAGCCCTCTGTCTTTCAGCCTAAAATTAGCTCACAAATTCCTTGGCTGCCTGGCTGGTGCTTCCAACCGACAATTCAAACCAGATGTTCCCAGCTGCCGCCCCTCCCCCGCCCCAGCACCCGCGGGTGTCAGTGACTGCGGGTCGGTCGGAGGCCGGTCATTCCACAGCACGCACTCCTGGACCCCGCTGGGACACGGGCGCACGGGCAGGGTGGGCCCAGGTTCTTGTGCCCAGCTCCTTGAGGATGCAGGACCCCTCTAGAGTTGGGGGCACCCCTGAGGACTCCCAGCCAGCCCGCTGTCTGGGGTGGGGACTGGGTAGCTGGTTGCTCTGTCTCCTGCCATCCCTCAGCCTCATGGAACCCCTGAGGGTGCCAGTCCTCAGCCTGAGGTGCTGCTCAGCTGCTGTGCACAGTCTGGGTTCCACACGTCCCTGAGGGCACTGCGGTGAATCCTGGTCTTCTCACAAGAACCAGGGCGGGCGTGGCTGTCCCTTCCCTGTTCAGGTGAGGACACTGAGTGGCAAGGCCACAGGCCACAGAGGCCAGGTGCCCGCCGGGTGAGTGGGTCCGGCTCCTTTCCTCAGGAGCAGGGGTGCAGGGGCAGGTGAAGACCAGGGGGCCTGATGCCAGCACAGGAAAAGGCCACACACACACACACACACATGCACACATATGCACACGCACACACACATATACACTCGTGCCACTGCGAGCCAACCCTGAGCAGGCGCCCCCAGAGGCTCGTCCAGTGTTGGACTCTTCCGGCCTCACGCCCTCTACTCTGTTCCTTGTTCCCTCTGTTCAGCCACACCAGCCTCTGCCATCCTGGAAAGTGCCAGGTGCCCCTGGCCCCAGGCCCTTTGCATGGCTCTTCCCTCTGCTAGGACCTGTCCTCCTCCCTGACCGCCTCCGGGCGACTCTCTCTCAGGTCTCAGCTTGAATGTCACATTCTCTGCTTGCTTTCCCTCCATCCTGCCGACCCCCAGCCACCATGCTGGCCGCTGCAACACTGTTCAGGGGCTTTTGCACGGCCTGCACCTTCCTCCACAATGGAGGCACCAGCTGTTAATCTCCGGGGTCCCCTGCCGTGGCCCCAGTGCCTGGAGAGTGCCTGGCACACAGTATGTGCTTAGTGTTTGGAGAGAGACAGAAAAAAAGAAAGGAAAGGGGAGGGGGTGGGCTGGGAGGGAGGGCTGCGTGCAAGCAAGAAACCTGAGAGAAACTGCCTGAGAATTTGGGGGGTCAGGGTCCCCAAGCCCCCACCCAGCAGGGCGCAGGCCAGGCCCCCGCAGGGTCCTGTAAACCTCTGCTGGAGTCACAACCCACAGGGAGCGCGCGAGTCCAGGGCACAGCGAGACTGCGCGCCGGTGCCGGTGACCCGGGCTTCCAGCACCAACCGCTCCCGCCCGGCCTCCCCAGCGGGCACCAGGCAGGTCACCGCTCTCTCGACTTCCGGCCCCACTGCGGTGGCGGCGCTCGGTTCTAGATCTTCGCGTGGACGGAACCATTCGCAGGGTACTGAGCACAGTGACCGTGGGATTTCTCTGGGCCTGCTCCGTGCAGGCGCTGCAGCCTGGCGTCCCTGTTCCTGCCGCCCATCTGGACTGCGGGAGCTATCAGAGCTCTGCGTGCTGTGGGCTTTCATTGCTCTTTGTAAATACCACGCAGCGGGCTTGCTGGCTCACACCGGAGGCGAGAACGGCTAATTTTACAAAAACTACTAACCTGCTTTCCAGAGTGACTGCCGTTTTCATGTAGCCCTGGCAGCAGGTGTGCATCTGGCTGGGTTGGGAGAGATGGGGCAGTTCTTGAGACAAGTGGAAAATGTACAGAGCATCACAGAACATCAGGGCATGGAGGAGTGGCCTCTGACCTTTCTAAGTCTAGGAAGGGAAACTGAGGCTTGGTTCACACAATGTGTAAGGAGCTAAAAAGGTCTCCCTATTTCCCAGCTCTAACTAACTGCTCCCTTGTGAGAGTGGGTCAGCATTCAGTCTTCCTTCCCTAGTGCAGGTCTCATGCTGAGCCTTTCCTGCCTCAGGGCCTTTGCACTTGCTGTTCCATGGCCTGGATGCTCCTCCTCCTATCTTTTTGTGCCCGGTCCTCCCTATCCTACAACTTTTGGTTGAGCTGTCTCTCCAGAGAGGCCATCACTGACCACAGTGTGTAAGGTAGCACCCTGGGAACCTGTCACTGCCCCCTCCAGGGGACTGTTTTTCATTTCCCCAACAGCAGCCCACAGTGTTATGAACCTCCCTATTTTCCAGGTAATCTGTTTCCCTTCTCTCTCCCCTCTCAGGAGTTCCCTGAGGTGCGGCTGGTGTCCTGTCCCTGGTCACTCTCTAGCACCCAGGTCTGAGCAGGTGCAGGGCAGGGGACTGTGTATCTGTTAACTGGAAACACGATTTATCACATAGCAGATCCAGCTGACTCTGTCCTTTTCCTGGGCCTTGGTGTCCCCATCTGTATAGCAGGGCAGGTCGCACTGAGCCACTCAGTGGGCATTTGTGGAGCACCTGCGGTGTTCCAGGCCCAGGGGCCAAGGGTGCTGAGACAGAAGAGGCCCTGAGTCTGCCCGAGGGCCTCACCATGAGCACTCAGGGCCCAGGAGGGGGAGCCCGGGGTGCGGGGCTGCCGTGTCCCTCCCTGAGGCTGGCGGTGGCGGAGGGTGCTTAGGCAAAGGGACACAGAGGACAGTGGGTTGGCGAGGGGACAGCCCAGCAGAGGGGTGGCCATGTTCTCTGTGCCAGCACAGCTTCCATACGGATGGGGAAACTGAGGCCCACAGAGGTGTCCCAGCACACCTGGGACTCCAGGCAGCCTGGGTGAGGCTGTCGAGCCTCCCTGGAGCACCAGGCAGGAGGTGGCCTCACCAGGGTCCCTCCAAAGGCCAGCCTGAGCCCTCTAGGGCTGAGAGGAGACCGCTGCGGCCACATGAAAGGTCCCTGCTATTTTTGCACGGGGGGACAGGCCCAGTGGCCTGGGGGTGGGGACCTGTGTAATTAGAAGTGGCCCTGGACCCGCAGTGGGCTGCAGCTGGGGGCTGCGGTGGGCCGGGCAGCTGCCCCAGGCTCAATCAGGGAGGGTCCTGGCAGAGACCCAGGACGAGCTTCTCTCATCTCAGCTCCTCCCTGGCCAGCGGCAGGGCTGCTCAGCAGGGCGGGCAGCTGCTAATTGTACAGTGAGCACCGGGCAGGGGCTCTGAACCCCTCCCGAGCTGGGCTGAGGGCCGGGCTGCTGCCTGTGCCTCTGAAATTACAGGCTGCCCGTGCCCTGCGGTGGTGCAGGCCATGGAGGAGGGCCCCGGCCAGGCCCTACACACATCCCAGGGCTGGAGAACGTGGAATATGAAACCTGAGAAGGATGAGGCCCTGCCAGAAGTGCAGGAGTGGACACCGGAGTGTTTATTCACACAGCCGAGTGGCACTGAGCTCTGTGTCCCAGGCATGGTCCGGGACGGTGGAGTTAGGGCTGCACAGACAGGCAGAGTTCCCGTAGACCTGGTGTATGGACTCCTAATGACAGTAAGCTCCAGGAGCTGCCCTGTGGGTGCTGTGCTGACCCACCTCAGGGCCCTTGCACATGCTGTTCTGCTTGCTGGGAAGCCTTGTGCTCCTTTGCCTTCTTAATATTTCCGTATCATCTTCAAGGGCTTACCCAGTGTGCTCGCAGTGAGTTGTTTGCTTGCTTGCTTTTTTTTTTTTTTTTTGGTACTGGGGATTGAACTCACAACCTCGTGCTCCCCAGGCAGGTGCTTAAGCCACGGGGCTAAATCCCCAGCCCCGCTTGCTTGCTTATTTTTGGGCATCTCCTGCCATTTCTGTAAGCTGTGTGACTGAGTTTGCTCATTACTGCCTCCAGGGCTCCGTGGTGGGTGAGATGTCAGCAGGGGCTCAAGAGAGACCTATGACGTGAATACAGTCTAGCCTCTCAGGGACGGAGCGCAAGGGCCCGCAGGTGTGGTGAGAGCCTCACCCCACGTTTCCCGGTGGCCCAGGATGGGCACGGACCCGCATGTCTGCTCAGTGTCCACCTTAACTGCTGTCTGGCCTCAGACGGACTGGGGACATCCGGTCTAGAAGGCGTGTGTCTGCGTGTGTCCTCTGCGTGTGCATGTGTGTGCATATGCATGCACGCAGATCTTCGCGTATGTGGGTGTATACATGGGTGTGCATGTCTTTGGGTATATCTGTGTACCATACGTGAGTATGCCTATGTGTGTGTGTCTGTGTGTGTACTATATCAGTAAATATAGAGTCTGTCAAAAAAAAAAACAAACACGTGTGCACATATCAGGAAAAGAAACATAGCATGTTGTATTCAACAGAAGGTGTTACCCTCGTAGGGGGACCTAGCGGTGTCTGCTGTGGTCAGCCACCGGCCAGGGTGGGGAAGGGGCCTTTTCAGAGACACTGCAGATCTGGTGGCAGCATTTGTGGATGTGCTGACACAGGGGGGGAGAGTGCAGGGAAGGTGAGCTGCCTGGGCCTGCGGGGAGCCTCAGTTTCCCCGGCTGTCTCGTGGGCTCCTCTGAGAAGCCCGTCGGGCGTGCCCCGTGTGGAGGGGGCCCCGTGTACTGGGGAGCAGGCGGCCCTCCCTCTATGGCCTCAGCTCCGCTCACTGCCGAGGCCAGTTGGAAACTCGGCCAAAAATTGTCCCTGTGCTGAGCAGACGCTGAGCCTTTTCCTCTGTCACTGTTCCCTGGTAGGTGGGGAAGCGAACGCCCACCCAGTGGTCAGTTGTCCGGAGTATTAATGCCACCTGGAGGTGACCGAAAGCGGATCGGGGGATGCGAGGTGGCCCAGCACCACGGTGTGCAGCCCTTGGAAGGGGTGTGGTGGTCTCTGGGGGTCACGGGACCTTCGCCGGTGGACACCAGGGCAGGACTGTATTCCAGCCCGGGGTGGGAGGCAGAATGATGCACACCCTGACCCTGGGACCTGTGGCTGTCACCTTAGAGCACCAGAGAGGTTTGTAAGTTCAGTTTGGGATGCTGGGTGAGGAGACGATCCCATCGGGTCTCTCCAGGGGCCCGGAGTCATCACGGGGAGCCTTAAAAGTGGGAAAGGGCAGCGGAAGAGACCCAGGGAGAAGGCAGCCTGTAAAGGGAGGCGGGAGGCCGAGGCCTGGAGCTGAGGAGGGTAGGAAATGTCTAGAAACAGCAAAGGCAGAAGAACGGATTCTCCCCTAAACACTCGGAATGGACACAAGCCCTGAATTCAGCCCAGCAAGGCCCATTTCAGACTCCTGACAGCAAGGTATCTGGCTCGGGTTCCTTCTCTGTCCACTGGATCCTCCCATTTCCCCAGTGGCCTTGTGAGTATGAGGGCTTTTCCGTTCCCATTTTACAGATGAGAAAACTGAGGTTCATGGTAGCGCTCTGTTTGTCTCTGGGTCCAGGGCTCTCATGGGACCTTGGAGCTGGAACAGGCCCCGATTGGGTTAGTTGTGCCCCAGTCTCCAGTCTCCCAGGGCTGTCAGACTGACTGCAGGTAAGTCCCAGGAGGACTGGCTGCTGCCGCCCACTGCTGCCTGGTCTCAAACAAAGTGGGTGGAGCTGGGACCCTCCCTGGTCATCCTAAAGGAGGGGAAGTCACTGTATGTCTATGGGGCCTGCATACGCACAGGTGAGGATGTGTTCCCTGGTCCCCCAGAATCCAAGATCTGGGATGATCATGACAGCAAACAGGATCAGAAAGTCCCTGGTTTTATTTTCCAAATAAATGAGTGTCCCACCTCTTGAAGGTGAGTGGTAGCTGGGACCACTGCAAGAGGCAACCATAGGGCCCGGGGTTTAGCTCAGCCACATAAGTGCCTGCTTGGCAAATGCGAAGTCGTGAGTTCAATCCCTGGTACCCCGCCCCGCCAAAAGAGGCAACCCTAACCAGAGCTGGGATTCCTCCCTGACGGGTGTGGACCCGTTCATCTCTTGCTGCCCTGCTCCAAACTTCCTCCTTGGCTCCCACCACCTCCTGGGTAAAAACCATTCTCATAAACCAGGTGTGCTGGGTCACGTCTATAATCCCAGCACTTGGGAGGCTGAGGCAGGAGGATTCCTACAAATTTGAGACAGCCTGGGCTACAAAGTGAGCCCAAGTCCAGCCTGAGCTGCATACTGAGACCCTGTCTCAAAAAGAGAAAAAACAAGCAAGCAGACGAAAAAACCCATTCTCATATTCTGACGCTGGCCCCTGACGCTCCAGCCCCAGCACCTGTTCCTCCCTCTCGCCTGGGGAGCCTTTCTAGGGTCCCCTCTCGCTGCCCTTGAGGTGCCCAAGGCTGACCTCCCTGCCTCCTCCCCTCAGTGCGCCGGCCTCCACCTGGTGTTCCTGAGCCCCGGGTCTGAGCTCTCTGCGACTGAAGACCCCCTTCTTTTTTATGTTAAAAAAAAAGCAATACACAAGATGGGTGGGTGCCTCACACCTATAACCCAGCTTTCTGGAGGCTGAGGCAAGAGAATTTGGGTCCAGCCTGGGCAATGTAATGAGCCCGTGAGGCCCTGTGTCCAAAAAATAAGGAGTTGGGGGATGCAGATCAGAGCAAAGGCCCTGGGCTCAGTCCCCAGTACTGAGGGATTAGGGCAGGGAGCGGATTCTCCTGTGAGTTGTTGGTAAATGTTCTGCACCTGTGAGCCCGCAGCGGCCGAGTCTGCTCTGATTGCCTGCTGGAACCTGCTTAGCGCAGCACCCAGCCCTGCGGAAGTACTGACCATCTGTGAATGAATGCATCGGTGTAAGAGGCCGCTGGCCCCCTTTATTCCTGTCAGCTGGACATTCTGGTCTCAGGCCTGCCCGCTGCCTACTTCAGGACCCTGAATGGACACTTCAGTGCACCCCACCTTACTTGTCCCTCTGTGAAATGGGTCTCTAACTCCTGACTATCCGACCCCATTTGGGGCCTTCTAAGGCTACAGATCCCACTATGGCAGAGCTAGGGTGAGCCCCGCAAGCTTCTTGCCTGCCCTAGGAAGAGGAACAGGGTGTGGAGGCCTGGAAGGGACCGGACCAGGTGCCTGAACTCAGCTCCCTGCCTCAGGCCTGGACCCCTGGGCGTCCCTTCAACACATCCTGACTCCAGCTCTGCGCCCCAAGCCTGGAGCCTGGACTCCTGCCTGAGTCACAGCTGGAGCCAGCAGTGGAGACCTTTCCCACTTCTAGGGGCCTCCCTGACCTCGGCCCTGGGACTGAGGGGGAGCAGGCAGGACCCCAGCTCTCGGTTCTGGGGAAGCACGGTTGGATAGTCCTGGCTGTCTGTGTGTCTGTGAGCCTTCCTCGGGGACCCCAGGTCGGGGAGGAAGTGAGCAGCAGCAGCCGGCCAGGGTGGGAATGTGTGTGGCCCGGCACAGCCCCGCCCTCCCCTTGTCCCCACCCCAAACTCTCTTAATGAAATCAAGCTGGCCCTGCAGCCCAGCCGCAGGAGACGGAGGAAGACGGAGGACGAGGAGGGCAGGCGCCAGCCAGAGCAGCCGGCACCAGTGGTGGGGACTGTCCCGGGCGGCTGGAGCTGTCTCGTCCACCTGGGAGTGCCCAGCCCCGCTGTGGGAGCTAGTAAGTCCCCAGGGGCGCGCTGGCGGGGTCCCCATGCCCAGAGCCTGGAGCTCCAGGACGGGACAGTTGAGCAGCACGGAGGCATCTCTGAGCCCGAGTGTGCCCGAGGGTGTGCGCGCTGCTGGCCGAGGGTGCCAGGAGCCTATGTGGCCGCTGGGGTCGAGGGAGGGGTGTGGGCACCCGCTCTGAAGTGGATGGTTGCCAGGGGCTGCTTCCAGGCTCCGGGTGAGGGCTCCGGGTGAGGGCGTTGTGGGACGGTCCTGCCCCGAGTCGGGATGCGTGTGGGTGCTGTGTGTGTCGTGTGTTCTCTGTGTATGGGGGACTTTGCTGTACCCCATCTGTGTGCGGGTGCCCTGTGTGTGGCTGGCCCTGCTACTGCTGTGTGTGTCTGCGTGAGTTCTGAGCCCGCAGGAACTCCTTCCCTGCCAGACCTCCCCTCTGAGGGGCCCAGCGCCCTGTCCTCGCCTGGCCCCAGACAGCACGGAGCTTCAGCCTGGACCCCTCCCCCCAGATCACTAATTGAAGCCAGGTTTTGTGGGTGCCCCTCCCCCTCTGGCTGCCAGCCTCTGGGTGGGGGTGGGGCAGCAGCTCTGGACCCTCTGCCACACGTCTTGGGTCTTGGGGTACCGTGGCCCGGAGGGTTTGCATCATTTGCATGATCACGACTGCAAGCGGATGGCTTCCTCCTAAGGGGAGTGCGCGGGTCTCCTGGGGGCCTGGCCTGGTCCCCTCCGGCTGGCACCTACTGTGGGCTCCCTCTGCCTTGTCCTGTGTGTGGGGATTGTCCCATGGCACAGAGATAAGGACCAAAGCTCAGAGAGGTGACGCACATGGCTCGGCAATGACTGGACATGGCCAGCTGCTTCTGTGTTCAGGGTTGCTGTGCTGCCCCAGGCGGCCACGTCTGATCCCTGTGCCTGCATTTTTTTCTTGGTTGAAGTGCCGGAGGTGGGCCTCACTCGGTTTCCAGCATGAGAGTCTAAGTCCCCCTGAAGGCAGGACCCAGAGGCCAGACCCCACTCCCCAGGAGGAGGTGTGGGAACGGGAGGGCCGTGGCCCAGGCTAGTTCTCCCCCCTGCACATAAAAAAACCAAGGTTCAGAGAGGGCAGGGGCCCACGCAGGGTCACACAGCCATCTGCCTCAAGACCTGGCTGGTTCTGCATAGAGCTATGTCCCTGCACTCACTGCCGCCTTTCTGGGGGACTCAGGAGGGGCCCTGGGGAGTTGGGGACTCTAGAGTTGGGGTCTAAGCCTTTAAGAGCCAGTGATAATCTAGAGCCCTGGCCTTGCCCTGGTCTTCCATCCAACTGTTTCTCTGACTCACTGCCTCGTGCATGCCTGTGTGTGTGTGTGTGTGTGTGTGTGTGTGTGTGTGTGCACGCAGGCCAGTGAATGCGTGCATGTGTGCATGTCTGTAGTTTTGATCCTGCATCCCTGTGACTAGAGCTGAGCAAATTTCACTCAGTGGGTTAAAAAAGTTGTTTTTTTCCTGGGAGCTGGCGTGGAGAAGACCCTGCGTAGATTCACACAGAGATGAGGGCGTCATTCACTGGTGTAGGAGGGGAAATTGTTGGCTGCGCATGGAGCCCTCTGCTCAATTCCACCTTCCCGTGTAAGCTGCCACCTTGTGATCCTGACCCTGCTTCGAGGCTCGGTCTGTGGGCACCCGGCCTCTGCCACGCATGCGCACACAAACATCTTGCTGCAGAGGAGGCGGGAGGCAGAGCCAGACACGGGCAGCCGGGGTGCTAGCCCAGCCCCACAGCTTTCCAGCCACCTGGTGACTTCCCCAGGGCTCAGCCTCTGAGGATCATGGCACTTCAGCCGTCACCGTTAAAGATCTCTCAGGGGCTGACCCAGTCAAGGCCGGGAGGCCACTGGTGGGGCAAAGCCCAGGGTCTCAGCAAGAGCAGAGCCGAGGGGCTCCCGGTGCCCCCTCTGGCTGAGAAGTGATGCCCGCCGGGTCCTGACTCCTTTCTGGGCCTGCTTGGGTTGTGGTGAGTGCATGTGTGGACTCCGAGTCAGACGGAGGATGGTTTAAATCCCAGTTCTGTCTCAGCCATCTGTGTGTCCTTGGGCGGGTCACCGGCTGCCTCTGAACGTAGGGCCGAGGCTTCTGCAGCAGGGAATCTAGGAAGAGCTTCGGCTGAGTCACCCCTGAGGAAACCCGGGAATGCCCTGCTCACCTTCAGTGAGGTCCTGGGGGCTGAGGGGCAGAGGTTTTGCTGAGCACTCAGAGGGCCCTGGGCTCAATCCCTAGCACAAGGGAGAAATGTTTTTGCCGTCCGAGCTGGTTTGAGCACTTTTAGGTCAGTACAGACAGCCCTCTGAGCTTTTGGTTTCTCTAGCTGCAGTTCAACAAACTGCAGATAGAATACATTAAAACAAAACAATGGGGGCTGGGGATTTAGCTCAGCGGCATAAGCGCCTGCCTTGCAAGCAGGCAGTTGTGGGTTCGATCCCCGATACCGATAGAAAGGAAAAAGACAAAAAAACAACAACAACAACAACAACAACAAAACATTGTAGCAGGAGGAAAATGACACAGTATAATATCATTTAAGTAGCTTTTACATTGTGTGAGGTGATTTAGAATGCACGGCAGAAGCTGGGTGTGACGTGCACACCTGTCATTCTGGCACTCGGGAGGCTGAGACAGGAGGATCATGAGTTCTAGGTGAGCTTGAGCTACACAGTGAGTTCAAAGCCGGCCTGAGCTCTATATCGAGACCCTGTCTCCAAAAACAAAACAATAAAAACACGGAAGGACGTGTGTGGGTTTGATACAAATCCCACACCGCTTTATTTAAAGGACTGGAATTGTCCCTGTCCTTGGAGGGGGTCCTGGTCTAATTCCCCTTGACACTGAGAGGCCTCAGGTCACCTGGAACAACCAATTAAACGCCCAGCCTCCATCCTGCCTCCTCTCCTGGGTCTTCAGTGTCACCTGAGAGGCTGGCTTGTCGCCTGTGTCATTGAGCAGGACCTGCAGTGTAGACACTGGAAATGTGACCCGCAGCCCTTCTCCAGCGTGGGAACTTGCTGGTTCCTCTGTCTCCCCACCTCAGCCCTCGAGACAGCCCCCAGATCAGCCATCCTGAAGCATCTGTCACCCTCCCTGGCAGCTTTGGCGGAAGGCAGCCGGCGACCCAGCGACCGTGCTATGAGTCTCTGGGTTTGTCTGAAGCCCGACCCGGTCTCGAAGCAGTTAGGAGAGTTCGTGCTTTAGAAACCAGCTCTTCCATAAACTGGGGCCGTGAGGGATTTATTAATCAGCAGGGCTGTCTGGGCCAGATGGGGTCTGGGGGTTCAGGCAAGGAGCAGCCTTGCAGCGGTGAGGAGTGAGCGGAGGGAGGTGCGGGCTCATCTGGTTCCCATCTAGCAGGGGCCGTGGCAGAGCAGAGTGGCAGCTCTGGCTTTGCCTCAGCACAGGGGTTCCCCGGGGGGCCCTCAGGGGCCTCCTTGGAGCTTGGAGGTGAGGGGCAGCTGTGGGTGATGAGCCTGGCATGCAGGCCCCCTGAGGAGCTCAGAGACTGAGAAACTTCTGGAGAAGAGGGACCCGCTGGGGCCTAGCGGGGAGGGTTGAGAACGCCTTTGCGGGGAAGCTGGGATGTGGCCACGGAGCCACTGCAGCCCCTCTGCGCACAGAGACGAGGCCTTGCACAGGGTGAGGGTGTTGCTCACTGCCCTCAGGGATTTAGCCCCACCATCAGCCCTGCCTTCATGCCTAGATCCAGCCCCAGCTCTTCCTTGATTAGTGATTGTGAGCCTCAATTTCCTTACCTGAAAAATGGGGATAATCGCAGGATACCCTTCCCTTTGGGTATCAGAATTCACGCCTGTAATCCTGGCAGTTTGGAGACTGAGGAGGACAGCAGTGAGTTTCATACCAGCCTGGACTACATAGTGAGACCCTGTCTCAAACTCTCTCCAAAAAAACAAAACAACAACAGCAACAAAACCCCACAACTTAACTGTGGCACATAGAAAGTCACGAAAGCGGAAGTTGGTATTGCTAATCCAGCCGTGTCCGTTCAGACGCACTGACTGAGCACATACAGTGTTCCAGACATGGTGCGAACCCTGAAAGATGCTGGGGTGAAGCAGATGCAGCCCCACCCTCCTGGGCCTCCGAGGGGAAGGCATCGCGTGTGTGCCAGGCGTGGACTGCAGAGTCCCGGGCACGGTGGGACCTCCAGGGCCAGCACGGGGGGTGCTTGCGGGGATCGGCCTGTGTCCCCTGCGGCCCCTGGGGCTGGCGAGCCCTGTGTCTGGGTCCCAAGTCCTGGGTTACTCACTCTCTCCTGCCTCTTCCCCCCAGGTCCGGGCACCATGGTCTCTGCGGTAGCCTCCAGGCTCCTCCTCTCCCTGCTGCCGCTCCTGCTGCCTGTGCCCGTGGGGGCCCTGTCCGTGTCCCTGCCTGCTGCCTTCCTGGAGGACGTGGGGGGCAGCGGGGATGCAGAGGGCTCATCGGCCTCCTCCCCGAGTGTCCCGCCGCCCCGGACACCGGCCCTCAGCCCCACGTCAGTGGAGCCCCAGCCCACATCCCCAAAGGGCCCGTCGCCCCCCACCAATTTCCTAGACGGCATTGTGGATTTCTTCCACCAGTATGTGATGCTCATCGCCGTGGTGGGCTCGCTGGCCTTCCTGCTGATGTTCATCGTCTGTGCCGCGCTCATCACCCGCCAGAAGCACAAGTCCACGGCCTATTACCCATCGTCCTTCCCCAAGAAGAAGTATGTGGATCAGAGTGACCGGGCCGGGGGCCCCCGCGTCTTCAGTGAGGTCCCCGACAGGGCTCCTGACAGCCGGCCTGAGGAGGCCCTAGATTGCTCGCAGCAGCTGCAGGCCGATATCCTGGCCGCCACCCAGAACCTCAAGTCTCCTGCCAGGGCTGCCCCAGGCAGCGGGGAGGGAGCCCGGCCAGCAGAGGGCAAGGTCAAGGAAGGGGTGCAGGGCAGCCAGGAGGTGGCCTCGGAAGCCCAGGCAAGCAGGAGCCCCGAGGAGAAACCTGAAGTCCTGGAGGAGTCATGCTCTGCCGAGGTGGAGGGTGCTCCAGCAGCCATCAAGGGCCAAGAGGAGCCGGAAGGGTGTCTCTCATCTAGCCAGGAAGCCCAGGGGCCAGCGGGTCCCCCTGAAAACCCCTGCGCATGCAGCAGTGTCTCCCCCAGCATCTAACAGACCCTAAAGCTTCTGACCTTGACTCTTGGGCCCCAGTGGTCACTCTCTCAGGCATAAAAAGGCCTTCAGCCCTGACCACGTCCTCGCATCCCTTTGTGGCCACCACTAGGTGCTAACCCCAGCAGGTCCCGTCCTGCAGCTGCCAGAGAAGCTGGTCTGCAGTCCACCCAGGGATGCCTCCCAGTTCCAGCAGCACTGATGCCTCTGCAGCCCCATGGGCTCCACCCCTAAGCCGAGCTCTCAGGGAACGTGGAGGACGGATGTGTGCCCGTGAGAGCCACGAGCAATCAGCCACCACATCAGCCACACGGAGCGGGGAGCATGGTCAGGGGTCCCCTGAGAAGAAGCACATATTGCTGTTTTTTTTTTTTTTTTTTTCTTCATGGAGACGGCAAAGAACAATGGACAATCTAGGGGTTTGGGGAGTGGTTGGGCGGAGTGCTGGGGCGCCTGGGGCCCCCAAAGCAGAAGCAGCCTGTGATATTTCAGGCTCTCTCTGCCTCTGCTTAGCGCCACGGCTGCAGAGGTGGACCCGATTATTTAGGCCATCTCTGAGAGGGACCCCTCCGTGTATCCAGAGAGGGCCCTAAGCAAGCGTTTCCCAGACAGGATTCCTGGAGGCTCCGTGGAAACAAGATTCCAAGGTCAAACGAGTTGAGGCCACGCTGGCTGCCTCCCTCCCCAGCCCCGCCCGATTGTTCCCCAGAGCTCTGACAGGCCCCACAGTACAGGCTCCTGTTGGACGGGTTTGGGGCTTTGCTTAACCTTTTCAAAGCTTTCATTTTTTATTTTTGGCTGTGCCGGGGTAGGAGCCCAGGTCCACGTGTGTGCTGGGCAAGTGCTGTACCACTGAGCTGCGTGCCCGCCAGCATCGCTGCTTTTTAAGACAGCTGTAAGGTCAAATCCTGCAAAACTCCCTCTGGGAAATACTGCTCTCATCTTCCTAAAGGTGCTTCCCAAAGTTCTGGTTGGTCCAGAGCTGGGGTGTGTGGTACAGGGCTTTGGTTGCTCAAGCCACGTCTACCTGGGTCTCTCATCCCTCTACTGCTTCTGGGCTGGGGCGCGTGCGCTGAACCCTCTCTACCTGTCAGACTCAAAGCAGTCTGTAAGCTAGGGGGCTGCATTAGTAAGGAACCCCCATTTTGGTTTCTGACGCCCAGCCTGGAGCAGGAGGTGCTGGCCACTGGCCCTTTGCTCATACATGAGGTCTGGCAGTCTATGTCCACAGCATTCTTCTGTCCTCGACAGGGAGCCCGCCCCAGTCCTCTGTGTGGGGCTCCCCCAACCTCTGCATAACCCTCCAGGTGCTGAGATATAACACACCAGCATAATAAACCTTGAATCTGTCCTGAGTCTTTCTGGTCTTCTGGAGGGAGGAGGGGCAGGTCTGAGGGAGAGTTGCTCTTGTGCTGGGAGCAACTTTCTGGGGTGAGCAGTGACGTCAGCCAGGTCTCAGAGGCTGAAGGGGAAGATTGGTGTGGGAAAGACTGAGAAAATTAGCTGGGTACAAGTGGCATTTATCTGTAATCTCAGCACTTTGGGAGGCTGAGGCAGGAAAAACACAAGTTTGAACCTAGCCCGGGTGACATACCAAGATCCTGTCTCAAAATAAAAAACAATGGGCTGGGGATGTAGCTCAGCCGGAGGGATCTAGGTTCAATCTTCAGGGCCACAAAACAGAAGTTGATATGTAGCTGGGGGTGTGGGCGCCCCTTGGGGTGCCAGTCACGCAGGCCTGGCTTCCACGTGTGGTTCTGTTGTCCGTCGTGACCAGGAGACAGACGTCACCCTTTGCTCCCCTGAGGACCAGAGCATGGGCAGGAGTCCCTACTGCCAGCACCCTGCAGGAAGGCTGTGCACAGTCCACCGCTCTGAGACACCGCCACCACGAGGCACCCTCTTGGCCCTAGCTGGCCTCCGCCTTTGTCCTTGTCCCCCGGCTCCTCCTCATCTCTGATGGCAAGTTCCCGGGGTGGCTTCTCCCTCTCCTCTGGTTCCTGGAGCTGCCAGGTGGGATCCAGATGTGGCTGGGACTGGGAGCGTGTGCTGGGTCCCAGGAGGGAGGGTACAGTATTGCCCCTGCATCCAGCACATCCGCCTCGGGCACCAGGGGGCCTGGGTTCAGGTGTCACTACACACAGTGGCCTCTGTCCGACTCAGTGGGGACGGCCCTCCCTGTCCAGCCAAGAGCAGCAGCAGTCGAGCTGAGCAGGAGTGCCTGGTCCTGGTGTGCTGTGTGGCGCTGGCCAGGTCTCTCAGCCTCTCTGGGCCTCTCTCCTTGTTCCCAAGCTCCTCTGGGGGACTCAGCACTTGGATGTGGCTGGGAAGTGCACTAAGCCGCCTCAAGACACAGCAGCACACACTGGAGATTTTGGGGAACAGGCAGGGGTGAGCTTCGCAGGCAGCAGCCCCCTACTAATACTCAGCCGGGCCCCCCAGAGGATGGCTGCGTTTCAGCCATAGCTGTGTCCTTTGGGGCTGGTGGGGTGGGCTAGCAGGTGACCGGAGCATGGGGACAGCAGTGGATTCTCCTGTGTCTCTGAGCCCTTCCAGTCGCCGTTCCTTCCACCCAGGACACCCTTCCACCCTCCTGTCTCCGGATGCTTTGCAGACCCCTTCCAACCCTTCACTTCTCTACGTGTCTCCTCCTCCTGGGCTCCTTTCCCTTCCCTGTCCCACAGATCTGGTGATGGCATCAATCAACGCATCAATCAACCATATGCTGGGCCCCGCCCTAGGCACGGGGCATCATTAATCCATTGAGACTCACAGCCCTTAGGTGGGCACTGTGGTCATTCCCATGCCCGGGGGAAGGGGACTGAGGCCCAGACTGGTGCCATCAGGTGTCCAGCTCACAGAGCCAGGCCAGCTCACAAGCCTGACCCCAGAGCCCAGGCCCTCTGCCGGGCTCTACTTCTCCTCTGAGGAATCAGTGAGTGATGCCTTGGGGCAGGGACAGCAGGGACAGCAGGGGCAGCAGGGTGGCAGGCCCTTGGACCCTCTGAGCTGCTCCCCAGCTGCAGCAGGGTAACCAGCAGCAAGCCAGAGCAGTGACAGGGAACAGATCAAGGGTGCCTTCTCTTGGGTTGGGGTGTGGGCTGGCCTGCCAGCGGCAGCGCAGGGCTGAGGGCAGGGCACATGGTGCCCCAGTTCCCCAGGGCCCGGCATGCTGCTAGGATGGGCGTTCCCACCACCCCACGGCTCACAGAGCAGCAGGAGGGACAGCGCGAACCTCTTTGCTGGGCGCGTCTTTACACCTGCCGTGGAGCTCACTGGTCTTGATCGGACTCAGCCTCAGCTCCTGTTCAGCTGTGTGGCCTTGAGGAAGTTGCTTGGGCTCCCTGAGCCTCCGTTTCTCTGTGTGTGAACAGGGGAGGTCCTGCCCCACAAGGACAGCACATCTCTACCCTGCCCTCCGGAAATCACTGGGGAGCTCTTAGAATGCTCAGCCCCATGACCCCGAAGAACAAGGAAGTGGGAGTTTCTGTAGGTGTCACAGGGAGGGGGCCGGGATCTGTCCCCAGGGCCTCCAGAGCTGTCTGTGCTCTCCTCGATCTCCTCTCCCTCCCGCAGTGGTCACCCTCCCGTGGTGAGCAGCGTGGGAGTGGCTCAGAGGGGTGCAGCGCCCCACCTCGGTGCACACAGCCCAGCCCAGCTGGAGTTCAAACCCAGCTCAGCCTGGCAGCTCGGCAGGCCTCTGCAGGCTGCATTTCAGAACACCAGCAGGGCCAAGGCCAAGCCCCTGTGCCCAGGGCAGGGCGGGGCAGTGCCCACTTCCTTCCTGGGCCTGCAGCTTGTTATGCGCAGCCCCGTCTCCTGTGGGTCTGGGCTGCCTCGGTTCTCATCACAGAGCTCAGGTGCTGGCCAGTCTGCCCCAGCAAATTCACCTTCTGGGCTCTGAAACAATCCGGGAGGTTTTCCAGCCTCAGCTGTTTAAGGGGCCCTTCCTCATGCCGGGGATTGGGGATGCGCTGTTTGCAAGCAGAGCCAAGGCGATGTGGTAGTGGAGGTGGATGCGGATGGAGCACTCTGGTGCGATGATAACTATTCACAATGGGAACAGCAGCAGCCTTAATGGATGGGCCATGCTGCCTGCATGCAGAGCTCTGCCAGGGTTACAAACAAACACAAAACAGCTTTACCTAAAGTGTGAGTGGCAAAATGCTCAGGTTTGAATCTGATATTTTTTCACTGCTGGGGACTGAACACAGGGCCTTTGCACTGACCTACAAGTCCCAGTCCTTTCTGTCTTTCAGAGACAGGATCTCACTAGGTCACCCAGGCTGGGCTCCAGTTTATAATCTTCCTGCCTCAGCCTCCAGAGTGCTGAGATTACAAGTGTGCACCACTCTACCTGGCTACATCTGGATGATTTTTGACCTGTGCATACTCTGATAAAAACACCATCACAGTCCAGATGTTGGAGGTACCCATCACAGCAAAACTTTTTCAGACCCTTCCTTCTTTTTTCTTTCATATTTCCTCTACCTCCTCTCCCAAGTCCCAAGCAAATGTTGATCTGCTTTCTGTCACTATCATTTGCTTTTATTTTCTGGGTTTTTATATAAAGGGAATCACACGGTGTGCACACTTTTTTGGTCTGACCGCATAAATATTTCAGTATTTGTTCAGTTATTGGACACATTGGTATTTCACTCCTTTTTATCGCTGAGTAATATTCCACTATGTGGATGTACCATAATTTGTTTATCCGCTCATCTGCAAATGAGCATTTGTGTAGTTCCCGGTTTGGAGCTATTGCAAATAAAGCTCTTCCGAACAGTAGCTATTATTTTATTCCTTCTTCACATCCTGCTTAACAACATGGTCAGAATTGCTCCTTGTTTTATGGGTGGGAAAAAATGGAGACCCAGAAAGGCCAAGAAAGTCACCTATGGTCACAGAGCCAGGAGTTGGAGCAGTGGACCTTAAACAGCAGCAGGGTTGAGCCAAAGTGCCTGCAGGGAGCTGTAGTATGCAGGTATCGGAATCACCGGGGTCCCCTGCAGATGATGCTGATGTTACCATGCGTTCATCAAAGCTGGGGACCCTCTGGTCTAGACCAGCCCTTTATCTCAGGCCAACTGGGGGACAAAACAGGCCGGGCTGTGTGGGGTGGGGTGGACCCGCTGCCTGGTGGCGCTTTGCACTGTGTCTGTCTGCGTTCCACAGGAAGGACAGAGCCAGTCCGGGGTGGGACAGGGATCTGACATTTTTTTAGGAGGTTTTAATCTCAGGATCGTCCAGCTGCTCAGAAATAGCAGGAGGGATTTGGGGTTGGCTCCGGGCCCGAGGACCCCCACCCCCAGCTCCCCCCTTTCCCAGGAGGCGCCAGGGTTTACGGCGGCAGCTGCAAAGGAAAAAATAGCCCTGCTTATAAATCAGGAGCACTGGTGATGAGGCCCCGACGTCCCCCACCCACCGGGCCCTGTGGGGACCCCTGGGGAGGGGAAGGCCCAGGCCTGTGGGCAGCCACCGGGGCTCCTCTCTGAGCCACACTCCCCCGAGGGACTGGGGCTGCACTGGGCTGAGCATGGGGACAGAAGGGCGGGGCAGGCTTTGCCCTGCCTCCTTCCTTCCCAGGCCCTCCTTTACAGACTGGCGGGGCCGGGCAGCCCAGTGGTTAGGAATGTGGGCCTCATGGCCTGGGTTAAATCTCCGTGTTCCATCTCCCAGCTTGTGAGCTTGGGCCAATCCCTTCACCTCTCTGGGCTTGTCTCTTCATGTGCAAAATGGGAATAATGGCAGCCATGCCTCAAAGGGCTGGTGGGCGTTGAGCTCAGCACTTAAAGTGCCTGGGAGGCTGAGGCAGGAAAACTGCCCGCCTGAACTGTAGTGAGACCCCGTCTTAAGACCACCCAACCAACCAACCAACCACTCAAAGAAACTGGAACTGGCCCCACTCCTCATGGGCTCAGTGAATGTAAACTGTTGTCATTTGAAAAAAGGGGGGAACTTCTCTCTAAATGCCTGGCTGTAGCCAGGCACGGTGACACAGGCCCGTGATCCTAGCATTTGGGAGGCTGAGGCAGGAGGATCACTGTGAATCTGAGGTAAGCCTGGGCTACATAGTGAGACTTAGTCTCAAAAAAGAAAAGACAAGACCGTGCCAGGCTCTTCCAGAGCTGGGTCTTCTTTCTGGGTCACTTGCGTCAGTGTGGCTGGAAACATGGGTGGTGACAAGGTTGAGGAGCCTGGTGCTATCTGGGACAAGACTTGGGGCTATTTCTGGGGGAGGCTGGGGGAGGGGCAGCAGGGAGCCCAGTTACCAATTACTAGAGGACCTCAGTGATGTTCCCACCTGCATCCTCTGTACCAGCAGCACCCTGAGGGGCGCACCCTCCGGGCACCCTGTGGGGAGGGCACGAAGTGTCCGTCTGTCAGGTCCCCAGGCCCTCGTGCAGGCTGTGTCACCCTAGGCAGCCCCTCCCCCACCTGGAGCCCAAGCGCTTTCCCTGTGAAATCCCAGGTGCTGCCTGGCGGGAGGGTGCTGAGTGGCTTATCCTCATTGGTCCTGCCCGGGGGCCCTTGGAAGAGAGCTGCCCACTACTTTCAGCTCTGAGATAGGCGACAGCCCCCCACTGGCAAACTGGGTACACAGTAGGCACTCAATAAATGCAGAGAAGAGATTGATGCTCCCAGCACGGCTGCATCCTTGCATGAGGAGCAGAGGAGAAACGTGGCTGTGGCCAAGCTGGACACTTTCTCTGCACAGTGCCCCTTGGAGGTGGTGACACGGAGGCTCCTCCTTACCCCCTCAACCCTGAAGCCTGCCTGCCTGTCCCTGGGTGTCGAATCCCGTGGTGTGAGGTGCGGCAGCCAGTGCTCTCTTCACATTGGGCCCTTGCAGAGCCGAGGAGGCACGGAACTTGTCTACTGCCTGCAGAGGAAGATCAGGTGCTCAGCGAGGTGAGGTGATTTGCCCAAGGTTACACGTCAGAAAGTGAGCTGAGCTTTGAGCTTTCTGGGGCTGCTGGACTCTCACGCCAGCACCCAGACCCCTGCTCCACACTGGCTGTGACCCTGCGGACAAGTAAATGCATGCACAGAGCGTGGAGGTGGGGACCCGGGCCATGTGTCCAAAGGCCCCCAGGGCCCCACAGCCCAGCTGGCGGCAGCAGCAGCTTCACAGCTGCGGGGGCTGCATCCTCTGGCCTTGTGGTCTGCAGGGGAAAGGCAGGAAGGAGCTCTGACCGCAAGGGCACCAGGTCGGGCCCTTCCTGTGTGTTCCTGCCCAGGCCTGCTGCACGCGTGGCCCTGGCCGTGGAAGGGAGCCCACGGTGTGTGTGTGTGTTACCCCTCCTCTAGGGAAGGGAGCTCAGCGGTGCCACGCCACGTCTGTGGGTTGTTCCCGTCCTTGTTCCTGCCTGCAGTGCTGTGTGTGGGGAGCTGCTGAGCACAGGTGGTGTCGACAGCCCGGGCCCACCTTGCATTCTTGTCAAGTTGGTATTATTAGCATCCAGGCAGCCAGGTGCTGTTGCCCCTGCATGCAGAGAACCACTCAAGTCTCACACAAGGTCCCAGAGAAACCGGCCTCCTTCGCCACCTTTACCACCTGGTGGCTTTTTTGAGACAGAGCCTCGTTATGTGGTGCAGACTGACCTTGAACGTGTGTGGCCCAGGCTGGCCTCAAACTTGCAGTCAGTCCTCCTGCCTCAGCCTCCCAAATGCTGGGATGACAGTGCATCACCATGTCTGGAACTCTTTTTTCCTTCTTTATTCCATCCAGGCAGACCCCTCCCCTCTGCAGTTTTAGGGAGACTCCCAGAAGAAATCCAGCTCCTTTGGGCTCCTCTCCATTATCCAACAATCCTGCATTCCCAGGAAGTTCTTTCTTCTATCTAGCCTAAGGCAAGCAGGCTAGACCCAAAAGCCGGGTTCTTCACGGCCTGGCTGCCACAGCTTCTGCTGGAAGGAACCAGTAAGAAACACGTTGAATCCTTACCCTGGCTTCTTCCAAGATCAGTGCATCTTGTCTGTGTCTGGACTTGATTCTGTGCAGCATCTGGCTCTGAGCAGAGGGGGCAGGCAGTGCGGAGCGTGAGCATCCCCGGTGGAGGAGCATCTACCTGTGGTAAATGGCCTCCTCGCCGTTTGACTCAGAGATTTTTTTCCTGGAACCTGCTTTCAGAGAACCCTCTGTGGCGGGAAGCCAGTATGAATGCTGAGGGTGTGGGCAGCACCTGTGCCCATCCTGGGAGGGAGGCAGGGAGGTTAAAGAACTGCTGTCCCCTCCCGGGGTGGAGGAGAGCTCAGGGCTCTAACTCTTGAATACGAATATTTGGAGAGAATTTGGTCAAGTGCCTGGAATGGCTGTGTAGTTCATATCTCACAATTTGCTTTCTACATGACAGATTTCCTCCGGACAATCACTAAGAGGCTGGTTTGGTTCGGGTCATTGTGTAGGGAGTTGTTGACAAATGCAGTGGCACAGAGGTGAGAAGCTTGCCCAAGGTCTGTGCTTGGCTGGTGAGTGAGGAGGAGGACTCAGGTGTGCTCAGGCCAGAGCTGAGCTCCCTGTGGTCTGTGCCTCCTTGTCATGAAGAGCCATGCTCTGTGTTCCGGGACAGTCCTGATTCTTTGTTGGGAGGCTCCGGTGCCCGTCTTAGTTACTTTTCTTGTTGCTGAGACAAAGTACCCAGCATCCCCAAGTTAAGGGAGGAAAGGTTTATTTAGATCACAGTTTGTGGAGGTTTCAGTCCATAGCCATCTGGCTCTAAGGCAGGGTGGCCCATGGCAGAGGGGCAATCGTTGAAGGTGGTGGAAGATACCAAAAGCACAGGAAGGGAGGGAAAGCAAGCCTCTTACACTGCATGCAGGCTGCCTGCCGCAGGGTGGATGTGGCACTCACACCCGTAATCCCAGCAGAGGACCACGAGTCATTCCAAAACTATAGACGCCCGCCTCCTATGACCACATGAGGCTCTGGGGGGACATCCAGACGCAAACCATAATGGTGCCCAAGTCACTCTTTTGAGGTGCAAGCTGGGCTTTCACTCCCCTGGGCTTTGGGTGTCCCTAGGCTGGATGGAGGTCCAGGGCTCCTCCAGGTGAGGTGTGGTGGCCGTGGAGAGAGGACACGGATGGCAGAGCTGTGTCACTAACATAGTCCAGTGGGGCCGGTGTGTGTGGCCCTGCAGATTTGTGGGCGCCCTGCCTCTAAGTCTGGCTGGGAGGAGACCAGGTGGAGGTGGCGGAGGTGATGACGAGGGGGGTGTGGGGTGGAGATGGACACGGAGGAGGTGAGGGTGGCGATGGTGGCAGATAGGTGCCACAGTGGTGGAGGAGATGGCGGTGGATGTGGACAGCGGTAGAGGGTGCGCGGCAGGAAGCAATGTCATGAGCCTCGTCACCTTGACAGTTGGCTGTAGCTTTCTGTAAGTGTCTTTTGTCGAGTTAAGGAACTTTCTTTCTACTCTTTGCTTGCCAAGATTTGGGGGTCACTAGTGGTATTAAAGTTTAGTAAGTGCTTTCCTAAGATGACTGGGACTCCCCACAGGAAGGTGCCTTAGTCTCGTGGGTGGAGCGAACTGGTTTTGTCTGGACCTGGAGCCTCCCTCCTGAAGACAAAAGCACAGCCACGGCGGAGCAGGAGCAGGAGCAGGAGCAGGAGCAGGAGCAGGAGCAGGAGCAGGAGCAGGAGCAGGAGCAGGAGCAGGAGCAGGAGCAGGAGCAGGAGCAGGAGCAGGAGCAGGAGCAGGAGCAGGCGGACAGACGGAGAGCGCGACTGTCCTGCTTGTGTGCTGGGTCAGCGCTCTGGCTGCTCACTTCTGTGCTGTTTCCGGTCTGGGGGCGGGAGGGTGCAGCTCCCCCCAGCTGTTCCAGACAGAGCCCGAGACATTCTGAGGTTGGGTTAAAGTGCTGGTGGCAGACAGACAGGAGGGGGCTCGGGGTCTGTGTTCTCCCCAGACACTGGTGTGTGGCAGGAAGGAATTTTTCGGGGGTGGGGGAGGGTGGTTGGTTTGGGGAGAGGCAAGAAGTGCTGGTTGCTAGGCAGAATCGGCAGGGATGAATCATGTGCTGGCGTGACCCGGTTCTTGGCAAAAAGGAGAAGTTGTCCCATTCCATGGAAATCTTTTTGTTTGAGCTGGAAGGGAGCGTGGCTCATGGGATCCAATCTTCTCATTTTGCAGACTGGGAAACTGCAAGTCCCAAGAAGGAGAGCTGGGCCCTGGGACTTAGGAAGACGCTCGTGCTTGCTCCAGAGGGCTGTGTACTGCGATTTGATGGGGTAGTGACTGCCAAGTGCCTCACTTTAGCTGTGGGGTCTGCTGGAAGAGTATGTCTAGGAGATGACACTTAGGTGAGACACGACTGGAAGGGGCAGCCTTGTGAAGCTCTGGGGAAGGGGGCTCTGAGTGGTAGGACCAGCAAGTGCAAAGGTCCTGGGGTAGGAGTAAGCTGAGTGAGTTTAAGGGGCTGCAGGGAGGCGGGTGAGGGGGCTGAGGCAAACATGGATCACATCTAACCTTGGACCTTGGAAAGAGAGAGAGAGAGAGAGAGAGAGAGAGAGAGAGAGAGAGAGAGAGAAGAAACTGATACTTGGTGTAAGTTGGGGCTCCCTCCTGACTCCTTCCTCTGCTCTCTGATAAGGACCAGTCCAGTGCAGACATGTGCATTTGGGAAGCATTTACTATTTACCTGGCTGTGGTGGGTACTGTTCCCATGTGATTTCATTTAGTCTGCAAACAGTTTCTCTCACTTGTCCAAATAAGACAAATGAGAGGCCATGGCCACTGCTGGCCACTCAGGGCTGGGAGACTCTCTGACCCAGACTCTCTCCCTGAGGCCCTCAGCCCAGTCAGAGGGGTTGGAAAAAGACTCCACACTTGCAGATTGCCGTCTGTTTCAACTCCCTCGCGCAGAGCGGGAGAGGTCGAGAGGAGACGCGACCCCGGGCGGGCAGGCGGTTGCCCAAGCAGCCTTGGCCAGGACGCTGGGCCGCGCTGGCTGGAGCCCCTGGGAGTCAGAATGAAGAGCAGCCCCTGGGTGGGAGTGGTCCCAGGAGCCCCGCTCTGGTGGGAAAGTGAGCAAGGCTGTGGGGCTGAAGGGCCCCCCACAAGGACCTTGCCCTCCAGCAGGCCCCCGGGGACGCCTGGAACGCTGGGACTTAGTCATCCATGGTGAGCCTCCCGGGCAGCTCCTCTGCTTGGGAAAGAGTAGGAAGATGGAGTCCCAAACGCAGCCGGGAAGTAGACTGTGAGGGACAGAGGTCCCCATGCAGGACAGCCTGGAGGATGGAGAGCAGTGCTGGGGTGCACTGCTGCCTGTCACCTCCCTCAGCCCAGTCCTGACTCCTCACCCCCTTCCACAGGCCGGGCCCGGGAATGTCCCGAGTGAGGGCCCGCAGGTCCATCTCCATCTCGGGGTCACTTCCTGGAGAACCAGCCTGCCACAACGATGGTGATGTCGGAGGTGGGTGACGATGGTGACAGCGGTGATGGTGACACTGCTGATTATGGTGATGGTGAAGGGCGGACATAACAAAATGCCACAGAGTATGTGGCTCATGCATTGGAAATTTATCTTCTCACCCTTCTGGAAACTGCCACGTCCCAGATCGAGGCTCCTGTGGGTTCTGCCTCTGGTGAGAGCTCCTTTCTGATGTGTGTGGTTGCTGGGTTCTCACTTGTGTTTCTCTGGGTGTGTGTGATCAGGGACCCCTCCTTAGAAGACCACTGAGCCACTTTGTTTTGCCTTAATTTCCTCCTAAAGACTCTATCTCCCAACACAGATGCATGAGGGTTAGGGATTCAACACATGAAGTTTTAGGGGGCCCAGTTCAATGCACAGCAGAGCTCTTGACCACACCAAGCAGCACGGCTGTGTCTGTGTCAGGGTGGCAGTGACCGCTGATGTTTATTGAGCACTTACTACACACCTGGCAGCGCACTCTTTCCATTTCAAATGGGATAATTTAGTTAGTCCTCACAACAATCCTCTGACCAGGGGGCCAGTATTACCCTGGCTTTTCAGAAGGGGAAACCAAGGCTCAGAGAGGGTAAGTACTTGGCTAAGTATCTGCCATGAAAAAATCAGGGCAAGAGCGGGGGCTCAGAACTACATTTCCCAGTTCTCCCTGCTGTTCTCTAAAATCCTGCTCCATGGGACTGTGATTGGGGTTGTGTTTGGGCAGAGGTGGGTCCTGCCCAGCTCACCCACTGGAGCTTCCCTGCCGGCAGGATGGGAGGTGCCAGGGAACTCCTCTACGCAGGCACATCTGGCGTGGCAGGTGTGTCCTCACCCGGGGACTTCTGGAGGTCCTCTGGGAGTTGAGTTTCTCTGAAATGAGGCCAGAGGCCAGAGTCCCAAAGCCAGGTGGGTGGCAGCAGCGCTGGCGGTGCTCAAGAGCGGTGGTGGGGACCGGCTGTGCGGTGGTGGGGCCCGGCTGTGCGGGCTCAGGGCCATGCACAGTGCAGCAGGCATGCTTGGCCAGCTGTGTGTGTCAGAAGCTGCACTGGTGAGTCCCCGCGTGGGTGCGGCCAGGCCACAGCTTTGCATACTTTTGGAGACCTTCTGTGAGTGCTGACACCCTGGGTTGGAAAACTTGAGGTTAATGATTTATACGGCAGTAGTAATGCTAGTTGTAATAGTATAGGCTGCGACAGGAGGATTGGTGTGAGTTTGAGGCTGGTCTGTGCTACAAAGTGAGTTCAAGGCCAGTCTGAACTGCACAGTGAAACCCTGTCTCTCAAGGGCAAAAAAAAAAAAAAGTTAACAAGGGTTGCTATCAGTAAAGCAGTCACAGTAGTACCAATCACAGCAGCAGAGATAACACAGCAATAGCAAACAGTGTGCTGGGGCTGTAGGGTAGTGATGCCTGGGGTCTGCTCCCCCATTTTCTGACTGTGGTCTTCACCTTGGACTTGCTACCCATCCTTTTGTACTTGCTTTGCCTGTAAAGGAAGATCACTGGGGCATTTAGGGTTTTGTGAAGAGTGGGTGAGCATATAGGGCATCGGGTGACAGTGCCTAGTGTCAACTCTATGGGACCAAGTAGGTGCTATCATCATCATCCCCATTTGGTGGATGAATACACTGAGGCTCGGTGGGGGAGGAGGGGCTGTGGTGCCTGGCAGTGAATGCACTGGCCCTTGCTGCCTTGGTTCACTGTCTTGGGGTAAATGTGCAGGGAACGGGAAGCACTGCTGTCCTCTTTGGAGGGAATGGCCAGACACGAGGGCTTAGGTCCCTTAGTACAGGACAGCTGGTCCGAGAGAATCAGTCTCCTGAGCTAGGGGGTTTAACACTGTCCACCTCAGAGGTTTGGTGGAGAATTGCAGGGATCTGACACAGACCATGGGTGCTCAAAGGGTCATTTTATCTGTCAAGACCACCCATGGCAGGGTTTAAAGATGCCAACAACCACTTAGAAATGGAGAAAACAAAAAAGAGCAGGTTACCTAGGGCCCCTGCCTTAGGTGACACTAGACTCTGGGTGTGTTCAATGTGTTGACGGATGTACCTATTTCTTTTAGGGACCCTCCACAGTGAGGTCCGAGGTCCAAGCTGTGCTGTAATACTGTCTGGCTGTTTACTGGCTGCTTCTGACGTGTGGGATTCAGTTTCAATTTTTGGAGGATGTTAACTGGGACAGAAATGTCTCATCTAAAAAGTTGCAGAGAACAGAGCTGGGGAATTGTGGTGTTGCCACATGGAACAGGGGAGAGACAAGCACAGCTTAGCGGCCGGTGAATTACACAGCAGAATGCGCCGCGCAGAATTTGACATGGTCCACCCAGAGTTCTAATTTGAGATTCCAATGAGGCCCTGGTCTGTGGTCTTCTCTACGGGCTGGGCCCTGGAGGGAACAGACTTTGAAGTTCTCCACCAAAGCCTAGACCATTAAAAATATGCGTTTAAAAAAATGCGTTTTTTTTTTTTTAAACAAAGGAGGTATATTTAAGAGGTGACCAGCCTATGCCTGAAAAAACAAAAAACAAAAAAACCCTGAAATCAGAAAAACAAACGTCTTACTCCCCTTTCCTCTATCTCTGAGTCCCCTCATCGATGGGATGGGGGAGCTCACAGTGGGTGGGACAGGGACTGAGTGTGTTATTCACACCTGAGCCAGGCGGCCTGCAGCCACCTTAGGGGCACGGCGCATGTACGGCCGGTTCAGAGGGAGCCAGTGAAGTGCCATCCCTGCACAGGACAGAGGCTCACGAAAGCTGCATCCCCCTGACTCGGCCCATCTGCCACCATACAGAATCCAAGCGGCTCTCAAAGTTGGGGGCGTCAGAGCCCGGGCCTAGAAATCTGCATTTCCACTCATTTCCTCAGTGCTCTTTGCATGTTTGGTCCACAGGCGGATGAGGTGGTCTTAGCCAGCATCTCTCAGATTTCATAAACCACTGACACTGGGAAAACAATTTTCAAGACTCACTTTTTTAGGTATCTTTTTTTTTTAAACTGGTACCGGGGATCAAACTTACGACCGCCGGCTCACAAGGCAGGTGCTTATGCCACGGAGCTAAATCCCCAGCCCCCAAGACTCACTTTTGAGCCATCTCTCGTTTGTAAAGAGCAATGAAAAGCAAGAACCCAGGCTGGGCGAGGCGGCATGTGCCCATTCGCCCAGCTACGTGGGCAGCTGAAGCAGGAGGGCTGTAAGTTTGAGGTCAGTGTGGGTAACTTAACAGCTCTGTCTCAACAAAATGACCGTCTCCTCGCTTCATGAAGCACTTACGGCTGTGGCAGAATCTCTGCTCGTGGCCTTTATCATTCCCTTTGCTAGGAGAGCTGTGCGTGTGTTCGCCATTTCCTCTTCAGGAAACTCGCGGGGCTCTGGGCAACCCTTGGGGGAAGGATCCAAGATACCAGGCTTACTGGAGACAAGCATCATCTCACATTCTTTTATTATAATGTGTATATATATGCAGATCTGTTTTATGTACAGTAATTGGTTCTATCAAGTAATCAGACCAAGGCATTGCCCTGGCAACCTTCCCCAAATAGACTCAGGCAGAGTAAGACACTTAGGCACTTCCTGGGCTATCAAAACTGAGACCTCGCTGATTTCCACTCTGAGGCCATGCATGTAACTCAAAATATACACTAAGTGTGCTAAGGTGGTAAAGGTGAGCTGAAAGAAACCACAGGACGCAGGACAATTAAACGGTGTATTTGGCTTGCATTAAGGGCAGTCTGCATGGGAAATAGTGTGCGTATCTCACAGCTTCTTTTTCAGTAGTGCGAGGAGCTTCTAGAAGTTGAAAGTGTTCGTGCGGCGGCGGGCAGACCCGTGACCTGCTGCAGCTCAGCCAGGGCTCACTTCTCTGCGTCTCCTTTCTTGGATTCTTGCTTCAGTTTGTAATCGGCCAGGGCAGCCTTGATTGCATCTTCTGCCAGCACTGGAAGGGATGGAAGGAGAGCACCTGAGCGCCGCCGGGAGGAACGGCCTGGGAGGAAACTCTGGGCTGCAGGGCGCTGGTGCAGGGGGCCTTGTCGGAGCCACTCAAGTGCAGGGTGGAGGGCTGCACACACGGTGGGTCTCCTGCTTCCTGGGCCGTTACTGTTTGGACTGGGGTTTATATACCTGAGATTCTAGCCTACTTCCTTAGCCTCTCGGATCCATTCTCTCTTTGGAGAACTAGGGTGGTCATATTTTCTAGCCGAGAGAGTGAGGGGATTCCAGAGAGTGGCTGACACTTAGCAGGGGCACGATGAAGGTTAGTTAGTTCTTGTCTACTCTGGTGAGAGTCTGAGCTGAGCACAGAAGATGCTGGTTAAACTAAGTGGCTGACTCTAAGTCCCACGGGGCTGATGGCTGCAGCCTGCCACGTCACCCTCTTCTGATCCCAAGTCTGAAAGCTTCTGTTTAGGAACTGATACAGAATGGGAAGCTATGGGGGAACATAAAAGTTGGGGGAACATAAAAGTTGGGGGAACTGGAATGACTGAAGAAAGTAGCCAATAGTAGAGAACATTAAAGATTTCAGTGCAGTATCTAAGGAGCCTAACAAGAGGCCGAGGTTCTCCTGCAACCCTGTGAAAATGTTTACAAGCCATGACCTTCCCTCATGGGTACTTAAAATTCCAGTTCAAGTGGGAAGAACCGGGCCCCAGCAGATGTCCTGAGGCCGCATCAGTGCGCCCCCGCCCACACCAGCTCTTCAGTATCCGCATGAAGCTGCTCTCTGAGGATCTGCTAACTAATTTGGTTAACAAACCTCCATCTATCGATGTTTACCATTAGGCAACTGTTTCCCGTTTCCTATGACCCTGAGAGGCTAAGAGAGGACAGAAGAGCACTTGATTTAATAGCAGTGACCACAGAGAAGGCCCAGCATCAGCCTCACAGCCCGGCCCGCGGGCTCTGAGGACAGTGCTGTGGGGATGCTGCCAGCAGGCCATGTCCCTCCACGTAGGCAGGTGCAGCCCCCACCAGCCACAGCACCCAGACAGGCAGTGATGGAGGACTCAGAGAACAGATGGTGGCCAAACTGGGTTTTTGCCTCTGCTGGTCCTGACTTGGCTACAGCACCATGCTGGCATCGAAGACTGGGCCTCAAATGCTGGCTCTCCCACTTAGTAACTGTGTGACTCAGGCGCTCTCCCCTGAACCCAGGATTCTCTGCAAGAGGGGTGTGATGATGTCTCCTGTGGACTCAAGGCTGTTTCTGAGCCCGATGAGAGCTCACTGTGGCTCCTAGGGCACTCAGGCCCCTGACGAGGCTCTCTGGAGCCCTGGGCTGGGAGGCTACGGGGTGCTGGCCCTCGGAAGGTAATAAAGCTCCATGAGCTCTGATCCTCTGTGGGTTATACGGATGGCTGTGTGACCTGACAGGACTGTCACCAATGCAGCAGAAATCACTGTCAGTGTCCCCATCAGCTGGCACCCCAGAGGGCAGACTCACTGGAGCAGTGTAGTTTCACGGGCGGAAGGCAGAGCTCCTTGGCAATGTCTGTGTTTTTGATGGTCAAGGCTTCCTCCACCTGAGAGACACAAGTGAAAGATGAACGGTTTTCTAGAAGCTTTATCTTGACAGGGTCGGACAAAGAAGGAAGGCCCAAGAGGACAGGTTGGTGGGGAATGATTCTGCCCAAGAACTGAAAACAAAGCCCTGTTGCCTCTCAGGATTCCCACTCGTGTGCCAAACCGCTGCTAGGATTCTCAAGTGCGAGGTGCACACCTGCAGTGCTGGGCTGGGAGAACGAGAACAGCTGAGCACAGCCACAATCTGCTCACAGCCAGCAACAGAGTCGCTGCTTAAAGGCAATTATCTCTGCTGCGCTGGCAGGTCTCGGGCTGATAGCTCATCCTTTGCCTAACGTAGAGAATCTTCTCTTAGAAAGGCTTCAGAGGATGCTGTTAGTCTGGGTGGAGGCCTTGGGATGATATGAGGCAGGCAGGGTTTTGCTTATGTGGAGCAGAACCCGTTGCATTAAGAAAGGGCAGATCTCCCTAACAGCTGAGGCCCTGGCTAGCTCAGGAGGATTTCAAGGGTAAAGCCGCTCTGCTCCACTTCCGCTCTTGACTCAGACCCTCCTCCAGGCCAGGTCCTGGAAGTGCATCCTATCGTGTTTCCCCAAACACTGAGGCTAGTTCTTGACCTATCACTTCTGAGCCATCTCCTGTTAAAACACATTAGGCCCGTACTTTGGGGGCCTACAGAGCTTGCCAGGCAGCAGGCCCTGAGCCACTTGGAAGCAGATGGCGTGTTGTCTGGCAAAATGCTTTACGAGAGAGCTGGGCACACTCCAAGCATGTGCCTCGGTGACTCAGCTCCCTGAGCTGGCTCCCCAGAGTGCCCTGCAGGCTGGAGTTTCACAGTGGTGTTGCAGCAAGGGGATTTCAGGGTTCAGCTCTTCATAGAGCTTCTCTCCCAGGAGCTGCTGGGGTGAGAAAAAACATGGAAAAGATGTTCTGGCCTTCTTGTTTCCACCCCGGGCCAGCTGACCAGCCACCTGGATTCCTGTTTACTCTACCGTCACTCTTAAAATGTTTTTTATTTCTAGTATCTCTTTTAACATATGCTAGTTTATTTCACCAGTACTTATAAGGTATCAGGGATCCTTCCTGAAAAAACAGGATGGGAGGAAATAAACAGAAAAATAACCATTATACAACACCCCTGACCTGATTTAAGATACCTAAGAAACCTAACAATATCAGTAACCTTAGAGAAAAAGACTTCAATTTCTCTTTTTTGAGAGAGGGTCTCACTACATAGTTCAGGCCAACCTTGAACTCACTACGCAGCCCCTGAGGCTGGTCTCAAACTCACAGCCTTGATCTTCCTGTCTCAGCCTCCAGAGTGCTGGGGTCACTATGCCCAGCTCAACTGCATTTTGTCAGAAGGATAGATGAGAACCTTTTCTTTTCCCTATGTAATTAACAAAAAACTCCCTGAACTCCCAAAGAAAAACGATCAACAAAAATCCCTGCACAATACCTAGCAAAACGGTCTGTAATTTCCAATGTGAGGAATGCAATCAACAGCTGGGAAAGGAAGGGGTTAAAATAAAAATTTTTACACAATATTTGGGAGAAATCATGGCTTTTTTGGGACTCACTAGGCCCTTCAAGAGCCACGAAGTCGCAGAAAGCGCAATGTACCACCCTCGTAAGCAAGCTTACCGTCTTCCCTTTCACCCATTCCGTGGCTAAGGAGCTGGAGGCAATCGCGGACCCGCAGCCAAATGTTTTAAACCTGGCATCTACAATCTTCCCCTTTTCATCCACCTGGATCTAGAAGAGACAGTTAAGTGGTGATTCCCGGAGCTACCTTCTAGAACCTAGGAGCCTGGTACTCTCGGGGGCCTACAGGGTTCTTCTGCAAAAACTCTTGAGTTTTGTCTACACTAGAAATTCAGCCATTCATTATTGATTTTGCTGTTTCAAAGACCTCAGTGATGAAAAATAAGACTTAGCAACTAGACAAGATGAGCTGATGATTATGTCCTTCCACACTAGTTTTTACTTTGTTTGCAATCCTAGCATACTTTTTGGCTATAAAGTTCTATTTGAAGAAGTCTGCTCAAAGCTGCTGGGGCAATTTGTCTCCATAAGCACTGGGAGACTCTATAACCAAGGTCTCTGGTTAATATTTTTTTCTTGGATATCAAACTGCACTCAGGGGTTCCCCTGCCTTGTCTTTTTCAAGATAGCTATGAAGGATGGGGATTTAGCTCAGTGGCCCAAGTGCCTGCCTGACAAGCACAAGGTCATGAGTTCGATCCCTGGTACCAAAAAAAGAGATAACTATGAAGATCTCTGGCAACCTATCTGCCCACCAAGAATAAGACTGTGGCTAAAGTGATGGTTTATCCAAAGTGCAATCCATTACCTTTATGTCACATCAAACTTTGTACAGTTTTAGTTTACTGCATTTTTTTTTCACTGAGGAGTGCTAGCTCACTAGAAGTTTCCTTTGATCAGCAAATTCCACAAACTCTTTCATTTAGCTCAAGGTGAAATTTAAACTGATACAGTGAATTTGGATCCATTTCCTATTTCAGAATAGGACAATATAGTATACTAGCTGGAAATTGAGGCCTGAGTCTCTGCTCTAATCATCTCTGATACTGACTCCATCTCATGCTAATAAAGACAAAATGAGATGCTATATATGCAAATGCTCTGCCCACTAGGAAGCACTGTTTAAGTGAAGGGGGTTCTTCTTATGAGTAAAGATGAACCAGGTGGTACCTGCAATTTCATGACATCACCACATGCTGGAGCACCCACCAGTCCAGTTCCAACATTTTTAGAAGTCTTGTCAAGAGACCCTACATTTCTGGGATTTTCATAGTGATCCACAACCTGAAATGACAGGGTGAGAGAAATCATGATCACTCTGCTGGCAGCAGTCTCCCTTAAGGTCCTCAACCTGAACCAGGCAGTGTAGCAGGTAGGAAGGCCTACGCTTCCCTCAGTGAGAATGATTTGTGATCCAAATTCTTTTTGTATCTCCTAACCACTTTCACGGATTAGAGACACTAAGATAAGGTAAAGAAATCATAAAAGTCTTGTTTTTAGCTCCTTAGGGTTTTCAGCAACAAATAATCACTTGGCTCTTACCCACCTACATCAGATTTGTACTTAAACAATGCTTTCTTTCCCAATAAGACCCACTGGCAAAAGGAGAATGATTATTTAAAAAAATCTAAAAGAGGGGCTGGGGATTTAGCTCAGTGCATAAGCGCCCTATCTTGCAAGCAGGCAGTCGTGAGTTCGATCCCTGGTACCGATAAAAACGAAAAAAAGACAAAAAAAATCTAAAAGAAATATGGTCCAAGGGTGGACGCTTTCTCAGAAGCCTCAAGGTGACTTTTATGGAAAGATGATGTTATGGAACGAATCCCTTTCTGTCTCTGTATTCAGAACACCACTATCCTTGTGCAGGACCCTGAAGCCATCCTGCTGGTGCAGCAGCGCACCCTGGTGTTGAAAGGTTCCAAAAACAAATTCCTTCAAGGGATCACTGTCAACACAACACACCTCCGGGTGGGGCAGAAGTGAAGCTTTGACAGAAGTGCTGAAGTCAGAACGGAGTAAACATTCACTCACGCTGGTACACCGAAGACTTTACTAATCTTGAGGTTTGTTTACCAGTTAGCAGTAAGTATCCTGACCTTCCAGTGGCCCCCTACTTTCCACCTGATCACTGATTTTGACTCCAAGTTCCAAAGACCTACAAAATACCTAATGGGGTCTTTTATTTATTTATTTATTTATTTATTTATTTTTTCGGTACTGGGGATCGAACTCACGACTGCCTGCTTGCAAAGCAGGTGCTTATGCCGCTGAGCTAAATCCCCAGCCCCGGGTCTTTTATTTTTTAAACCTCGTTGATTTATAGAATTCTTTAGTTGTTTCAGGAGTGAGTCTCATGTGAAGACAAGAATCCCCAGAAGCAACTTCCTTCCCTTCCCCCGCCAAGAAACCAAACATTCTTGTTAGGCGTCTAACTCCCGAAGGCCATGCGTCCCTAAAACAGTAACAGCATCGTAAGTGGCCTCAATACGCCAGGCACCATGCAGATAATTCACATATATTCTCTCATGTAGAAGACTGCTGCCCTCTGCTTTCCCAGCCGGGGAATCCTGTTCAGCGAGGGGCCCCGATTTGCCCACTGTCACTTGGCTACAGCAGCGCCCTGAGCTGAAGCCGAATCTCGCGCTGGCCTGTGTCTTGACGCAGAACGATAACTCACAACAGAACCCTCCCGCCTGGGCTGCCGGCGAGTTTAAAGCTGGGACACGCAAAGTGGCGGACAGCAGCGAGGTTACTGGAAGTCGCCGCTGAATCTCTGGCACATCACCGGGGGACAGTATCACTGCCTAGCGGGAGAAAGTGCATGCAAGTGGACATGGGGGCGGGTCGTCCCTTCCGGCCCAGGGACCTGCGTGGTGCCTGGATCCCTGGGGCGGTCCGCGTTCCCCACTGTCCATCCGTACCTTCTTATGATAGAGCCGGGCCGGAGCTGACAGCTCGCGGGCAGGCAGGCGGGGACTCCGAAGGAGAAGGGCGGAAGCGGCCCGCCTCAGGCGACCCGCTCCAGCTGCCGCCATCTTCCCGGTTTGCGCCTGCGCCGGGCCAGAGCGCTAGGCGGGGAGAGGGGCATGTCTGCGAGTCGCTCCGAGGGCGTCGGGTCCTCACGCATGCGCCTTCCGACTCCGCGCACGTGTCCGCCTTTTGGCCCCGCCTTGCCCACACCCCCCTAGGGGCAAGGACTGATTGTGGAGCGGGAAGGTCTGAAGTCGCTGGAGGGTTTGTTCCAGGGTGCTCAATTGTGCACGGGAAAGCGTAGGCTGCTGTACTACGGGATCAAAATTCACATTCGGAAAGTCACTGCTGGAATGCGGTGCCGAGGACCCCCCCAGCTTACTTTTCCTAACCCTATTTTGTAGCGAAGGAAGCTGAAGCGCAGAGCAGTTTAGTAACTTGTCTAAGATCTTTCATGAGTTAGGGATTCGAATTTGGATAATTTTAGGTTAGATTACTGGTTCTGCTCCTTGTTTGTGTAACCATAGACGAAGGACTTTGGCTCACTAATCCTTGATCTTATCCTTTTGTACCAGTCCAAGGACAGTTCATCCATTGAGCAAATACGTGTGGAGTATCTTCCCACCTTACGTGTCAGGATGCACTGGTAAATCTTTTGGATCCTACGGAAAGCAAAATACATACACTTCCTATCTCATTAAAGTTGTTAATGAGGGGAAAAGGCGAGACTTTTCCTACTTCAAAAAAGGGATGGTTAATTAAGCGAACACTATTCCCTTATTCTAATAAATATATACAGTATCCGCCGTTACATATATTCCTGAAACAAAAGCAAATTCTCAAAAATTTTACAACGCAAGGCAATTGAGTTTCAAAAAATGCTCAGAAATGTAATTTATTAATATTGACTTGCAAAATATGATCTTACAAAACCAGAAAGTTCACGTGTATTTAATGCCTACTAGGCATTATATAAGGGGAAGGAATCATTTTGGAAAACAGATTTTTCTTTTGAATGGTGCAATCGATCTTTTCATGAGGACTGAGGATTTGTTCCAAATTTGAGTCTCGGTTCCTGGGAAACTAAACCACGGTTCAGGATGGATTATACTTCAGGGCTTTGAGAATCATTTCGACCTTCTCAAGATGGCGTCAAACACTTTACTATAGGCATCATGCTCACATTATGACTTCCTGTGTGGCCTGCACTTCCGGTTCAAGGCCTAACTTCTGTCCGAGGTTGTGACGGCACGTACGTTATATTAAGAAGTTTTTTTCTCCGACAGAAGGTTTTAGAAATATGTAAAGTGATAATAATTACATGTGTTTCTTGATTTTCCTATTACACGAGGCTTCTAGCTTCCTCTTCGGGGGCAAGAAAATGGGGATGTGATCAGGCGCCCGCCTTGGACGACTATTTCAGCGGGTCTTCATCGGCCGAGGGAAGACCCGGGAATCATTGGAAACGCAAGATGGCGACGGCGGCCGCAACCTCGGCTGCCGAGCCGGAGACCGAACCCAAAGCTGGGGCCAAGGCTGAGGGAGAGGAGGACGAAGTTAAGGTGGCTAGGACGAAGAGAAAAGTGTTATCTCGGCCTGTGGCCACTGCGACGTACAAGACTATGGGACCGGGGTGGGACCAGCAGGAGGAAGGTGTGAGCGACAGCGATGGGGATGAATACGCCATGGCTTCCTCTGCAGAGAGCTCCCCCGGGGAGTACGAGTGGGAGTACGACGAGGAGGAAGAGAAGAACCAGCTGGAGATCGAGCGGCTGGAGGAGCAGGTGGGGCCCCGGGGTGGACAGCAGGCTGCTTCTCTTAGGTCCCCAGGTCTCGGCCCGCCCTCTTGGTCCTCAGCGGCCATAAAGCCGCCAAGGCTACAAACCCACGCTTACCTTGTATCTCCTATTACTTGAGCTCTTAGAGCCTGCAGGGTGCTTTGCCAGGGTGTGTCATTGGATCTTCTCCCCGACCCGTGAAGGAAGTGGTGTTGTTGGCTGGGTTTTACGGGAGGAGCTCTTGTGTTAGCTGTGCTTTAAAGCAACTCCAGAATCCTAATCTTAACCGCACAGTTAAACAGTGCTCGACAGCTGAAACCAAGTTTCATTCATGAAAAGTTGATTTTCCTATCGGGATAACGACAGTGTTAACATAATGGTGTAGGAGGAAAAGTGTTGACCAGGACCATAGTAGAAATAGGTTGAAAATACGGCCGAAGGCTAAGGTCTTTAATCTTAGACATGCCATTCTTTCTGTGCCTTTGGGGGAATTTTTCTCAGCTTGGGCTTCCTTCTCTGTATAGTTGGAGCAGCAATTCCTCTATCATGTAATTGTCCTGACAACCCAGTGTCTGACCCCCAGTAGTATTATAGTTTCTGATCTGTAGCTTTGTGAGGTGGTGACATCTCCAGGACCCGGGGTCCTCTCAGGAAATAGGTGGCGGGTTCAAATTAGAAAAGATCTATAAAGGAATGTCTGTATTTATAAAAGTGTGGGCAGGGGAACTAGGAGTGAAAGTTTAGTATTCCATGGCTATTAACAGTAAGACTTTGTGTCCATGTTTAGGCCAATAAAGGGGCTGATTAGTTATCTGAATAGTTGAACGTAGAGGGCGAGTAAGGCTGTTGAGAACTTTGGTCAGGGCTGGTCATGAGTTTCCTGCTTCCTTCCCGCCACACTTCTGCGGGAGCCTCCTTGTGGGAACCAGGGAACTGGGAAACCCAAACTTGCTGTATGCTTGACAGGAAGGAGAGGGTAGAGTGCATTTCGATCTACAAGACCTAAAAGAGCTTGAGAAGGAAACAAGGTTCAAACCAAACGATGAAATAATTTGTTTAACGACACCCATAGTGGGATTTGTGTTCTTAGAAGTTGGCTATGGACCGCGTGCCCTGTGGGATGTTCATTTACTAGAGGATGTGAAGTTGTGAGGAACCCAGGTTGTTTAACCTTGCTGCTGTCAGTTTCCTTGAAATGCCCCCTCTAGCACTGATGTTTTCTTATGTTCTGAAATGGTGATGCTTAGTTTGTTTCCTTTGTCATCGCATCTGATTGTCAAATGAACCAGTTGGGGGAGGCAGGATTACCATTCTTTTTTTTTGTTTTTTTTTTTGTGGTGCTGGGGATTGAACACAGGGCCTTGTGCATGTGAGGCAAGAGCTCTACCACTGAGCCACATCCCCAGCCCCACCATTTTTACTTTCTGTGAATAAGCAAGTGTTAATGCATTTCAGCAAATACAATATGATATGGGTGCCAGATTGTGTTGCTACCCTCGTTGGAATAATTTCTTCAAATAGCTAGCGCTGAACCTTTTTCTGAGTGTGTATGTTGGGGGGGAGGGGAGATGTGTGTTAAAGGCATAGGATCACTCTTTTTTTTAATTTTTGGTACTGGGGATTGAACTCATGACCTTGAGTTTGCCAGATAGGCGTTTATAACCACTGAGCAAAATCCCTAGACGGATCACTTATTTTAGAAGAGGGTGGGGGAGGTTGGCGCCTGAGACTGAAACCCTTGGTGAAGGAACTCTGCTTCCTGGGCCCCACCAAACAGCTCCCTGCCTCTGGTACCTTGCAGCTGTCTGCTCCTCCTCAGCTCATTGGCCATGCTGGATGAGACTCAAGGTGATCCAGAATCTAAGAGTCTCCTGCCCTGCCCTCTTTGCCCTGGGTTCTAGAGCAGGAATATTTAAATTTTTCTCTACTTCTGTCACAGTTTGTCTTAGTCTCAGACTTCTTGTTCCTGCTCTAAGTACTCTTATGGTGGAGCATAATGTCAAGATAGGTCTGTAAAAAATCTGACCCTGCTGTATTTACAAGTTCTCATTCTCATTTGAATATATTTTATGAAAGCTGGCTTTCATAGTGGTATTAAGCCACATAATGAGCAGGGATTTTTTTCCCCTTTTTTGAGTTTGCTTTAGGTGCAGGATGGGGTACAGCTTTCTGACCTTGTGTGAATGCTAGCCTTCCTGCTGTGGTGGGAAGATTTTATGCAAGTTCCTTCAGCTGTCTGAGCCTACTATGTCCCATTTGGTAAAGTGAGTGTTGGGATAACCTTCTGTCAAAGGGAATGGGGTGTGTAAGTGACACAACGCACAAGGAGCTCCCGAGGTAGTTGGGAACATAGTGGGTGCTACATAAGGGCCTTTTTTCCATCTTGCGTTCCCCCTGTTGACGCCAGCTGTTTCCTTCCAACCTGGCCCGTCTGATATTTCTCAGCCTCATTCCTAGGTAGAGACAGGTATGGTACCTTTTTCAGAGGGAGTTGCGAGTCAGTTTGCACATTATTTTGCGCTTCTCTTTCTTTCAAGTCTCCTCTTTCTTTGAAGCATCTCATGTCATTAATGCTGTTGTGAGCCCAGCGTGGACCGGCAGAGGGACTCACTTGTTGGCATTGGTTGAACAGTACAGTCACGTCTCTGCAGTGCGTGGCAGTATGTGTTTACGAGCACCTCTCTTTACTTCATATCTTCCTTATTTTGGCCCCCAAAGACGTTTAGACCAAAAGCTACTTTTGAGCAGTCTCCCTACCTCAGGACTTTCATGCCCTTTTTTTGGCTAACCTACACTTGGCATTCATGTGAGGGGCGCTTGCATAGACATTTCTGACCCTGACCAACAGGTGTTCTTCCGCTCCCCCGTTTGTAGCAGAAAAGCATATTTGGACTCCGGTGTGTTGACATGGTAGTGTTGGGAAAAACTTTAATGACGAAAGCATAGCTTTCGTTGGCTTCACTTAGCTGCTGTGCTTTTGTGAGACACACTTGATACTCAGTTTTGAAACATCATTGTGTCATAAGCCTCTTGAGAAGCAGAGCTTGACTCCAGATCCTCCATGGTATAGACGACGAAACAGAACCAGAGAGGGTCGGGTCACCAGGGCCGTGATTGGGGGTGGACATGTCAATCCATCACGTGAACGAGGGATGGGTTCAGTTTGTCATGTTTTGTAGAATAAGCAGGAGAAAATTGCTAAAAGTCATAAGGAGTTTTTAAAAATTATTGGTTATGTTCTTAGTTATTACTGTTTCTTCTTTATTCTGCATGTTTTTGCTACAAAGCAGTTTTGTCTCTGTAAAAGTTTCTCTTAATCCTGTTTTTCAAATTAAGGGGGATGGGCCATGGGCTAGCAAATGCAAGCTGTGACACCTCTATTGTGTATTTCCCACTCACTAGCTCTGTTTCTGGGCTCTGTGTCTGTTCTGTTGGTCAGTTTGTCTGTCCAATGCTAATGCTACAGTCTTTTACCGTAGAGGCTTGCTGTCTGATAAGACAGATTTTCCTACTTGATTTTTTTTCCTTGCAATGTGGTTTTTCCATATAAATTTAGAATTACTTTGCCAAGGTTTGTTGGAGTTTGATTGTAACTGCATTGATTGTATAGATTATTTGGGAAAAAATTGACACCCTTGCTATAAATATAGTTACGTGATATGTATATACTTAATTTATGTAGGTCTTTAATATCTTTCAATAAAGTACAAAAATATTTTCATACAGATCTCACATCTTTCATTAGATGTTCCTAGGCATATTTTAGCTTTTGTTTAATATGCTAGCCTATTAATATTCTAAAGCTTGCCAGTTTATAGAAATGATTTTTTATTGAGATAAAATCATACGGCTCTCTTAAACATTTTAAATGTACAGTTTGATAGTGTTAAATGTACTACTGTTGCTGTGAAACAGATCTCCAGAACTTGCAGATCTGCAACACAGAACTTCTTGAGGAAATGCCGCTCCTCTTTCTCAAGCCTCTGGCTGGTTGGTTGGTTGGTTTGTTTGAGGCAGTGTCAGGCTGATTTTGAACTCACTCTCTAGCCTTCTGCCTCAGCCCCGTGTGCTGGGATTACTGATGTGCAGCACCATGCCTGGCTTCCTCAAGGCTCTGGTGAGCACTGTTTTTCTTTCTTTTCTGTTTCTGAGTTTGACTTCTTACTGAGTTTCTTTCCTGTCTAGGCCACCTCAAACCTTAACCTTAAACCTGAATGGAAGGTGATGTTGGAGTCTTCTGTCTTTGTAAAGGGTATCTTCTAGTGTTTCTCTGGTAGAAGTTGTGTTTATTGTAGGTTTTGTAAGTACCTTAAAAAGAAACATTTTAAAAAATGTAATTCACAGGCTATAACATTTACCTTTTCTTTCTTTTTTGCAGTGCTGGGAATTGAATCAAGGGCCTTGTGCATGCTAGGCGAGCACTCTACTACTGAGCTGTATCCTGGCATACTGAGCTATGTGCCAAACATACTCTTACCTGGTTAAGGAGGTTCTTTTCAATTCTTGCTTTGATGGTTTTAAAACTTTTTTTTTTTGGTACCAAGGATCGAACTCAGGACCTTGTGCTTGCCAGGCGGGTGCAGTGCCGCTGAGCCATATCCCTGGCCCTAATTTTAAAAATTTTTAGTCACAAATGGGCATTCTTATCAAATGCCTTTTCTGCATTGAGATCACTTTGTTTTTTCTCCCTGGGTTCTGCTAGTGTGGAAAATTACGGTGACTACTTTTCTGATGCAAAGCCACCTGGCCATTTCAAGGATGTTATATAAACACAGTCATACAGTATGCAACCTTTTGGGAGAATCTTTTTTCACTCAAAATGATTCCCTAGTGATTCATCTGAGGTGTGTGTATTATTAGTTCATTCCCTTTTAGGACCCAGGAGTATTCCCTGGTGTGGATGTTTCACAGCGAGTGTAACCATGTGCCTTTGAGAGGCATCCGGGTTGTTTCCATTTCCGGCTGTTAGGAATAAAGCTGGTAAAGCTGGTGTGAACACTCAGGTACAAGTGTGTGGGTGAGCACACTTTTTATTTCCTGGAAAGTGACCAAGAGTGACCTTATTGAGTGATAGAGCGTGGTGTGTTGCGTTTTATAGGAAACGACTGAACTTTTTTCTGTTTTTACCTAGTGATCTAGTTTTAAGTATCTTCACCAGCATTGGTGTCTCCATTTTTTTATTGTTATTTTCATAGCTGTGTAATGATGTCTTATTGCGGTTTTAATTTACATTTCCTTGATAGCTAATGATGTTGAACACTTGACTCGTGTGTTTATTTGTGATCTGTTTGTCCTCTGGCAAAATACTGTTTTGCTTGTTTTCTAATTGGAGTTTTCTTTTTAACCATTGAGTTTGAAGCTGAATCTTTTAAATACCAGCTTTTAGTTGGTTTACAAATACTCTTCTGTGCTTTGTGTTTTTATCCTTTTAACATCTGTAAAAGAGCAAAAGTTTTTAATTTTGAAGAGGCCCAGTTTATCCATTTTTTTATTTTATGAATTATGTTTTTGGTATCAAGTCTAGGAACTCTGGTCTAGCTGTGGATCCTGAAGATTTTCTATGTGTTCTGAACATGTTGAGGTTTTTGTGTAAAGTGAAGATTAAACTAAAATTTTAGTGTCTGTTCTTTCTCGTTTTAGCTGTCCATCAACATTTATGACTACAACTGTCACGTGGACCTGATCAGGCTGCTCCGACTGGAAGGGGAGCTCACCAAAGTGAGGATGGCCCGCCAGAAGATGAGCGAGATCTTCCCTCTGACCGAAGGTAACGCTTCTGTGGTCGGACTGCTGTTAGGGACGTGGAACTTTGAGGTGTGTGCACTTTTTTCTGACGCTGAAAGTAGGATATTTCCTTGTGGAAAATTTGGAGCAGGTAGCATAGTGGAAAGAAGAAAGCCCATCATTCAAAGTCAAACTATTTTTAGTTTGTTGTTTTACAGTTTTTTGCAAAACATAGTGTGGTCGTACAACAAGGATTCAGTTTTTGTTTTGTCTGTCATGATGGGGTCTTGCTGTGTGGTTCAGGCTGATACTGAATTTAGGTTGTAGCCCAGGCTGACCTCAAACTCACAACAGTCCTCCTACCTCAGCCTCCCGAGAGTGCTGGGATTATAGGCTTGCACCACCATGCCTGACCTGGATTCACATTTTTTTTTTTTTTTTTTGGTCTTTTTTTCTTTTTTATTGGTACCGGGGATTGAACTCACGACCACACCCTTGCAAGGCAGGCACTTATGCCGCTGAGCTAAATCCCCAGCCTCTGGGATTCACATTTTGAACTGTTATTCTTTGTCCTAATACTGTGATGAAATTTTTCTGTGCTTTTAAACTTTACCCTGACCTCTGTTTCCATTCCAGTAGGCATGTGTGTATCCTGTTCTCTCAGAACCAGCAAATTGTTAATATACTTAAACTCACATAGTTTTTAATGCAGATGTTTCATACCTTCATTGTTCCACGATAGTTGCATGATTAGGTTATTTCTACATATGTGCTAATTAGAAATGTGCTAATTGCCTGAATAACTTTGTAGTTAAATGTTTATGAGTATTTATAAGTGATCTTTTGGGCAGGAGTTGTAAAACCTTGGTTGTAGTCAGCTGTCTCCCTCCTGCAAAGCGAAACTGCTAAGTGAAGACAGCTGAAGTCAGATTGCCCAGGTTAGACTTTTTAACTGTAAGCCCTTAAGCAAATGATGGAAACAATCTTAGACTCAGCTTTCTTAGCTGTAAAATCAGTGTAACAGTTGTTTATGACAATAGAAGGATCTAGTCTGTGTGTAGCAGTTAACTCATTCCTGACAGAGCTGAGATCCTTAAATTCCTCCTATTGATGCTATCACCTATCTTTCAAGGTTGAGATACAGATTGAATGAGAAAAAATATTTTGCAAAATATAAAAAATGTATTTCACGAAATATAAAACGTCCAACAGCTGTTTGCTATTATTATTTGAATGACTTTGTCTTATTTTCTTATTTGGAAGCATAAAACCTGTGTGCTTGCTTGACTGAGTGTGTAAGGTTTGAACTTTGTGAACGGGCCTGGGTTGTGTAACTGAAACGTGTGAAGTGCTTGTGTACTGATGTCCGGTAAGGCCTGGCTCAGCTGCCCCCTGGCGGGGAGCTGGTACTACAGGAGGCCCTATTGTCCCTAGAGCTCTGGCTGGAGTGGCTGCACGATGAGATCAGCATGGCCATGGATGGCCTGGACCGTGAGCACGTGTACGACCTCTTTGAGAAAGCTGTGAAGGACTACATCTGTGAGTGCCCTGTGAAAACGTGCGCCCCAGAAAACTTGTCGGGATTCCCAAATTGGCTGCTTTACTTGTTTAGTATTTCTGTTTTAAAAAGTTAATGGTAGGCCCCTAAAATTATTTACTGAGCCCTGAAATGTGACTTATTAGACAAAAATATGCAGTAAGAATGAGGCCTTCACAGTCTACTCAGTACGATCTGGAAGGCTCAGGAGTGAGGAAGAAGGAAGTGAGAGGAAGCAGGCAACTGCGCCGCTTCTCTTTTTGAACATCATTGAAAGGAGAGCTTTAAAATACAGATTTTATTAATAGGATCAAGGCTTTTAATTTTAGTTTTAGACCAGATGACTTAAAAATCAGGGTTTGAAAGTTGAAAAATTTCAGGTTTTTATCATTGAAATCTGTTTCTGGGCTCCTTTAGAGGATTTTTTTCCTTTTTTGTGCTGGAAGTCAAGCTGTATTCTTTACTACTGAGCTATAGCTCTAACTTTCTTTAGTTTACTAAATAAACCTTATAATTGTAATTGTCCTACATATTATCAGTTGGCATATGCTGTTTATGCAGTAAAATCCCAGTGACTACACTTGGTAGCATATTTATTAAGATAAATGAATTGAGATGCTTTGTTGATTATGCTCTTACCTTTTTAGTGGGCACGTTGTCTTACGCATCCATTTTGGTATTTGCGTATTTTATGCCCTGAACTAATAGAACACTTCTCATTTTTAGGTCCTAACATTTGGCTAGAATATGGCCAGTACTCAGTCGGTGGGATTGGCCAGAAAGGTGGCCTGGAGAAAGTTCGCTCTGTCTTTGAAAGGGCTCTTTCCTCCGTGGGTTTGCATATGACCAAAGGACTGGCCATCTGGGAGGCTTACCGAGAGTTTGAAAGCGCCATTGTGGAAGCTGCTCGGGTGAGTCAGGTCTCTGAGTGGTTATGCTGTGTCTCGGAAGTACTCTTTGAAACAAGCATCCACTATGAGTTGCCCGTTAACCAAGTGCTATTTGCCAATTTCCTAGTGGATGGACAGTAAAATGAAATTAGTAGTGTTTTGTGGAATACCAAGAATGATGTATTTTACTTAAAAGTAGGTTCTTCTGTTTTGTTCTTTTAATTTAAAATACTATTGCTTTATTTACATGATTCCAGGTTAATGCACAAGAACAGTCATGTCACTACATATGTAAAAAAATGTATGTATAAACGTGTGTATGTGTAATGTATGTGTATGTTTCAGTTGTAACTAAGGAGAGATTTAATCCCATCATAGTCACAGTTTTTAGCCTATGGTTTATAGAATTTTTTTTTTTTTTTGAGACCGTGTCTCATATTTGGTTCAGGCTGGTCTTGAACTCAATTCTGTGTAGCCCAGGCTGACTTTGAACTTGCAGTGATCCTCCTGCCTCAGCCTCCTGAGTGTTGGAATTACAGGCATGCACCCATGCTCTGCTGATTTATAGAATTATATAGCTATGTCCCCTGTCTGTGTACATATGCGTACAGTTATTGGTAGTAGATAGTGGAGCCTTCTAACAGGTAGGTGATTATAGGTTAAGCATCCCTAATCTGAAAGCATGAAATCTGAAATGCTCCAAAATCCAAAACTTTGTGAGTGCTGCCATGGTACAACCTCTTGATGACAGGTCACAGTCAAAACACAGGTGCTCTAAACTTGTCTTATAACATTACCTTCAGGCTCTGTATATAACATGAATTAAACTGGGTTCTCCTCGCAGATACCCCAAAATTTGAAAAAATCCAAACTTCAAAACACTTGGTCCGTCTCAGCCTGTTGTGATTAAGTAGCCCTGGTACCTTCTTGTTTACAACTCTGTTGAAATCTATTTGAGGCTGTCCAGTGTCAGACATTATCCCTGTGTGGCCCTGCTGCCACTGTCCCCAGAACATTCTGCTTGCTGTAGTACTTTGGTTCAGATGATTCCTTCGGCTGGAAGTTACTGAGCGTGCAGGTGCCTTCCAGGTGCCCATTCCTCTGGGAGCCTTTCCTGATTTCCTCCTTTGTAACAGCTGACCCCTAAAAACCACCTTGCAATCCATGTGATTCTGTGAACCGTACAGTACTTTACTGTTATGATAGCTATGTCCTGCAACATTGTAGACGTTTGGATAGGTTTCTTTCTTCTTTCTTTATTATTTTGAGACAAGATTTCCCTAAGTTAAGTCCCTAAATTGCCCAGGCGGGACTTTAGCTTGTAATCCTCCTGCCTCAGCCTCCCAGAGAGCTGGGATTACAGGACAGACATGTGCCACCACACCTAGCTTGTATGTATTTCTTGTGTTCATTTTTTGCCATTCATAAGCCCTTAGAGGCAGAGATGACACTTAGTTTTGTAATCCAGCATTTAACATGGTAACTCCTGAAAGTCATATAAACTTTTTAGTTGGATTGAAAATCTGTTGAGTTGTCTTTTGAAGGAGAAAGAACTGTAGTTTGTCATTTACTACTAATTTGCTTCTTTAGCCCATAGCTGGCTTCCCTTCCCCTTTTGACTGGGAACAAACCTTTGATTCACAGCTTGAGAAGATCCACAGTCTCTTCCGGCGACAGCTGGCCATCCCACTCTACGGTAAGAGAAACTGACTTGGCAGCAGTTTTAAATGTTTCTGAGTGTGTCCTGTGCTGAGACCTTTTCCAGCATGCCGTGAGGCAGGTGGACCAGTGATCTGTTTTCACTGGACAGTGCCACTTGGACAAGCTCCTTAGTTAAGCCTTTCTTGAGTCACTGAGGGTCAGTGGCAGGACTAGTCATTGGTGGCCAGTTGAGATCCCTTTCCTGCTTCAAGATATAGTTGGAGAGGTGGAGATAACATTCCTGAAAGGAGCAGGGAAACAGACTCCAGTACTTTCTGCAGAAACTGTTAAACAAGAATTCTGTCGGAAGCATTTTCTTTTTCCTTAACAGAGTGCTGATTTTGCACTCTGCGGGGTTGAGTAGGGTGAGAAGTACAGTTGATTAGAAGTACTCATGTGTGCATTTCTTGGGGTTTGGGAAAGTCCCTTTTGGGTGAATATGTTTTTGGCAAGGCCGGCCTTTGCTCTGGAGCCCTGAGCCTGGTTGGTGCTGGGAGGACACTGCCCTCTTGTCTGCCCCAGAGCACGGTTGTCTTTTGTCTACACCCAGAGCTTCTGGATACCCCTGGCTGAGCCCAGCTGTTGTTTTCCTGCTTGGGGTATAAGAAGGCTTCATCAGTTGAGTTTGATTTAATACATTAGAAAATGAATCTCTAATCCAGTTGTTGGATAATCAGACTAAATGAGTTTGTAGATTTCATCTCCCATACTGATGGCTTAGTAATTAGAGTGTGAACTTGGACCAGACTACCTGGTTCAGAGGCTAAGTGGTTTAGCACATCTCTGCTTCAGTTTCTTCAGCTGTAGAATGAGGATTATAATGGCACTTACAGAATTGTGAGGGCTGCGGAGGTGATGGGTGTGAAGTGTTAGAAACATAGGTGTGAACACTAGGCCCCTGCTGGAGAACTTACAGGGCTTCCCACGATAATAAACAGCCTGCTGCGGCATGCGTGCCGTAGACTCACCACCACGGCACAGGCTGTGACGCACTAGGTAAGTTGTTAAAGTGTCCGTGTTGCTGATAGTGTCATTGCCTGTGATTGACATAGCTGTGAGGGTTACAGTTGAGATAGATTTGATTGCCGAAGTCTGGGGTTGGTGGCACTGGATTCTTATATCTCTTTCTGTGTTTGGGTTGATAATACCCAAACAGCAAGACCCTTAGGACCGAATCCATCTTTCAATAGATATGGAGGCAACGTTTGCCGAGTATGAAGAATGGTCGGAAGACCCTGTGCCGGAGTCGGTGATTCAGAGCTATAACAAGGCGCTGCAGCAGCTGGAGAAGTACAAACCCTACGAAGAGGCCTTGGTGAGTCCTGGCTGCTTTCCTAGTGTGCTGCTGTCTGGGGCCTGTCCTGATTGCTAGATATGAGTTAAATAGTTTCCTAAAGTTTGTTTTACTGTGAAATGCATAGAGTGTGTAAGTGTATATGCAGTTTACATCCTAATAATAAAGTGAACATCCATGTACCCACCACCCAGGTTAAGAAATAGAACATTGCCAGTACCTTAGAAGTCTCCTATGTGCCCCTGTCCGATTGCCTCCTCCTCCCTCTCCCGAGAGGTAATCACTTTCCTAACTTTTGTGATAATCATTCCCTTACCTTTCTTTACAGTTTTATAACCTTTGAATATGTCCTTAATTACTATATTGTGTAATTTTGCCTGCTTTTGAACTTTAATATAATGGATTCTTACTGTATCTCTTCTTTTATCCAGCGTGTTTTTGGGTTTTACTCATGTTGATAAGTATCCAGTTCATTCGTATTCACTACTGTAAAGTTGTTTGTGTGTTCTACAGTTTATTTGGGGGGGCTGGATAGTTGGGGTCATTTCTAGGTGTTATAGGAGCAGCAGTGTTGCTCTGAATGTTACTGAGTCTCCAGGTGTATGTTAGTTGTTTTTCTAGAATGTGGCATTTCTGGGCCGCAGGGTGATGCTGAGGCATTTCCCAGGTCGCCAGGTGCATTCCTGCCAGCAGAATCTGCTTTAGCTGGTCTTAATGAAATTGTAGCTTTAGCTGGTTTTAATGAAATTGTAGCTTTAATTTGTATTTTCCTTGGTTGCTAATGCTTTCGAGCAGCTTTTGATGTTTATTGGCTAAGTACATTTCCTTTTTGTGAAATGCTTGTTGAAAGTCTGGCCTTTTTAAAAATTTTGATTTTGTTTTCATTTTCTTTTCTAATTGATTGTTGGGAGTTTTGGGTCTTAATCCTTATTTTTGGTTGCTTTATAAAAATTCCCTCCCAGTTTGTGGTTTATCTTTCCCCCCTTTTTTGGAATGTGTATTTTGATGAATGGGTCTCAATATATATTAAGTGGATTTACCAGTGCTGTTCTTACGTACGTGTTTTTGTGGTATCCAAAAACCTATTGTGCTCAAGTCTTTAATGTATTTAGCTCTGTTTTCTTATGAAAGTTTACGGGTTTTTTTTCATGGTACGTCTGCATGCGCGAGGAAACTGTTTTCGTGTATCGTGTTAGCAGCGTTGGTTTCATTTGCCAATATGGAGAGTCAGAGGTTCTAGTTCTGATTCTGATAGTTGTATCATTCCTTTTTGGTACACAGCACCGCATCTGTCCTAGATTAACATCTATTTTTTTTTTTTTTTCTTTTTTCCGGTACCAGGGATCGGACTTACGACTGCCTGCTTGCAAGGCAGGTGCTTATGCTGCTGAGCTAAATCCCCAGCCCCTAGATTAATATCTATTATGTGCGTGTCTTCTGGGTTCTCTGTTTCACCTTCTGGTTTGTGTTAAACTGTCACAATGATGATAGCTTTATGATGATTGATTTTTGATTGGATGAGTTCTGTCTTCCTTGGTTCTCTTTTAGAGAGTCTTGGCTTTCTTTAGCTGTTACAGGTGCTTCCACCAAAATTTAAATCAGTTTTAAAAAATTCTGTTTTTAGGCTCAGCGTGGTGGCACATGCCTGTAATCCCAGTACTTGGGAGGCCGAGGCAGGAAGATTGTTAAAAGTTAAGGCCAGCCTGGGCTACAAAGTGAGCTTAAGGCCAGACTGAACTGCGTAGTGAAACTTTTGTATCAAAAAGACAAAAAAAAAAAAAAAAAAAAATCTGGCATTTTGCTCAGTTGAAATTACATTAACTCTGTAGATCAATTTGAGGAAGAATTCATATCTTCCTGTCTATGCACATTTATATCTCTGTTATTTAAGTTTTGTCTTTCTGTAAAGTTTCCTAACAATTTTGTAAATTTAGCCAGTGTCTTGAAAAGATTTTTTAAAGATGTATTTCAAAATAGATTTTTATTTTATTTTTATGCAACACGGTTTCCCTGTGTAGTTTAGATAGTTTTGAACTCACCATGAGGCCCATGCTGGCCTCAGATTCATGGCAATCCCCGTTCCAGTCTCCCGAGTGCTGGGATTACAGGGGTTCACTACCATGCTTGGCTATAATACTATTTTTATTTTATTTATTTTTTGATTGATTTTTTTTTTAACAACACTTTTTAAATGGCATCCCAACCTTTTCCTGTCATTAGAACACTTCTATCATTTACCATGTCTCAGACTCAACACTTGTTTTCTTGAATTTTCCTTATGTTTTTGTTTGATCTACCAGGCTCATAGTTAGTATTGTGTGGTACTGCTCCAGTTTGTTGGAATTTACGAGGTGCATTTCCTGCTTGCTTTGCTCTTCCTTCTGTCCTGTATCTTTCATCTGAAATTATTTTTCTTGTTTTGAAGAACAGCTTATAAAGTATCCTACATGGAGATTTGTTGGTAACAGATCTTTAGTTTTATGTGTCTCATAATGCCTTAGCTTTGCTTCTTGAAAGTGATTTTCTCAAGTTATAGAACTGCTCACTGCAGGAATGTTCTCTTAGCAGTTGAATACAGCTTTCTGTCTTTTGCTTTCTGTTGCCCTTGGAAAGTCAGCTGACTGTCTCACCTCTTTGAAGGTTATCATTGTTTTTTCTCTGGCTGATTTTAAGATCTCATTGGCTTTGTTTGATGTTGTATGATTTCATTACCATAGATCCTGAGAAGGTTATCTTTTTATTTATCCTTTTTGAAGTTTATTGGATTTCTCGATTCTGTTTTTCATACCTTTCTGGGTATATTGAGGAAGAGCACAGCCTTTTTGACTTAGTTTTGGACCCTGGCTCTGCCATTTGCTCTTGCTCCAGGCTGGTACTTCACCTCTCTTTGAGTTGGTTTCTTTGAATGTAGGCTGAGGGTGGTGATGAGATCTGTCTCACATAATTGTTGTAAACATCAAATTTTTAATGTATGTTAAGCCAGTAAAGGTTTCATGTTTGCTTAGCTTATTGTCGTCAGATTTTATGTTCAGTATTTGTTTCTTTGCCAGTTTGTTGATAATTTTTAAGATTATTTTTGTTTATTCAAGAAATTTTAGTCTTATCAATGACATAGCATATCTAGATAATTAATTCACCACCATTACTGGAACCAAGGCTCTGAAACATTGTATTCTTATGTACAGAGCATTTATGCTTTTTGGTCAGCCTGCAACCACCCCCGCTTTCTTTTTTCTTTGTAAATGCTTTCTAGGTACTTATGTTCACAGCATCTTTAATGAAGTCCTCAACCATTAAATGTTAAATGTTGTTGTGGCCATAGCAGAAGAGCTGAAGAGAAAATAGTCGAATAAGAGCGTTTTGTCTAAAAGACTTGTGATTGTGCATCTTTGGCTAGTAAACATTCAGCAAGCCCCTTCCGTCTTTTGCCTGTACCTGTACCCTTACAGGACTGATACTTGGAGCAAGCTACTAAAATTGTATAAGACATTGAATTTCCCTGCTCTGATTTCCATCCCTCCACTTTGGAAGGATGATTAGCAGTGGTCATTGGCTGCGATGTTGCGCTTTCCTTCATTTTCTGGTTGGTGCACAGTTTAAATTCTCTGTGGTCGTGGAATGTACTTAGAGAAGAGTTTTAGAGCCTTTGTTACTGCTGCACTGGACCAGGTGAGAAGACTCTGACTTTACTCATCAGAGTATAGAACCTGTTGTGGGGTAGTTTGAGAGGGAGGATTTGATGACTCTGTGTTGCCACTCTCTCCAACATGTATTTTATTTGAAGATGCTTTCTGATTCCTGATGGTGTCAAATAACTAAATTTTATTGTAATGCTGTTTTCCTGTGCTCCAGTTGCAAGCAGAGGCACCGAGGCTGGCAGAATATCAGGCATACATTGATTTCGAGATGAAAATTGGCGACCCTGCTCGCATTCAGTTGATCTTTGAGCGCGCCCTGGTGGAGAACTGCCTGGTCCCAGACTTATGGATCCGCTACAGTCAGTACCTAGTAAGACAACTGTTCTGATTTGGTTTTGCTTTTACCAGTTTAGAACCTGTTTGAAGGTAGTAAGCGCGTCAGGCATTAGTTGCATGCTTTTCCCTTTCTGCTTTTTCTTCCATCTTCCCATTCTCTTCTTCGCCAGCTTGCTTAGGACTTTTTTTCTCAAATAATCACTAGTGGTACTAAAAATTTGCATAAAGCCTTACCATCGAGGGCTTTGTAACAGATTTGGTTTTTTCCTTTTCATTTTTTATTAGGAAAAAAGATAAATACAGATTGGTAAAATGAAGCCTCAGATGCCTGTCTCCCAGTGTCAGCAATAATGAACCGTTATGGCTCTGTCTGATTTTGTGATTTCGTGTCTGTCCTTACCTACTTCTTCCCCCTTCTGAGTTATTTTCAGACAAATCCAGAAATGATATTTCATTGATAAATGTTTTACTATGTATGTATAAAAAATTATATCTAAAAGGATGTGGAAGAGGCCTATTAAGGCTCTGTTAAGGCTGTTTTGACTGTCAAGTTCTTCTGTTTCTCCATGTCTCTTTTCCCCCACTGCAGTGGTAATTACTCTATTGAAGAAACCGTGTCACAGGAGACATTTAATAGACATTTCTTTTGTCGTTTGATTATGCTGGCACTGTCATGGTGAAGCCTTAAGGAGACTTCATTTTCTGACCTTGGCATTCTTTGTCACAGGACCGGCAGCTGAAAGTAAGGGATTTGGTGTTATCCGTGCACAGTCGTGCTGTTAGAAACTGCCCCTGGACAGTGGCCCTGTGGAGCCGGTACCTGTTGGCTATGGAGAGACACGGAGTTGACCAAGGAGAGGTTTCTGGTGCGGATGTTTTTGTGGGAAGATGGCTAAGCTTTTTGTCCCTAGTGAGAAACAGAACTGTGGTGAAGTCATTACACTGGCAGTCTCCAGGTTTTCTCTGGGATACTGAGTATTAGTGACCAAAGGGCTGTCCGTGGGAGATAAATAGGTTGTATTTTGGCTTCTGAGAGCTTTTTCACATGCTGGTCTCATTGTGATGTTCCAGGAAGTTGTGGTCTTTTTTCCCAGACTTACTTGACCCGGGACACTCCTTGCAGGGTGTTCTGTGGTACGGTCCTTTGCAGGGCACAGTCCTTTCTGGAACATGCTTTCAGAAGCCACAGCTTCTCTTTTGAGCATTTTTCTCTTGCTTATTTCACTTTATTATAGCCTATCATCATGACCGTTTTTAAAAATCATATAGTGTTTTATAATAAGTAATTTGATAACTTTATATGAGCTCCCTTTTGAACTGGCAGTGAATCCTGCCTTTTTCCTCCAACTCCAGCTACCTTCGAGAAAGCTTTGAATGCTGGCTTCATCCAGGCCACGGATTACGTGGAGATTTGGCAGGCTTACCTTGATTACCTCAGGAGAAGGGTTGACTTCAGACAAGGTATTTAAGTGCATGTGTTTGTTTCCTCTTTGGTGTTATGTCCCTGTTCCCCAAGATACGGTGCAATTGTTTAAATGGTGACCACTCCCAGTTTTAGTTATTTAGGGCTCACGAGTCAGGCTGTGGACTGAAAAGGAAGAGATTGATGGTTATGTTTCATACTGATTCTTCCAGCCTCTTTAACCTCGTCTCTCATGTATTACTTCTGGCCCTCAATAAAGCCCACCTAATTAAAAAAGACTGCTGTGTTTCTTGTAGAGCTTTGAACCTCTGTAGGCCCCCCTGTCCTCTCCTCCTCTAAGGCATCTAGGACTCTGACTTGTGCTTGTGCACTGCGCCATAGCCTCAGCTGTTCCGCTCTTGGCCCCTGCCACTCCGCTTGGGATACCCCTCTGCACGGGGTACCCCTCCACACCCGCCCTGTGTTCACCTCTGTCACTGTGCTGGCCATCTGTGTGCTGTGTTCCTATTTCATGCTGTGTGATGAAGCAGATGGCAGTTTTATTCCTGTGGCTTTCATTTGGTAGGCAGTGTGGCTTCATAGTCTTGTTTTATTTTTTATTTTATTTTTTGCTGTTTCCAACAGACTCCAGTAAGGAACTGGAAGAGCTGAGGTCTGCATTCACTCGTGCTCTGGAGTATCTGCAGCAGGAGGTTGAAGAACGTAAGTCTTGCCTGACCACTTTGCCTGTTCTCATTGCCTGTTGGGAGTTGGTATAGCCTTTCAACTGAGGGGCATTTCCCTCAGAATTTCTGGTTTTCACTAATTCCGTTTTTGAAGGTTTCAGTGAGAGTGGAGATCCAAGTTGCATGATCATGCAGAACTGGGCAAGGATTGAGGTAAATGTTTTTTATCTGCCTTTGAAGAATCTTTGATTTTTTTCTAAAAAGATGAAATAAAAGTGGGTTGCTACAAGCATTTGTGTGGGAGCATTTGGTTTTGTCTTGATGCCAGTGCTCAGGTACACGTCACCAGCAGCTGTGCTTGTGCAGGACAGTTGGTCCTCACTTGTAACTTCATTCCCGTCCTCGCTGCTGCAGGCTGTGCGCGCTGTTGTCAGCTGTCTGCCAGGTGCCGGGGAGTCAGGTTGACACGGTCTTGCCTGTGAAGGCTTTAGTCTCTTGTAGAAGATGGGGTGAATTGATAAATCATTAAAGTACGTCAAACACAGAATGTCACCACTCACCCAGAGGCTCCCAAATGAGACATGGGACTGCTCTTGATCACTTGCTAGGATTGTAAAATTCCAAGCATGTTTTATGTTTGAGGGACTGCTAAACAGCATTTACCAGGTCATTTCTGCTTGGGGGTTTGTGTTGTAACGACTTTAAGGGTGAGGAAACTAAGGTTCCGAGAGATAGGTTACTTGCCCAAGTCGTGTAGTTTGTAAGCGGTAGGTCTGTCATTTAGTCCTAGATCAGCCCTTTTTTCTCGAGCGGTAGGTCTGTCATTTAGTCCTAGATCAGCCCTTTTTTCTCGTTACTGCTCTCAAACATTTGCAGTAAGCTTGATTAAAAAAAAAAGTGCCCTGTGCTGTCCTGTGAAGGCAAGGTCTCTCATTCTGCTCATAATGAGGGTTAGCCAGGTCTCTGGGTCCCTGTCACTACCGCAGGGCAGGAGATTCCTGGTCTGGGCTGTTAACCTCTAGAGCGAGGTCTGGGTCTGCTCAGAATTCATGGGGCTTCTTGGTGTGTGTGTCTGAAGTGTGTTTTGTGAGGCTCTTGTGTCAGAAGGTTTGGGTCCTTCGCTGACTGATCTTGCTAATGCATTTTAGGCTCGGCTGTGTAACAATATGCAAAAAGCTCGGGAACTCTGGGACAGCATCATGACCAAAGGAAATGCCAAGTATGCTAACATGTGGCTCGAGTATTACAACCTGGAAAGGTAACTGGCCTGGGGGAGGTGGGGTACTGTGCTGGTCCAGAGAACACTTGGTCTCAGTCCTGGCTGACTCCTTGGGCTCAGTCCTTAAAACAGGCTCCTTCTGTCATCCCATCTCTCTTGGATGCACTGTGATCAGGCAAAGCTAGAGAACCAAACAGTATTCTAACCTGGGACTCTCATAACTGTGGATTTAATTTGTTACTATTTTTTGGTTTTATTTTTAGGCATGAATGTTTTAGCTTTTCTGGAGCTAATTATTTTTTTATTTTTATGAGAAAGTAGGAAATTCCACAAAGCCGAGAAGAAAACTCAGATTGCTTGATTGAAATCACTGACCTAGACTACTAGTTTGGAGTATATTGAGACTTTGTGGTGGTTAAATTACTTATAAATGAAAATGTAATAACAGCATACATGTTATATAAGCCTTGAAAACTATTCGGATAAAATAGGATATGCTGAGTAGTATTTATAGCATTAGTAATTTAAAAAGAGTATGGGCATTTGTTTTTTTTTTTTTTTTTTTTGAGATAGGATCTCAGTATGTAGTTAAAGGGTAGCCGTGAGCTCACTGTAGCACAGGCTGGCCTTGAATCTCAGTGATCCTTTTGCCTTAGCCTCCGGAATGCTGGAATTAGAGACACGTGCCACTGTGTCTGGCAAGTATGAACAGCTTTTCTATTCAGTATTTTGAATATTGTATTTCAGTAAATAAATGTCTACTTTTTTGCTTGTGAGTATTTTTTCCTCTACTTAAAAAATAATATATTACCAAATTAAAATAGAACGTTTACAAATACATGCTGATACTGGATTTAGCATATTGGACTATAAAACAAATTTTAAAAATGTTATTCATTTAAAAAAATGAATCCACTTTATTTAGTATAAATAACACTTCTTTTTGAGATATGACTGTGTTTTCTAAACCCTAAAGTAACTTAGTGAAAAAAATAGCATACTTTTTGCAAATATCTTTGGTCTGGCTTAGTTTAAAAGACAACTGAGTTCTCATGTCCGATGTGATACATCGTTTTTATTGAAGCATAATGAATAAATTTGGCCTCACATGTATGAGGTTAGAAAAGAAAGGTATATATTAATAACCTTTCAAATAATTGCAAATATTCTCCTATACTGCAGCAAAATTCAACAAGTGGTAGTTTCTTAAAGGGCACGTAGAAAGAAGGGCCTGAAACCATATTTATGACGTTTCCCTTCTGTACATTATTGTCCGTCCGTTTTGCGCTTTACTTTTTACCTGATGTTAATAATTCTGGACATCATGCATTGTTTGTTTGGAAAATCCTGACTCCCAGGCCATATGCTGACACATTTTATTCTACAGTTTAAAAAAGTTGTATTTGTGGCTGGGCTTTAGCTCAGGTGGTGCAGTGCTGCCTGGCATGCATGCGGCCCTGAGTTCTATCTCATGTACCAGGTATACACACAGATGTACTCCTAGCCTCACAGATTTTAGTAGAAAGGTCTTTCAAGTGGGACTATGTCGAGCTCACAGTGACAGAAACAAATTTTCCAAATTTCTAATTTTCACTGGGAAGCACTGATTTTATCACTTGCCATGATCAGTGGCTTTTCTTGTTAGGTCTGAGAGAAGGAGGAGGAGAGGAGAAGTCCGTGGGAGGAATGGAGCGGAGTGGACGGCCGTGAAAGTAGTGGGCAGCGGTGACTTTATTCCGGGAATGCGGGGAGGGGGCCCCCCGCCTCCGGGAACACGGGGAGTGGAGACTGGCGCGCTGGCCGGCGCTGGCCGCTGGAATCCGGTGGTCTCTCTCGGACACGTGGCGTGGCGTGGGGGAATCTAAATAGCCTAAGCTTGGGGCAATGCCCTAAGGCCATTAGAGATGCACAGGTATCTCATTGGCGCACAGGTCCTTAAGGATGGGATATAGGGTTACAATCAAGTCAATAGGGGGCAGGGCGGGGAGGAGTTTAGCTGCAGCCTTTTCTGGTTACAGTGTTTTATCTGGGCCAGCAACTCTTTCATATCCCGTCTTATGGTTATTAGGAAAAGGGGCGAAGATCTCTCTCTGTAACTACTTCCTGCTGGCTGAGGGCGCTGTATTGGGGGTCTAGGGGAGTTTGACGGGATGAAGGTTGATGCCCAGGTAGACACTGATGCTTCATTAATATTCAGAGTATTTGCCAAATGCATAGATCTGTGGAGCTGTAGTTTGTCACTTAGCTTTCTTCCAGTGAAGAGCAGTGTTCTTGAAAACAGTGACTCAGCTGGCAATTCAGACAGTAACGTTTTGCTTTGCAACAACTGCTGCCCTTCGTTCAGTGTGCATCAGATGTTTTTTATGCCTACTGTACTTCCCATTTGTCACATAGTCCTACAGAGGTGTGTGGTACCTTACTTTGTGGTAAGGGCCACCACTGCTTTTATATTGTCCTTGCAAGGGTCAACACAGTGGAAAAATCCAGTAGTGTTTTGGTACCATTGTAGAAGAGACAGAGAGAGAGAGAGAGAGAGAGAGAGAGAGAGAGACAGACAGACAGACAGACGGACGGACGGACAGACAGACAGAGACAGACCAGAGGCTTCAGGGGCAAGTGAATTGTCCTTTGAGGACCACCATGAGTTTTTAACAATATTTCTGTATGTTTATACCTCCTTAAAAACACTCATAATTGTTGTGATTAATAGCATACCCATGACAGTACAAAGAGTTAACTCTAGGCATGAATTTGATGACTGCCTGGATTATTGATTCTCTTCGCTGATAGGACTGCATAGAATTTCTTGAGGGCCTTCATCAAATGCCACAGAGCTGCTGGACCACCCTCTCTGGACATGTTGTGCATGTGTGGGGGCCGTGGAGGCTGGAAGTCCCGCTTCAGGTCACTCCCCTGGGTGGTTTTCCAGTGTCCTCTACCTGACTGGAGCAGAGAATGGCTTAGTGGCCACCTTCCTTTCAATAGGGTGACTGTGGAGGCTCGTGGAAAGGAGGGGAAGTGTCACAGGTGGTTCTGAAAGCTGGCTTCCCCGACGAGCACCGCAGAGAGAGTCCACCTGTGTGAAAACAGCCCCTCCCTCCCTGTGCCTTTTGCTTTGTGTCCTGGTGGCTACAGCTGCTTGTTTTCTGTCCTAGGGCGCATGGGGACACGCAGCACTGCCGGAAGGCACTGCATCGGGCCGTCCAGTGCACCAGTGACTACCCCGAGCACGTCTGTGAGGTGTTGCTCACCATGGAGAGGACAGAAGGTGGGACCCTCACCTTCAGCTTCATGCTTGGACCTCACCTGCTTGCACTTGGCCTCCAGCAGGAGCGTCTGGTCACAGTCTGTGAGGACACACTGTGGTCATGGTATCACCTTGCAAATGCACATTCTGATTAGACTATCCCGAGGCCCTCACCATGGGGCCGGAACCTCCTGTGGCTGTTCTCAGAGTCTCCAGCTAGCAGGACTGTGTGAAGTGGCTCCGATGTAGGCTTCTCATAATTCTTTATGGTAGGGACTGTCCCGTACACTGCAGGACATTCAGCCACAGTTGTGGCTTCTGCCTGTTAGATGCCAGTACTAGCCCTCCCATCCCTCCAGACTTGGCAAGCAGAAATGTCTGTGGACATGGCCAAGTGAATGTCCCTGGATGAGAAGGTGCCCAGTAGAGAACCACTGCACCAGTGCACACCCACATCCTTGAAGAGTGTCAGAGCCGTCAGTATTAAGCTGTAGACCTAAAACAACAGAAAAATACTTCAAATTCATCTGTGGGCATGGGTCTGGATTAGGAGTCTGAGCCCTGGAGGTCAGGTAACCTCAGCATTTGAGGAGCTCAGCATAACTGTCTTGTGCCTTCTGCATCAGAGTATTTTCAAGATCTTGGCCACTGAGAGACCATAGTCCTTGAGGAGTTACTCAGTCACTGTCCCATCACTGGGACAAAATACCTGATACCCACAACTTGGAGGAGGAAGAGGAGAGCTTTTGCTTGTCTTACGTTTTTAGGGGATTCAGTATAGTCAGCTGACTATAAGCAGAAAAGACATGGTGGAAGGATTGGTGGAGGACAGCTGTTCGTTGCAGGGTAGCCAGGAAAGAGAGAGACAGAGACAGCCAGCCAGAGGAGCCCAGTCAGGAATATGTCCTCCCAGGTCACGCACCTGGTGACCCACTTCTAACCAGGCGCCATGTCCTAGTAGTACCAGTAGTAAGTCTCCTGTGGTGACCCCTGATCTGATCTGATGACCTTCCACACACAGGAGACTTGGGACATTTTAGATGTAAACTGTGACACTATGGTCCTGTTCTGATTTTAAATCTTTTCCGTCCGTGCCCCCACCGTCTCTTCTGAAAGAGCAGAGACATGACACACCTAGAAGGACTGTTTGAATTCCAGCCTTCAAGCCTACATACATTTTCTTAACAGGGGAGCTCACGCTGCAGTTCCTACTGTGTGACGGGAGAACTCTCGTGAGGTGCGGGAGAGTAAGAAAATGATGTTTACACCCTTGTGGAACCTGAAGAGGGACAGTCCCGTTTCTTTCTGTCTAGGTACTTTAGAAGACTGGGACGTAGCTGTTCAGAAAACCGAAACCCGATTAGCACGCGTCAAAGAGCAGAGAATGAAGGTAATGAGGGCAGCTGCCTGGAGGCTCGGAACCTCTCCTGGTGCTCATGGCTGTTCGGTACGGTGTTTTGGCAAATGCCAGGAGGTTGTAGGTCTTCATGAGAAATCTCTCTGACTCATAGAGCATTATAAAATAATTGAGTTGGTGGCTAGGCCTGGTGGGAGAGGCCTGTAGTTCCAGCACTCAGGAGGCTGAGCAGGAGGACTGCTATGAGTTTGAAGCCAGCCTGGGTTACAGAGTAGGTTCAAGGACATCTGGAATTGCATAGCGAAATCCTGTCTCAGAAAGACAAAAAGATTAAAAAAAGAAAGTGGAATAAGTATTTGAATTTGTATCATCTTTTTAAGTTAGTTTAAAAAGTGACAATAAATACTTTTTCATATAGTAGGAATTTGGGGTCTAAAATGTACTGGAATGAATGAGGAAGAGTAAAGAGGAGCCTTTCTAGACCTGTGAGTGGAACACAGCTTGCTTAGGGCCCCAGTTTTATAGACTTTCCTTCTCTTGGTGGATCATGATGGAGGATGCTGTGAACCTGCCACACCTGGCGGTGAGAGGCCCGAGGAAGCCCAGCAGTGGGCCGGCTGTGGGCAGCCTCCCAGGGGGTGGTGAATCTGTCTCTCATCTCATCCCAAGCCCGACAGGGATTGTAAACCTCACCACGCCCAGCGACCCGTCGTGTTCCCACTTTCTAGGCTGCTGAGAAGGAAGCAGCCCTGGCGCAGCAGGAAGAGGAGAAGGCGGAACAGCGGAAGAGGGTGCGGGCTGAGAAGAAGGCGCTGAAAAAGAAGAAAAAGCCCAGAGGTGCAGACAGGCCCAGAGAGGAGGAGGAGGAGAAGGAGTGGGGTGACGGTGACGGAGGTAGGCGGCTTTGGGGGAACGGTACTGATGTAGGAAGAGGCTGCACACACAGTCCAGAGGACTTTGTGTTTCTGACCCACTGGAGAGCGATCTGCCAGCCTGGTGCCCCTCACGCCTGACATCTGCCAGGCGCGTGCTTGTGATGCCCGTTCAGCCGGGTTAGCCCTGGTCCATTCCCACTGCCGAATCCCCAGAGCCTACCCACTGCCTGCCGTTTCCCTGGGGTGGTGCCCTTTGGGGTCAGTCAGTTCAGGATCAAGGATGTGTTGATGTGTTTAGCTGTTGTGCCTGATTCTCCTTCAGTCTGGAGTGTTTTTTACTCTTGTAAGTTGGACAGTCTTGAAGGAGACAGGCCTACCTGTAGAATGTCCCTCCATGTAGGTTTGGTGGTCTCACACCTTGTGATTAGATTTTGGTCGTGCTCTTTGGCAGCTGTGGTGTGAGTCATGCTGTGTTCTTACTGCATTGCGTTGCATGACGTGCAGTTTCAGAGTGTCCTTTACTGTGAGGGCCAGTTAGGTCGTGACTGAGGTGGTAGCTGCCTTGTTCCCCTACTACAAAGTTACTTTTTTTACTGTTGGCTAAGTATTTAACCAAAGTATGTATTTCTCATCAGGCTTCTAGATTGTTATGTTTTCAGTGTCGTGGGATGTGGATTGCTGCCCGATGCACATCTGTACTGTCAGCACAGTTGTGTAGGTTGGCCCTTTACCTCTGCAGTCCGGCTGGCAGGGCCTCCACACGGGCACGTGTGTCCTCTGAGCTGCTGACTGATGGTTGGTTGGTTGCTTAGTCTCAGACACGCGGCGGCCCAGACTCGTTTTGTACTTCCTGGGACTCAGCCCTGTGCTTTGCTGTTCTCTCCAAGGCTCCTGGAGTGGCGTGTGGTACCCAGTGGGCCCTGGGCATGCTTTTCATGGCAGGATATTGTGCTCCAGCCCTCTGACTGTGGAGCTAGGGCATGTGTGCTCCGGTGTGTGGAAGACCACAAGGTGTTGCTGGGACCTGCATTCCAGCTACCCCCGCGGGGTTTGGGCTGGGCTTTCCCTTTTTGTACTTCTAGTACGCTCCTCTGACTTTGAGGCTCTGTTGTCTCAGCAGAGTCACTTCTGCAAGTCCCCTGGGGACAGAACCAGCCTGGCCCTGCCTTTGCTTCTGAGTAGGCGCCCTCCTCACCCTCAGGTGTCTCAGGGCCTGGCGCTGGCCGCTGTGCTGCACCACTCCCCTTGCCCCTCTGCCAGGCCATCACGCCATGGCTGTCCTGCCTGGTCCTTCTCTCCCGCTCAGGTCGCCTCCCGTACCCCATGGTAGGCTTCTTTCTCTACTGCAGCTGCACAGTGCCTGGGGCACAGCACCTGGGTCTGGGCTCCAGTCACTGCCCACTGCTCAGCCCACCCGGCGTGGGCATCTGCCTCACTGGCCCATTGAGTGATCTCATTGGGTTGCATTTGCCAGCTTGTCATCCACATACTTTTCAGGGATGGGCAGCCCTGCGTCAGGTTTTCTCAGTAAAGTCGGTCAGGACGAAGAGTTATTTTAAGACATTAAAGGACTCAGAACATTTCCCTTGTCTGCTGTGTCAGCAGAGGGAGCGGCAGCAAAATCATTTAATTGCCTGTCCTTGTGTGCTGTGTTTGGGGCCTTCGAATGGCCCTGGTGACTAGTTCCCCCAGAGTCCTGGGGTCAGCATGGTGGGGCGAGTGAGTGAGACTTGGGAGCACAGTGGTGTGCAGTCAGAGCTGTGGGAGATGCTGTGGGTTGTGGTGGGGGCAAGGAAGGCACAGGGCTCGACTCCTTGCCATCTGGGTGCTGGTTTCCGTGCAGGCCCTGCCCTGTGCTGACCTGGCCTTAGCAGGAGAAGGGCCTGGGTCTGAGACCTCTGACCTTCCGCACGATGGAGAGTGGGCAAGGGGGATTTATGCTGTTACTTCCCCTTCATGTAGCCCACTACTGGAGTGTAGCCGGGGCCCAGAAAGTGGTGTGCAGCTTGGGAGAGGCGTGAAAGGTCTCCCTGAGGCGTGTGGCACCTGCCCCCCTGTGCCTGTCCTCCTGACTCCCGCACACCAGTGGTGGGAGGAGCTTTCACCATTGTTGCTTCTCACTTGAAACCCACAGAGCAGCCTGCTAAGCGCAGAAGGGTGGAGAACAGTGTGGCACCAGCAGGAGCAGCTGCAGGCCCGGAAGGGGAACCAGAGCTCACTGGGAAACACACAGCCATGGACGTTGAGACCCCTTCCAAGCAGAAGGAGAAGGCGGCTTCCCTGAAGCGGGACATGCCCAAGGTGCCCCACGACAGCAGTAAGGACAGCATCACTGTCTTTGTCAGCAACCTGGCCTACAGCATGGGGGAGCCGGAGGTGAAGCTCAGGCCACTCTTCGAGGCCTGTGGGGAGGTGGCGGAAATCCGCCCCATCTTCAACAACCGTGGCGACTTCCGGGGCTACTGCTATGTGGAGTTTAAGGACGAGAAGTCGGCCCTTCAGGCCCTGGAGCTGGATCGGAAAAGTGTGGAAGGGCGGCCGATGTTTGTTTCCCCCTGTGTGGATAAGAGCAAAAATCCTGATTTTAAGGTATGTCATGGGGCAAGGCCTGCCTTTCTTGGGGCTGGAAGAAGCTGCTGCTCACAGCGCTTCCCCTGCAGCACCCAGATTCACGCAGGGCACAGCTTGGAGCTGCACTTGCCTCTGAGCCCAGGTTTAACTCATGGCTCTGCCCTTCGAGGTCGCACTGGCTAAGTACTGATAATAAAGCTAGGAATTGTAATGACGGTTACTTCCTATGGACTATTAGGTAGGAAGAAACACACTCATGATAAATGTGTTACATTTGGCCTGAGTGACTCCTTGCCAGAATTCTCTGAATGAATGAATCCCCTGGTACTGGAGACTGAACCCAAGGCCTTTGCACTGAGCTACTTCCCCAGGCTTTTAAATTTTTACTTTGAGACAGGGTCACATTAAATTGCCCAGGGTGGGCTCAGACTGGCCTCAGCCTCCCAGAGTCCTGGAATTACAGGAATGTACCTCCACACCTGGCTTCTCATGTCTGCTTTAATCTTTGCCATTTCAAGGGCCTGGACAGGCTAAATGATTTGCCCATGCGATTGGCTAACAGATGTCAGGGCCCAGGCATGGCCATGGCTGCCCAGCGAGGTGAGTCCAAATGGTGGGTTCCTGCCTCTCCTGCAGGTGTTCCGGTACAGCACCGCTCTGGAGAAGCACAAGCTGTTCATCTCGGGCTTGCCCTTCTCCTGTACAAAGGAGGAGCTAGAGGACATCTGCAAGGCGCATGGCACTGTGAAGGACCTCAGGCTGGTCACCAACCGGGCTGGCAAACCAAAGGTCAGCACTTGCTGGGTCTCCTGAGGGCCCAGGCGGAGGGGTCGTTTCTATGTTGTTCAGGGATTATTTCCTGCTAGGGTGGGTTCCAAGTTTTCTAAGAAACCAATGGTAATTAGTGGAAAAATAAGCACATTGTTCCACTTCCATTTTGAATCAGGTTTATCTTTTGTAGCTAATTGTACTAAAAAAGAATAAGGTGTTTGGAAAGTTGCCAACATTTACAGGGACCACAGTGTGGCTTCCTGATGGTCAGCACTGTGGCCAGAGGTGGGGGGCATTTGGGGTTGCCCTGCACTGCAGTCATTTTTACTGTCCCCAGACTCCTCCTTGCTAGGCTTGTAGCCTGTTTCCTAAGGTCCCTCTACCTGATTCCTCCTTCTCAAATCCCCCCTCCCCAATGTCCTGTTAAATCCTTTTTGTACCACATTGTTTTATATTAGCTTTGAAGCAGGGCTCACTCTTGCCTAGGCTGACCGCAGACAGTGCTGCCTTGGCCTCTGAGCGGCTGGGACTGTAGTTATGCCCACTGTGTCTGGCTTTATTGTTACGTTTTGAGTAGTGCCTGTCACCCTGTTCTTCACATAGGTTGATGGCGAGTTGAAGAGTGTAAAGCAGGGGCCAAAGGGACAGGAGACATTGGGCCTCCCAGGCCACTTACCTTCTTTGCAGGCCACCACCTAAGGTGTTGCTGCATGCAGATGGGTCTTCCATCTCGCTCTTTCCCTGGAGCAGACACAGGCTGCTGACCTAGAAGGGTTTGGGATGTTAGAAACAGCCTTAGGGAACAGGGAGTAAACCTGTTTAAGCAGAGCGTGGCAGTGGTAGGCCGGTCACTGGGTGGTGGGTGCCAGGTTGGCTGCTTTCCGAGAAGCTGGGCCTCCTGCCCTGTGTGAGGAGGTGACATCCTGGCTGGGGCTACAGCGTGAGTGGCTCTGGATCTCCCTCTCAGGGCCTGGCCTATGTGGAGTACGAAAATGAATCCCAGGCATCACAGGCTGTGATAAAGATGGACGGCATGACTATTAAGGAGAATGTCATCAAAGTGGCAATCAGCAATCCCCCACAGAGGAAAGTCCCAGAGAAGCCAGAGGCCAGGAAAGCACCAGGTGGACTCATGGTGCCGAGACAGATGTATGGAGCGTAAGTATTTGCGTGCCAGTCTTGGGCCAGCCCTGGCTGTGGAGGGGTTGTCCAGGGCGGAGTAGTTTCCCGGCGGGGCTGTGAGTGAGGACAGGAAAGCTGCACCTCACGTGACGTCTGTCCACGATCCTGGGGCCCAGAACAAGTCCAGGAGGGCGGACGCCAGTTTACACTTGTCATTTACATAAGGGAACTTTTTACAGGCAGTAATTACTTTAAATTCTTCTTGGCTGATTAATCTGTGTGTTTAGTGTAAAACCTGACAATTGCACGTTTGGCATGCTATAGCTGGAGCTGTAATCCCTATGAAGCCTTTGCGTTTCACTTGATAGGATGAGAAGAAAGTGCATGGTCACTTGGGGCGGAAAGATGCCAGCCTTTGTTGCCCACACTCTGTGTGACTGTTGCACCGGGTTGGTCCATGCCAAGACAGTGAACCAGGCAAAGTTCGCTGAAGTGTTTCTCACTTGCTAGCTGGGGCCAAGGACAGAGGGACTGTCTCAGTGCTTGTGGCTTTTATTCTTCATCTCTCAACTTGGGATAATTTGAAACTGCCTTGGCTCATTTTCACAGTGAAGCCGCGGCCACCAGTGCTTGCTGGGAAAGGTACTTTCAGTGTTTGCTGTTTTCCAGGCGCGGGAAGGGGAGGACCCAGCTCTCTCTGCTGCCTCGAGCCCTGCAACGCCCTGCCACTGGCTCTGCACAGGCGGAGAACGGCCCTGCCTCACACCCAGCAGCCACTTCTGCAGCCAGTGAGGCGCCCAAGATGTCCAATGCTGACTTTGCCAAGTTGCTTCTGAAAAAGTGAATGGCACGGTGGGACAGGAAATGCCTTACTTCATGCTGGGCAGGCAGGCCACCCACTACCCAGCTGCACTCTGGGGGCAGAAGGGCTGGTACAGCATCTGAAGGCTCCTAGGGACTCTCCTGTGGCTCAGACAGAAGAGGCAGAGAGAGAGAAGCCTGTTCAAGGACAGAGAAGTTGAGTGCTCCCTCACATTGAGGGCAGGTGGAGAGGGTGCGTGCTCCCCAGGCTGGCCCAGGTGGCTGTGTCTCGAAGAGGAGCAGAAGTGACCCTGGAACACGGCTTCTGAGATGCACTTGTTCCGACGCTTCCAGCCCTTTTTATAAGACACTTCTTCTCTCACACCCTGCGCAGCACCTGTGCCCGTCACTTTTAATTTTTAAAAGACAAAAAAGATGAGATAGCAGATGCTAGTGACTCACCAGAATGGCCTCATTTGTTTGGGGAGGTCACATTAAAAAAAAAATCAGTGGATTTTTGTTCAAGGAAGTTGTGCGTGTTTTCTATTATGTATTTGTAAATGACACATCTGCGCTTGTTTTATGTTTCTTACAAGCAGGACGTTTGACGACACTTGTTTTCTGTAGGACTTGGGCGTCCCTGGCTGTGGACCGCTCTCTTTCCTAGTGATTAGTGATCTGTGTTCTTTGTCCAAATGTTGAGTTTCTGCCTTTTGGTTTTGTTTAAATGCCATGTCAACTGCAAACTTTAGTTCTCAAAATATTTAGCTTCGTTTATTAAACTCAAGTTCTCTTAGAAACGTCTTGCCCTGTGGTACTCAGGCATTCACAAGTGGGTGTATTTTGAAATGGGTGTATTTGGTTTACCTAACAGTCGTGTAAATAGAAGTTTTGTAAGTCAAATCCTGTGTCACTTTGGTTTAAATGATTTCATTAGTGATGCGCCGTCAGCTTTAAACTTGAATTTACAGCAGCTGACACTTCAGCTTTTTAAGCTTTTTTTTACCTCTTTGATCACATATTTGTTGCTTTGAAAGCAGCACTGCCAGGTCAGTAGGGAAACTATAAAGACACTTCACAGAAAAACATCAGGGAATCTTTTTATGTCATGGAAATTATCTCATTTGTCTATGTTGTAAGCTTCAGTTTCTTTGCATCAGTCAGCTTCCTAAATTTTTAACTATTTTCTAATGGAAAAGTTTACATACATAACAAAGTAGACACAACCATAAAATAAGCTTGTGCGTGCCTGTCACCGAGCCTTGGCCACCTCACTCCTGGCCACCTCACTGTTTCTGCCCGCCCGTCTCCTTCCCGTTAGGGCATGAAGCATGTGTCCCCAGGAGGTAAGGACTGCAGGCTGTGGGGTGTAGGCCCGTCAGCAGTAGACCTCCCCATCTTCAGCTCCTCAAGTCTGATTCGCTGTGCTCTGATAAATGCCAGTTTACCTTCCCTCTCAATGATCACTGTTTCTAACTTTAACATGTAGGTTCCTTTCCTCCATCTCTCTTTATCATACAGCATTTTTTTAGGCCTTACTGTTGGATTATGCCTTGGCAGTGACTGTTGGCAAGGTCCCTCTGCGGCCCCGGTGGCCCTAGCTGGGTCTCTGGGGGCCACTCCGAAGCCTGTTCTGTTGGCTGCTGATTGGGTGGCTTGGAGGGTGCCTGTGGCCTGTGCACAGCCCGTCCCTGAAGGGCTGTATTTCCCCAGTGCAGTTTTGTAGCTTTCCTTTCCTACACCCCGGAACTCTCTTTTCGTTGAATTTTTGGCCAGTGACTATGTCCTCAGTGTGGGCTTGTGACAAAGGCGAGGCTTTTCAGACTCGAGCAGGACCCTAAATTTAGGTATAAGGTTCTGACTTCCATACGTGTGGTTTTAGTTTTTTTTTTTTTTTCCGCAGAAAATCAAGAGCTTATGATTAACATGAAAACACTTTGTTTGCATCTTTGTAAGAAAAAAAAAAAATCAGTAATTCATCCCCATTAACTTCGGCCAGCAGGTCAGGCAGCTATATCTGTCCTGCTTGTCGTGATTATCTTGGGTCTGTTGTTCCTCTGAACTCTATGCAGTAGGGTGCGTGACAGTTCAAAATTTCCCTGTAACTCGTGACAAATGGAAACACCTCTTGAATAAGAGACCAAAATCTCAAACATCTTTGTGATAAAATGCTTTATTAGAATCAGTAATTTGTTAAAATAATACCCTTCATGTACAGCTAAAGTGCAGATTCTCTCACCAGTGGACAAAGTGAGCAGGCCTGTCGGCCGTCCTTGCTCTGCTTCAGAACCAGGACAGCAGAAGAGCTTGGGTTTAAGACGCTTCACGGCGGCAGCTACTGTAAGAACACTTTTTTTAATTTAAGTCCAGGTTTCAGTAACTATCCTTGGAGCTGTTCCAGACAACTTTTCACTTATTTTTCTTAATCTTTCAGAAAGTGACTCTGAATTTACCATTTAAATAACTGTAAATACATTTGAGTAGAGACTTGATGGCCATCAGGAACTGTATGCAAAAATCAAAATCACCACTGTGTATACACCATCATTCAGACATCGCCAAGGGGCTGTTCAGGGTTCAGCCTTGCAGGCTGTGTCACTGGGAAAGGGACCTAGTGACCTGCGGCCTGCCTGACGCTGAATAGCAGCAGCAGCAGTTGAATTGGCCCTTGTGCCATACATGATTGAAAGATCTGACCACTTAGAAACCGGGCCATATTATATATGACGTTTTGTCATTCTACAAGTTGCTAAAAAATAAGGCCACTCAGACAATCTTGCCTCCCCAAGGGGGACGCTGAACTGTGTAAAGCTGCTCTTGCAGTGGGCAGTGAGTGGATGCAGCTGAACTGTAAAAGGGACAGGCTGGCGGCGGTCAGAGGTTTTACTTGGTTCTGTTCGTCATCGGGAAATGCCTGTGGGGTGATGAGGCATCGTTCCCAGCTGATCCACCCATAGAGAACAGTGGGAGCTGAGGGCAGACGGCCCTCACAGCGTGATGTAGGTGTTGAGTGATGAACCCAGAGAACTTTTAGATCAGCGGTGGTGAACCCATGGCACGCATGCCGCAGTGGGCTGTTACTGAAAGCGCCAAAAGGTTCGCCATCACTGTTCTAGAGGCAAACATCTGGTCTGCATTGCTGCGTATGACGTGCAAGGACGACACTGCTACACAGAGCAAACCGAGCTGGCTGCGGTCCTCGCCTTAATTAGAAAAACAGTCTCATGAAAAGACACCCTCGGGCACTCGAGCCTGCAAGGTAGGGTTCAAGGGCAGTCTGGAGATAAGGTCATGTCAGAGCTTGAAAATGCGCGATACCAGTAAAAGCCACCACACTAATTCAGTGGTAGGGGTGCAAAGACCTGAGCCGGCAGCTTGCAGTCATTCCCAGACTGCAGTTTCCCCAGAGGTGGTGGCTTCCCAGTACAGTGGCACCACGAAGACCTGAGTAACTTTCAGTGGCCCTGGGCTTCATCCCACTGCTCTGGTCTTTTTTCCCCCATCTTGGTGCAAATTCTGCTCCAGAACCTCGGTTCTGGTCTCATAGGAGCACTGGTGCCCCTAAAGTGCGGGGCTGCCACTCACACAGCGGCCACCCGTACTGCCACAGTGGACACACTATGTAACTTGCTCAAAAGAAAATAAATATCTTTGCTAGATTATAAGTTAGATACAAGGCTTAATAATTTAGTTTTTTTCTTTTTAACTAAAAGTTTTTTTGGAGGTAAAGAATGTTTAAAGGTTTCCTTTTGCTTTTGGAGATGATTAGCTTCCTAGCATGGTTAAGTTTCTTTGATCCCATCCCCCTGGCTGCCCTTGCTGCACAGAGATGGACAGGGCTAAGGTTTCACCGGAAGTGTCTCCTTGAACTCAGAATGGTTGGGGTTGGCTTCCGGCAGTGCCACCGAGTACTCAGTCGTGGCAAAAAGCAGGGTGTCCAGAGTGGTCTCGGTGCACTTGGCGATGAAGCGGATGAAAGGCCTCACGTCACCCTCGTTGGCGACCTCCAGCACGTGGTAATACTCAGCCCTCTGCTCCTTGCGGATGGTGATGGGCGGGTAGCCTGCCTGCATCAGGATGAGGTTCATGAGCAGGCGTGAGGTCCTCCCATTGCCGTCGATGAAAGGGTGGATGTAGACGAGTTTGTAATGCGCTAGGGCCGCAAACTCCACCGGGTGCAGGTTCATGGCGTCCTCAGAGTTGAGCCACTGTATGAACTCCTGCATCTGCTTCTCCACGTCTTGGGGATGGGGAGGGACGTGGTGTCCCACCAGGACCTGGGTCGTGCGAAACCTGCCAGCTTCCACTGGATCCACGTAGCCCAGCACCCGCCTGTGGATCTCCATCACGTCGTCGATGGTGACGGAGCCTACTCGTGAGACCAGGGTGGTGTTGACGTACTTCATGGCTGCGTGCATGCCAAGGACCTCGTTCTGTTCCTCCAGGCTCTTCCCCGGCACGGCATAGCGCGTCTCCAGGATGTGCCTGATCTCGGACAGCGTGAGGGTGTTGCCCTCGATGGCCACCGTGTGGTAGATGTGGTGGTAGTAGGTCTCCTCCATGACGCGGCGCAGCGCCGAGTTCCCCTTGGGGATGGACATCACCTTCCTCACCTTGCTGTCGATGATGCTGAAGTACCTCTGGTCGATCTCCTCCACGAGCGGCAGCGTCCGGTCCCGGTTGACCAGGGCTTTCTCATGGAAGGGCGAGATGGTCAGCGCTCTGGTGTACAGGTAATCTGCCTGGATGATGTCCTTGTCTTCTTCGGAGAAGATGCCAAACTCATTGAGCGCGTCCACGTAGTCCGGGTCCATCTTGAGCGCGTACAGGAAGAGCTTGTGGGCTTTCTCCCGCTTGCCCTGGCGCTTCATTTCCAGGGCTTGGTTCAGCGCTGCTCTGGCTTCCAGCTTGCCTGCTAGAGCGGTGACAAAGGACATTCAGGGTGCTGTCTAGGACGAGCCCACCCCCCTCAGCCACGCTGTGCTCACACCGTGACTGGTGCCTCTCTGCCCTGCAGCCCTGTGGTGTGGAACGCCGGTCCCCTTCTTTGTGTCCCAGGCTACTCTGTACCCTTGCCACTCAGGAAGGCCGACATTCCCTGTCCCTGTGCCTTCCCGACTGTGCTGCTGTCATGGGTGGCCTGCCTTGCTGGTCGCACCGGTGCCCCCTGCTTGTGCTGGTACTGTGACTTTTAACCCAGTGGTTCAATGTTGCCACCAGGGGACATCTAGCCATGTCTGCACCTGTGTCTGCTGTCACAAGTGGGGGACGCATGCGCCACTGGGATTGCGGCTGCTGCTCCCCATCTTGCTGTGCACATGAGTGGCTCCAGAGGAGGTGGCAGGTCCTGCACTGGGTCCAGCCCTCTTGTCCCAGCCCCATTCTCCTGGCAGCCACATACACCCAACTCTTGAGTTCCACAGCGTCCCCAGACCCTCCCTCCCCTTCCTCTCCTGCCCTTCTCCCTGGGTCACACCTGCTTACAATCAGGGCTCAGCTTGGTGGCGTGTTCCTGCAGTGCTCTGCTTTCCTGTCACACCTGTGACACTGTCTGGTCACCTGCCGGCCTGTGTAGACGGACCTCAGGGCTGACTTTTCACCACTGTACCCCCAGGACAAAGCAGGCCAGACATCCGTCCAGTCAGCGAGCAGCGAGGAGGAGGCCAGCCTGTCTTACCTGGAGATGCCTTGGTCTTGACCACCAGCAGCCCAGCGTCCCTGGAGGTGACGCTGAGCTCCGTGGAGGGGCTGGTGCGCCTGGTGACAGCATGCTGTGCTCTGTCTAGTTGGCTCCTGAGCAGGTAGAAGCCTTTGAGTATGGCCAAACACTGTTCCTCCACGGCTCCCAGTGGCAGCAGCAGGGCCAGCAGCGACCCCATGGCCATGCTCACCAGCATCAGCCACAAGAAGCGGCCCCAGACCGAGACCCATTTCGGTTCAGTCACTGCCATCACCGAAGCCACTGGCACGAACATCATCTGGACTCGGGGCTGGGCCCTGCACACATGTCCACATTTAGCTGAGGAAGACAGGACCCGAAGGAAGAAAGAACGTTGCGGTTCAGGCAGGGAAGAGGACACCCTCCCCAGCCTTAATCAGCAGGGACCAGGCAGTAGGGAAGACAAGGAGTGGCCAGCCTGGAGGGCCCCAGGCCCCTTGCACAGCAGCTACTTGTTATGCCATCAGGGCTGCCCAGGATTTATTGAGCACTTACTGCATGTGAGGCCCCACACTGAACATCCCACACGTGTGATCTTTAACAGCTGCCTGAGCTGATGTTTTCATTCCACTATGCCAGCGGGGAAACTGAGGCTCACAAAAGTGAAGTCCCTTGCCAAAGTCACCAGAAAGGAGGAAATTCTTAAGACCTGAACTCAGGAACCCCACGGCACTCTAAAGCACATTCCTTCACCAGAAATCCCTGTGGCCTGTGAACACCTGGTGTTTGGGACATAAAATAGTAACACAAACACTCTCCCTTGGGGGACTCGGGGTCTGAGGCCCACCCTTTGATAAGAACAAGTGCTCAGCTGCCAGTTACAACTGCAAGGTGGCTGCCTGCTCCGCCCTCACCGTGGTAAGGCTGCTCACTGTGGCCTTCTGGCCAGGGACCTTGATAAGAGGTTAGGCAGCCAAGCATCTCCAAAGGAAGTCAGGGCCTGGCCAGAGTGGGCGGCTGCTCCACGTCAGTGTCAGTGTCCATGTGCTGGGGCTGCCTGTGGGAGTGCAGAGCCGGCTGTGTGAGCACCGTGATGCCAACAATAAGCATTTATTGGGCACCTGTGGTGTGCTGGGCACTGAGCTGGTGCTAGTCTCACAGTAACTCATTTAATCCTCACACCACCCTACGAAGGAAAAACTACTTATGGTCCTGTTTTATAGTTCTACTTATAGTTCTGATGAGGGAAACCGAGGCACTGGCAGGGAAGATTAAATTCCAGAAGGCCCACAGCTGATAAAAGCAAGGAATCTGAAACCAGAGACAGGAGGTCTAAATCTATCTTGATAATTACTAAATGGGGCTGTGCACCTGCTCTGGGTTGCTGTAGTCCAAAAATGCTTGACTAATGACAGGGCTCGAAAGCGAGCCCGGCCGGTGGCCACAGGACATTTGAAATGGTTTGGTAAGCTGTGGGAGTACAGGTGGCCTGGGGGCTTCCTGAAGAACAGGATGCTCGAGCGAGCTGTAAAGGCAAGGACTTGGCCGGTGCCAGGCAAGTGAGCTCCGGAAGGTGCCAATCTCTCACCCTTCACTTTCCCAGAAGGGGGTAAACCGAGGCCCCGGAGAGGCAAAAGGACCGCTCTAAGGTCAATCGGCAGAACCGGCTCTTTCCGAACCCCTCCCAGGGCTCGCAGTCCCGCCGCACCCTCTAGAGCCCCTCGGGTTCGCTCCCTCCTCACCGCGCGGATGCCGGATCTTCCCGCCACCTTCTAGGCGCTGGCCGACTTTGTGGCGGCAGCCTCCCGGGACCACCGCCTCCTGTCTGCCTCCTGGCTCCGCCCTCCAAGACTCTCTATTGGACGGTGCAACATCATTTTCGCAGCGAATTGGCTGTTTTGACCTGTCAGTCACTTTCATTTCCGGGTTCCCGCGTTGACCTCAGTTACCTCGAGGTAGCCGCGCCGTGGGTCACTCTCATTGGCTGTCTCTTGTGTCGGTCTCTTAGCTACCACAGCCAATAAGTAACGGAGGGGCGGGGCCTAGGTTACAAGTGGGAGGAGTGCGTTCGGAAAACTGGGTGTGTATGCTGAATTAGGGGTGGGAGGTATAATATCGCACCTCCAAACAACAGAACTGCTACGTCAGGTCTGCTGGTCCCGGGACTGCTTTCGTGTGCCTCAGTTTCTCCGGGTGTAAAACGAGGACCCTGGTCTCCACCTCGCCCCTATTTGGTCTTGACGTCGTAGTCTTGGTTTTAGAATCTATCCTATCCTGTCAGGTTCGCTCCGTCTTTCCCTTTCTCTCCCCGTCTGTTTCATGTGCTCCACTGCATATGTATCTTTTTTCCTTTTTGCAGTACTGAGGATTGAACTGGGCCTTTCCAGTAAGCTACTAGCCCTATTATTATTGTTATTATTAATTATTATTACGTTTTGAGACAGGGTCTTAATAAGTTGCCTAGGTTGGGCTCCGACTTGTGATCCTCTTGCCTCTAAACTTGAACTTGAGATGCACCTGCCTCTGACTCCCAAAGTGCTGGACCACAGCATGAGGCGCCTCGCCTGCCAATTCGTGTCCTCTTGAGAAGGACGTGGCTGGTTCTCTTGGTTTCCAGAGAGAAGGCTTTTTCTTGAACCAGAGTTAAAACCTCCATCTTAAGCCACAAGTATGTAATGAAACATGTAGAGACACACTCCGGAAATGCTAAGTCTGTTAAAATATTAGAACAGATTCCAGGGTCAGAATCTGAGCTTGGATTCGGATTCTGCCATTTGCACTCTGTTCTCAAGCTAGTTACTCTGGCCCTGTTACTACATCAGCTTTTGTCTTCAAGTTTGGGATTTGCAGAGGGCCTAATGCCTTTGGATGTGACCTTAACACATGGAGCCTCACAGCCTGGGTTCACATCCCGGGTTCCACACTTGCTGACAGTTACATTTAGCAGGTGATCCAGCCTTACTTGGTTTTCTGTAAACTGGGGATAATGTGATCTCAGCGCCTCTTTGCAGGAGTTTGTGTGAGTCTGCATCTGGCCCAGAGTGCATGTTTGAGGAGTGTCACCTGCTGCAGTTATTTCTAGATGAGGCCAACTCATTGCTGCTTTATTTCTCCTTTGCAGAAGAAAGCACTAGAGCTCCCAGGTGGCTCCGATCACTGGGGAGAGACCCCCCACATCCTGCATGGGTCTCATCCTGATTCTAGTTCAGTGAAGCACAAGATGCAGTGTCTGGGCCAGGCTGGAGTCAGAGGCATGCCGTCCTGAAGAACACTGAGGAGCCCTTCAAAGTGAGGGAGGACACAACTCCCACTCCTGCCTGTTGGGTGCCCTTGAGACTGGGCTCATTTCCCTCAGCACCCAGCAGAGAACATGCCTTGCTCAAGGAATTTCGTTTGACTTGAATTTGAAACACAGAATGCAGGACAAGCTTTAGAGTTCTTAAGAAATAACATCAGGGTGGTAGCTATCTTGATGGCTTGTTTTGCATTGTTTGAACAAAGATCTTGTGCATGGTTGCTCTGGAGTCGTCTGAATTTCACGTTTGATGGTTCCCAGTGTAAACTCTTTAAGGAGCTTGGGCCGCTGGTAGCAAATCCAGAAGCTACAAAGGAACTGCTCATAAGCAGGGACAGGAGGTAGCGCAGTGAATTTGAGGATGCAGCCCTGTCCAAGGTGGACAGCAGCGTCTCTGCTTTAGCCCACAGTTCTAATGCTGGGTTGCAGCCCCATCTGGAGTGGACAGCTTTTTCCTGTTTTTCAAAAGAAAGTCCAGGCTTGGATTTTTTTTAGAAGAATCTTCAGATTTTTAAACAGTGGGCATATCTGCCTGCTGGCTTTGGGGCTGCCAGATTGCCAACCCTGTTTCAGGCTTTTAAAATGGGTGGCGATCATACAGGAAAAAACACAGATGATCGCAGCCACGGGTCGCGCTACTGTTTCTGGACACCAGAGGGCGCTAATTCTCCTGGCTTCGCATCTCTCCTCCAATCGCCTTCTCAGAGACTACATTCAATTTTTTTTCTTGACTTTGTCTGCATTCAGCTGTGTTAAATGCACAAAATATGGTCCCTGAAGCGATATTGAAAAGTTGGCTTTCTCCATCTTAAGCATTCTGTATTGGCAGGAATTTACCTACCTGTGGTCTATGGAGGAGTTTTCTAAAAGCTTACCTTGACACATGACAAAGAACCTAGAAAGTGGCTGCGTGGGAAATGTGTCCATTATGCAAAACAAAACACAGCACAGCAACTTTCCGCAGCTTCAAGAAACCATAGTCAAGCTCTTCTTGCACGCAGAGGCGAATGCTATGGCTTAGCAGAAACCAAATTCCCCAGCATGGGGCGGAATTTTCTGGGGTTGGCTTCAGAATGTTGCAACTTCATTAAAAATAAACCACGCCTGTGCCTTCGGTCCTCTCTCATACCCCAGCCGGCCGGAATCTTTTTCCTCCTTTCATTTTAATCCTGCTGTGGAAGAAAAGACACCCCCCATCTCTGCTTGACAGATTCTCCTTGTATCTATCGGCATCCCACCCAGTTTCTGAGGCATCCTAAGGGACAGGGTCTTGGGGCCCCCAATGAACACCCCTGGTCTCATGGCTTTTGCACTGGCCTCAGAATGCTTTGTATTGAATTCATTTTAACTAGGATTTGCAAACACAGAGAAGCAAATAACTTGTTTTTAGAGCAGGTCATTTGGGGAAACAGTACTTCCAGAAAAAAGATGCATAAATACTTTTTTGTTCTTAAATAACCTACTTTATTTCTTAACAGCAAGATGAGATTATAGATATACAAGGAGGTGCATGCACACATGCACACACACACACACACACACACACACACACACACACTCTTAATGAGAAGAAAGAATCCCAATCTATGATTCTTCCAGAAGTTTTATCTTCTCTCTCCCTCCCTTCCCCCTGTTGTGGTGCTGGGAATGGAACCCATAGCCCCAATATGCCCTATATTCTATGTGTCCATCTGTATGTATACTCTGTGTACTCCATGAATACTCTTTATCTCCATCTGTATCCTGTGTGTATATCCCACATATCCTTCTGCATTTTTTGGTTTAGAACTATATTTTATAGGTTTATGTGCATGTTGATACACAGAATGCCTATTTTACACTGCTGTGTAGTATTTCATTTGCAGTTAATTTCCTGCTTAGTTGGTGGTTGGCATTTGGATGATTTCTTATCTTTTTCTATTACAAGCAGCATTATAGTGCGCAGCTGGATAATTTTAAGGCACATATGTGGAAGTTTTTCTAGGACAGATTATCTCAAAGGATTATCTGGAGATTTTAAAAAAGACCCACATACCTAGGCTTTGATCTAGACTAATGGAACCCTCTCTGATCCTCCTGTGTCTGAGTATACATAGAAATCACCATATCCCTATCCTATGTCATTATTGACCATTTATTGTGTGCTAAGTCATTGATAGATATAACTGTATTGATTTTTTGGTAACAGTGCTGGAAGTAGATATTATTAAACCTACTTCATGGAAGATGATACTGAGGTTCAGAGAAATTAGGTAAATAATTTGCGGTCACACAGCAAGCCAGTGGGTGGAGTTGTCAATTCACAACCAGTCTTCCTGATTCAAGACTAAAAGTCTTAACCATCATTAAACCCTAAGATTATAGAGTTAGCAGATTATATTTTTAATTTTTCAATGAAAAATAGGGAAACTAAGGCCGACAGAGGCTAAGAATTGAGCCTGGTTACAAGTATAAGTCTCTAGACTCCTTGTCCATTGACATTTTCTTATGTCATAATGCTTTGAGAGAAGGGAAAACACTAATAAGTCATTTTGTCTTCTGGAGACGATTTCTGGCCATCCTAGAATCATCGACATCACTCTGTTAGTCATCCATTGCTATGCAACAAATGATCCCAACTTTAGTGCCTTAAGACAGCAATAAACATTAGCTTACATATGTTATTTGAATCAAGAATCTAAGAGCAACATAGACAGATGGTTATAGTGTGCAATCTCTTTTAAGATTATAGTCAAGACAGTGTGTGGGCTTGTGGCATCTGAAGGCCCAGGACTGGTTCACTCCGCAGGCTGGTGGCCAGGTGACTCCGTCCCTCCCCATGGGGCGGTCCCTCCGTAGAGGCTCTTGGGTGTCCTCACAATATGGCTGCCAGCTCCTCCTAGCAAAAGTAACCTAGGAATGTTAGGTCTTCTATGATCGAGCATTGAGTCACACACTGTCACCTTTTCCCCATTCTGTTGGTGAAGTTTTAGCTTTCTGCTTGCTGGACAAAGAACCCAACAGGGCAGCTTAAAAAGAGGGCCGATTTCTTTTTGGCTCATGGCAGAACCCAGCTTTACCTGCTCCCCACGTCCTGACAGCACATTCAACAATGACCATCGGAGGGTTAATTCACTGGTATGTATCATGCCTTGTGATGCGGTCACTCTGCCAGGAGTCTCTTAAATCCAGTCAAGCTGACAATCAGGGTTGACAGGCACAGGCCACCACATGAATCAGCACTGGCACGGTGGAACAGGGGCTCCTTGAGGCTCATCAGGAGACGAGTCTGCCATCTAGAAGGCTCCTGTCCGACGCTCTGGCCCCTTCCCTTCTCAGTCCCAGGGATGGTGCCTAACTACCTGCAGCAAGGACTTCAGGCCCTCTAGGCCTCGTGTGGCTGAGTCTTCAGGGACCTCGAGGCAGGGGCCCTCTGCAGGGGAGAGGCTGCTACTTGTCCACTGCCTTTCCCCAGCTGTGTGGCTATCATTTCCAACCAAACTACTCTCATTGGCCGAAAAGCCTCCTACTCCTGCCTAAAAATAAGGTCCTGTTGACATGGAGACCAACGCAGGTGCCCAGTGCTGATGCTGCTTTGGCTCACAGCCTCTGAGAGATGTGACTAACACTTTCTCCTCTTCCCCAAGGGGCCAGTGACTCAGGTTAGTCCCTGGGCCAGGATGGGGTGGCGTCCAGCAAGAGCCTCTCCCTCTAATATCCCCTCTCCAGTTCCTCTGCTTCATCCGACATGGGTCGCCGGGGTCTGGGGGGCTGCTGGGCCGAGGCTCGGACCTCCCTGGGTCCAGACGACTTGGTTCCTCTGATGCATTCCAAGAGCTCTCCTGGAAGCTCTCTGTTGTCATAGTAACGTGGAACTGTGGAAATTAACATGGGTGCCTGGCTGGCCAAGAAAGCCAAGCTTTTAATACTCATTTTCCTCTTTTAAAGAGATAAGAATTCCTAGGAGGGCTTTGGCCGGACATCAAACAGTCTATTTCAGGTGTTAAGGAAATGCTCTTTAAAAAAACTACAGTGGGATGAGCACAGCTGTAATGAGAGAGATGGGGGCGACTTCGGAGATTTTAGAGGAACCAGAGAAATAAATGCAGAGCCAAGGCAACTTTTTTTAAAATAATAGTTTTATTGAGATATGTAATTCACATGCTACATCATTCAGCCATTTAAAGCATACGATGCAATGGTTTTTAGTCACTGAATTGCAAACCATCACAACAATTTTAGAATATTTTCATTGCCCACAGAAGAAACCATTCCCCTCTAGCTGGCCCCCGCCACTTCCTTCCCCAAACCCTGGCCGGCTACTCTTTCTATAGATTTCTCTATTCTGGATGTTTGCTATAAATGGAATCATGGGATTTGTGGTCTTTTGTGACCGGCTCCTTGCACAAGTTTTATTCTGTGCGCCCTTAAAGCTCGAGGTAGTTTCTCACCAAAGCTCTTTCATGCCCTTGGAGAACAATTCATGGCTGGGGGAGAAGCCATCGGATCAGTGCGTGGGTTCGAGATGGATGGGAGGGCACAAGCTCATCTGCAGCCGCCCGCCTGGCTTCCTGGTTTCTTCTTAAGCCTTCCTGGCTGCCCTGAGGCTTTGTGGAGAGAAGCGGCCTCCTAGGAGTGTGGCCGCTGGTTATCACGCTGGTGTCCGGCTGGACGCTTCTCCAACTTATAGTCAGGACCAGGGAAGCTTTCAGCAGGTGCGGGCTCCGTGTTGTGAGCCTCCTGTGGAGTTTTTAACGCATTCTTACGGACCTGTTTCTTTTTTCTTTTTTTTTTCTATTTATAGGATTCTCAGTGCCACCTCTTTGACCTCATGCAAATGTTCTGCAGCAACTGTAACTTGGATCAGTTTTCTATTTTTCAGCCATAAACAACACATTTAGAAATATTTCACTCTTTCAGTGATTTTAAATATTTTACTTCTTTATTTATTCCTTTTATTTCTTTTTTTGCAATGTTTACTTATTTTGCTGTTATGGATTAAAAACTTGTCATCAGTTTAATGCCAGTTGAATTAAATCAGCATGGTGCTAAGCGTAGATGTCCCACTGGAGGCAAGTTGCCAGCGTAAATGGAGACATGGAGAACATGAGTGAGGCATTGTGGGTTCTCCTATGTGTTGTTGCTTGAGCCGTTGGCTCTCCTGGAGGAGCTGTCATGACTCGCTTCCCCAGTGTGAGTTCGACCATTGTCATCAGAGGAGCTGGACCTTGTTGGTGAGAGTGGTCGTGGTTCACTTTGGGGGAGCTCTGGTCCTTACATCGAGCATCACTTCCTGGCTCCAGAGGGGAAGATGTGTACTGTTTAATCTCCAGGACAAACTCGTCACGCTGGCTTTCTGGCATGTACTTGACTGTTCTTATCGTCAGAGGAGCTCGGGGCCTCTGTGTTGCGGGGGATGGCTGTGGTGCTTTTCAGGACAGCCCTGCTCTTTGTTGTGAGTGTGACTTCTAGGCTCCAATATAGAACCCTCAACCTACCAGCACAGCTCCTTCACCCCACTGGCATAGACTTTCTAGCTTCCACCGCTGACCTTTGGGCCTTCCCAGCACGGATCCATAAAACAGACTGGCGTGAGTCCTTCTTGTGGGCTCTAGATTTCCAGTTGGACTGAGGGGAGGCATTGTCATGGCCTTTAGGCCTTTGTCTGGACTCATGCAGGACATTGCTGTGGGATTCAGGCCCTTTGCTGAATATTCTGTTTTTAGTGTTGTAGCTAGATTTCCTGTACTTTCTTGTGTTTAACTCTGGGTGAGCATCATAAAATAATATTATAAAGTCTGTGTCCTGATTGTAATTGTCCTCCTCACAACCCTTCACTACAATTGCCCAGACTGGGCTTAAATTCCTATGTTCAGGGGATCCCCCTGCCTCAGCCCCCAGAGTGCTGGGACTGTAGATGTGTATCATCATGCCTGGTTTACATTTTTTTGGTTTGTTTAACATAAAATGTCTGCAGCTCCTTTCCCTTTAAATCTGAGGGCAGTTGACCTGTGCCTTGCCCAAAGGGTGGTGGGCATAGCTCACTTATAAAACTATTGACTAACATGTGCGAGGCCCTGGGTCCATCCCCAGCACTGCCAGAACAATAATAAATAAATAAAAATTAAAATGAGATTGTGTGGGATGCAGTTATGCCTTGCTCCTATCTTTGCTGAGCACAGCAGGCCACAAGGGGGCCGAGGGTCCAGAATGCTCACAGCTGGGCCAGAGCACATGTAACCATATTGGTGAGCATTTGGGAGCAGAGTTTGCTAACCAGAAGAGGCAGAAGCAAACCAGCCTCGTTGCTTAGCTGTGCAGCCAGAATGGTGTGTGTGTGTGTGTGTGTGTGTGTGTGTGTGTGTGTGTGTTGTTCTTAGCCAGTTCTACATCTTATTTTTCCCTTTGAGACAGGGTCTTGCTATGTAGTTCAGACTGACCAGTTCTGCACTCTGAAGAGCAAGGGTAGGTGGGAAATCCATGTCCTGCGGCTCAGGCTTGGCCTTGATCTTGTTTCCCCTGGTGAGGCTGAGACATGCCCCTTCATGCTGTGGGAGGTGCTGGGAGCCTTGGGTGGAGGAACAGAAGCGGGGGGGGGTCCCCTCTCTGCGGGGTGATTTCTGCGTTCCTGAGGCCACAGCCAACCCGAGGAGCGCATGGTGTGTGATGGAAACACACAGTGTGCATTTAAATTAAAACAAAATGTGTTACAGCAGAGAGCAGAGCTGTTAAACTCTCTCCAAATTCGCCTCAGTTTAACACACATGCCCCACCGTGGTGCCCCTTCCACGTTTGGAAGCAGTTCTGGACGTCCGCTTAGTGTCTTTACAGGTGTGATAAATTCAGTGACGCTGCTGCCGGTGCCACTGCCTTGTAAACCTCACTGTGTCCCCCTTTACCTTATTCACCGACCTGGCGTTCGGGCTGTTCCCCAAAGCCTAAGTGACCACGAGAGGCAAATGTTTTGAATTGATTCAGGGATCCAGGCAGCCACAACAATGCGAGTAAAGACTCAAGAAAGACCCCCAGAATTGCTTCAGAAAGCACAAGGATGCTGGGGTGAGTGTGCTCGGAGTGAGGGGGGATTCATGACAATGAGTCTTTTACCATAATAAATTTTGTAGAAAATTCCACGTTCACCGTACATTCTGATCCCTCCTCACACAGTATACACAGAAGAGTTTGCTAACTGTACAGAGGCAACTTTTTCGAGTTTTCTTTTTCTCCTTACATCGCTTTCTTGAAGCTAAAAAATAAAGCTCGCATTCAGGGCGATGCATTTGGGAGGCTGAGGCAGGTAGTTTGGGATCAGTCTGGGCTAACCAGTGAGTTCAAATCCAGGCTGAACTACATAGCAAGACCCTCTCTCAGAAAGCAAAAAACCAAACCAAAACAAAACAAAAAACCCAAACAAGCAAAAAAAAAAAAAAAAAAGGGAAGCTTTCATTTGTCCATGAACTCAGCCAATATATTAATATGCTACTATCTATGGGGCACCATGATATGCTGGAAGTCTATGGATATGCAGGCTTGGTGCTAGTGTGTCTTTTCAAGGTAAGTGGTAGCTTTACCATAGTTTTAAAATTATTCATGTGGGGCCAGGGATTTAGCTCAACAGCATAAGCACCTGCCTGGCAAGTGTGAGGTCGTGAGTTCGATCCCCGGTACAAAAACAAAAACAAAAAAATTATTCATGTAAGCCCAAGAGAGGCATTTGAATGAAAGGGAGAAATGACAGAAAAAAAAGCAGTTGTGAAATGAAACAAAACCACCTCCCACCATTCTTTTGGAAGATGTTTTCTTTTACACTGCAAGACAACTAGAGACCAAGTCAGTGGTAACAGTGTGGGAAGGAGGGTGAGGTTGGGCATTATTTTAAAGCATGCAGGGCTCACTTAAAAAAAATTTTTTTTTTATTGTAGGAAAATACACCTGACATATGGTTTATCATCATGACTGCTTCTGAGTGCACATGACATGAAACCCACTGGCGTGAAACCCGTTGCGATACCATCGCCACCAGCCATCTCTGGGACTCTGAACGCTGTCCCCCTGAAACAACTGCACCTCATTCTCCTCTAGGCCAGGCCCTGGCAACCACCACTCCATTTCTGTCTCTGTGACCCTAAGTGACCTCGTGCAATATTTCAGCTTTTGTGACTGGCTCATTTCACCTAGCACTATGTTCACAGGGTCACACAGATTGTAGCAAATGTCAGCATTCTCCTCCTTTTTAAGGCTGCGTCATATTCCTGGAGCTCACTTAATGTGCCCTTGTGTGTGGCACAGCTGGATGTCATTTGCCCACTGTTACGTCTGGCGGAAAAGTCGGGAGTTTGTTATAATTGTGAAACAGGAAACTTTATGTCCTAGAACTTTTAAATTTAATTTAATATACTTACAGACTGCATATTGATTTGGGTAGTACATATCAACTTTTCAATGTCAGTATTGAGATAATCAAAACCAGTGCCAATAGTAGACTAATTAATGATTAATAATGGATTAATTAAAGTCTTCTCTCTTTCCTGCACAAATCAAAGGACTTCCTCTTTTGGTTTACTTTAAATGTAATGAAAATTTAAAGACCCTGACAAAGCAGAATACAGAACTGTTCCAGATTTTGACAGGCCACCTCTCTTTTTCATCTTTTGCTTTTACGACTAACTCCTCGTCAGTTGCTCTTTAGGAACTTGCTTTTCACAGGGCTCTGTCAAACAGTTGTTAGAGAAACAGCTTTCTTTTTCTCTCACATTTTAATCACTAATACTGCTTACTTAAAATACATAATTACAAGGTCAAGTGTAACCAGCATAAACAGACTTGGGGACAATCATCTACCTGATTTTGGGAAGCACACAGTCCTGCAGATGGTGGCTGGTGGAGGGCTTATCCCCGGGGTTGGGTATGCAGGGGCTCAGTCTACTCATGAGAGAACACCAGGCAAATCCAAGTGGAATGAAATTCTACAAATGAATGGACCAGTACTTTCCAAATATCTTTTGCTTTTGATCACTATCTTTTTAAAGCTTTATTTAAAATATTTTATTAGTACATGCGTGCAGTACATAATGGTTGCATTCATCGTGGGGAGTTCATGCACGTGCATAACTTTTTAAATGTCAAATCCTAATGCAGGAGGAAAGGCTGAGCAGGGTCACATAGTAGAGGACCCTGAGGCGCTCTGACAGGAGGACGCCTGGCTGATCGTGAATTGTAGTCTTTTGCTACAAAGGACTTTTACTGGGCTCATTGATGAGGCTTTTAAAAAGGGGCTGAGAATTACATCGTAATAATATGTCAGTGCTGTTTCCTGGGTTAGATGGCTTTATTGTGAATTCTGTAGGAGGATTACATGTAATGTGGAATCCTGGGCCAGAAAATGGACATTGGTGTAAAAGCTGGTGAAATTTATGTCTGGTGGAATGTATGTCTGCAGAGTTTGGATTTCTTCTGGGTTTGAATAATTATACTATTTTTTATAAGATATTAACACCAGGGGAATTGGGTAAAAGACCTAGGGAGACTGTATACTCAATTTCTCTTGGTCTTGTTTTTGAGACAAGACCGTGTAGTTCAGGCTGGCCTTGAACTCTTGGTGATCCTCCTGCTTCAGCCTCCTGAGTACTAGAATTATAGGCACGAGCTACCATGCCTGATTCATGTGTTGGATTTTAAAGTCTGAATTATTTCAAATATTGATTTTTAAGTCAAATTATTTCAAAATTAAAAGTTTCTCAAAATACAGAAAAGTGTGAAGCCTCAACCCTGTGACATTCAGCTTCAGTAGCTCAGGGCCTGAGGCTCTGCATTTCCAGTGAGCTCAGGGCATGGAGCTGGGGCTGCGGAACCCCACCCCTGCCCCACAATGGTGCTTCGGAACTCGGCACCTTGGCTGATGTTGGTTAGTGCAGTGTTGTAGTCAGGGGTTGTACACAGAGAACAACTAGGATTAGGACATGGAGTTTATAATATTTTTATAATGGTCACCGAGAGTTAACACAGGAAAGTGCAGGAAATCTATCCGCAACACCAAAGACATAGATTATTTAGTCAAGAGCCGAAACCCCACAGCAATGTCCCACATGAGTCCAGATAAAAATCCAGAGCTCAGGACAATGCCTCCACGAGTCCAACTGGAGGCCCAGAGCCCTCAAGAAGGACTCACGCCAGTCTCTTTTACGGATCCGTGCCGGGAAGACCCAAGGGTCAGCGGTGGAAGCCAGAAAGTCTGTGCCAGCAGGATGAAGGAGCTGTGCTAGTGGGATGAGGGTTCTACGCTAGAGCAGAGAAGTCACACTCACGACAAAGACCAGGGCTATCCTGAAAGGTACCACAGCCGTCCTCAGTGACACGGAGGCCCTGAGCTCCTCCGATGACAAGCACAGTCGGGTACGTGCCAGGAAGCAGCGTGACGAGTTCATCCTGGAGACCAAGCAGCACATGTCTTCCCCTCCAGACCCAGGAAGCAATGGTTGATGTGAAGACCAAAGCTTCTCCGGGAGAACCAACAGCTCAGACAGCAACTCGTAGGAGAACCCACAATGCCTCCTTAACACCTCACCCCCTCCACACCTCTCTTCTTCTCCACCTATTTATCCTGGCAACTTTCCTCACGTGGAGCATCTTCACTCAATGCCATGCTGATGTAATCCAGCTGGTGTTAAGCTGACCACCAGTTCTTAATCCATAACATGCAGTGTTCATTTTCTGGATTTGGAGATGTCCCAGGCCTCCGTGAGGAGCAAAGCAGCCTGCTGATGCTCCTAAAGGTTCTGGGGCGCTCACCGTGGGGACCCCTGTGGTGGTGCAGGGTCACAGTGGCGGCCTGGGCCTTCAGTTCTGGGCCAGACAGACATCTGTGGATCACAGTTCAGCTGTCACAGCGGTGGCCTGGGAGGGAGCGCCCTTCCCTTGAGTGCTGAGATCATTCCAGGCCCATCTCATCTGCAGTGGACACGTGGGTTTTCACTGGATGATAAGTACTAATGTAGGAGGCGTGGGACTGGCATCCCACGTTCAGGGGTCTTCCCTGGGGTAAGATGAAGTGTTGGGACCATCTGTCCTGGTGGTGGCCTTGAGCTGGGTCCCCCCATACTTTTCCTTATTCCATTTGGCTTTCTGGTTCTGGCTTCTGACCCAGCTGTCCAGAAATCTCTGGGTGTCCAGATTTTTAACCAACAATCCATTCCTGTTCTTCCCTGGTGTTGCTTTAGATTTTGTGATGTTTCCGAACACTGCAATGGGGCCCATTCATTTAACAGCCTTCTTTTCTCCAAAATTGCACTGTATTTTTTCCCACATTTTTAATTAGCTCATATTGGTTATGTAGACGGATGTGTTTCACTGTTTCATTGTGGCGATTTGTACATACACAAATCATTTTCCCCCTCTGCCACCCCCTACCCCAGGTCCACGTGTTGCTTTGGAAGGCATTTCAATGTGTAAAACGTATTTATATCATGGGACCCTACTGTCCCTGGCCCTGGAGACGGCAGTGAATGAAACAATCCATTTCTGTCTCGTGAAACTTACTTTCCAGTGCTGGGGCAGGTGGCACACACAGTCAGGCAGCTTGATGGTGTCTTGGGGTGACAAATGGGAAACAGTAAACTGGGCAAGGGGGCTGGCGGTTGGCAGTGTGAGCGGGTGAGAGACGCAGGTGGCTGCAGGGAAGGGGGTTGCCTGCACAGGGACAGCCCTGCAGAAGCCTGGGTGGGACGCACTGTGTGTTTACAGAGTGGGGAGGAGAAAGGGGGGAGGAGTCAGAGATGCAGCGGCCAGATGAGGGCAGGCCCCCCGAGGGACAATGGTAAGCAGGTGACCGTAGCCAGATCTCATGGCACTTTATGGAGAAGGCACAGAGGCTGATGTCAGGGATGCGGCAGAACCTCTCAGCTTCCTGGCCCTATGGCCTCATGCAGAAGTTGTCGTCTCTCTGGGTTCAGCCTTCCCCGAAGCGGAGATGATGATGAGATTCTCTCTTGTTCTCCAGTCACCCGCTCCTCAGCCTTTAGCAAGCTCACAGTGGTCATCCAGACTGGTCTTTACCTCATGGCTCGTGCTGTCTTCCGAGCTCAGCTAGGGGAAGAGCAGGAGACAGCTGCCCGGAATGCAGCTGACCTCACGCATGCTCAGTGCACCCCGGGATGCTACCAGGTGGCGGTAACGTTCACACGAGGCGTCAGGGCTGTGTACGTCCAGGACAGCCCAGCTTTTTTATGCCACTGGACAGACCGTTCCCCTGGCAGAGGTCTCCTGTCATCCTTGCTCCATGTGCCGAGGTTCTCATCTCCCAGGACTCTGCTCTTTGGCTGGGTGCTGCCCAACCTTGCCCAGGGCGCCTCTGTGTGGTCAGCGCACCGGCCTGGCCCTGATTCCTCCTGTACAGAATTCTTTGTCTTCTCCCTTCATGGCCCACCATTGGCTCAGGAGGGCGACTCTTGTCTGCAGATCCCAGCATGGTGCCAGCTCACAGCCCCAATCCCCAGATAAATGTTTCACAGATGAGCAGAACATTCTCTCATGTATGAAGAGCACCTCTGCCTTTGTTTAGGAATGATCTGATTCTTTTAGAGCCTTTCAGTCTCCATTTATAAAAGTCCTCCCCAAACTGGCCCGTGTTGAATATTCTAGCACTCTGAGTGGCTGAGGCAGGAGGACTGCAAGTCTGAGCCCAACCTAGGCCACTTAGCATCATAGTAAGACCCTGGCTCAAAATTAAAAATGAAAAGGGACTGAACATGTAGCTCAGTGTGAAGGTCCTGGGTTCAATCCCCGGTACCACGTGTGTGCACGTGTACACACACACACGCACACGCAGGCGCATGCACACGCAGTCCTCTCCATGGTCACCCTCACTGTTCTTATGTATTTCTCATAGCACTGAGACCCCCGCCCCTTGGGTTCTTCTAATAGTACATGGAGGGCGGCAGAGAGAACAGAAGCTTCCAGATGCCGATAATCGGCTGCATCACAGCTGGACCCTCTCAGGCCGCTGGCCATGCTTCCGGGTGCTGCAGAGGGAGTTGTCTAAAATTCCACCCCAGTGACTCAGGCGCTGAGGGCTGGCCTGAGGACTTTCCAGGAAGGGAGCGGAAAGCTCAGGTGGGTCCCACGTGGAGGGCAAATGAGACTTCACAGATGTGACCAGAGGGGAGTAAAGGCAACCTCAGAAATCCCAGAGAATACTACAGAGCAGTCACAATGTGTGTGGCTGCTAGTGCGGTAACTAGGAGCCCCAGAAAGAGTAATAACAGCAATGCCAGCCTTTGCACGAGAATCACACTGTTGGTTCCCCTGCATGCCCATCTCAGACTGTCATGGTCGCCCCTCGAGTATGCGAGTGTGGGTGTTTGCTTTCCTGTCCGAGTGTCAGGCAGGCAGTATTTCTGTTTCATAGAGGAGAAAAGTGAGAATGAGGGGGTCACAGATCACCCCAAGGCCCTAGAGCTTCACTCCCAAACCCCATGCACCATATATTATGGGCCTTTGGTAGCTAATGGCAGGGGCCCAACTATTAGAATGAAATGGGGCACCTTGTGTGCCAGGACTGCCCTGGGGTCAGCCTGGTGGTTAAAGCCCTGAATTTGAAGGGAGACCTGGTTCACCATGTTGTGTGACTTCAGGCATAAGACTTTACCTCTCTGAACCTCAGTGTCCCTAGCTGTAAAATGGGATTAACAGTAATATCTATAGCAGGGTTGTATGAGAGAAGAAATCCTTCCTGCTTTTAGTCCGTTGGAGAATCACTGGATCAACTTTTAAGCGTGGAGCTTCATCCTAAGGCAATAATGGTGGTAACCTAGGTACAAAATGACATTCCTAGCATTTACACCATAACTGTGCTTAAAATGTGGGTCCCACCAGAGAGCAAACTTCAGGAGGCCCAGGACTTTTTCGTGTGTTCTGTTTGCTCCTGTAGTCTCAGTATAATAGCCTGAATAATAAAGCTTCACTTATGTTTGTTGAGTGAATGAATAGGAAACGCTGAGATAGTGCGCAGAGAGTGATGCCCTTGGCTTCCGGCCATCCCGAACATTTGGTATCATTTGCTAATGTAATTACTAGCTTGGGCAGGCCAAGGGACCTGCCCAACCCTAACCTTAGGTAGGGTAAACCCTGTACACCCAGCCAGCAGTCAGCTTCCCACTCCTTTGGCTCTGGGTGGGGGGCCCAAAGCTGGAAGCCTGGGGTGCCTTTGACTGTTTCTGAGCTCCTGGCCCATGGCTGGACCAAGCCGATGTTGACAACTAGAAAAACGCGCCCAGGGGAGATGTTCAGAGCACAGGGAGGACCAGGCCACAAGACAGCCAAATTGTCCTCAGTCTCCATGTGTTATGGCTGAAGGCACTTTTGGAGGAGATGCCAGGCGGGGACACAGCCCTTCCAGGCTGTCTGCCAGAAACTCCTTGCACTTGCTGGTTCCGAGGAGCACCGCACCCCGCATCCATGGACTGGCCCGGTGCCCACATGGGAGTGTCTCCTGTTCCTGTTTAGTGATTATATCAAGCAAGTCTCCTGTGATTACAGAGCCAACAGCTGGTGTGGATTTGCATATGGCATGAAATTCAGTGAGTTCATTTTAATGTCTGTACTGAGCGGGGCACGGATGAGTTTGTGGGAACCCTGTCACCCTTATCTTTGTTTGCACATCTGCTTTTGGCACTTGCTTCCAAAGTCTTGAAGTTTGTTTCCTCCCCACTTCACCCAGCGAAGAGAGACATGGTTCCTGCCTCTAGAATTCCAGGAGGGACTCTGTCCTCGGGCTTGCAATGTGTTGCCCGGGCAAGTCACTTTCCCTCTCTGGGCCTCAGTTTCTTCATCTGTTAAGTGAGGCTTTGCAAGTGGATCATTGCTCTTCTTTAGGGGTGTTTTTGGCACTTGGGGTGGGACAGTGTTTCTTGGGTGGCACTTGTACCACGTTAAACATCCCTGGTTCTTGGGCACCACGCGGTCAACATCTCTGGTTCGTGACAATCTCTGCACAGTTCCAAAGGGCTCTGTAGCAAACACAGTCAGCGCCCACTTCCGTCCCTGCATCCCTTCACCATTTTTATTTGTACCATCCCCTTGTACATGTCCCCTCCTCAACGTCCAGCACCTGAGTGTCTTCTTTGGTGACTGTCTCCGGTCCCAGACCCCACCCACTGTGTTGGACTGGTTCCCTGCCTGGTGACAGTTCACACCCATGGCTGGGTGCACATGTGGGGATAAACAGCTCCTTTGCCTCCAGCCTGCTCAGTCCTAAGATGAGATCTGCCGGGCACCCAGAGCTTCCTCCTGGGGCAGGGAGCCTGGGTTCTCTCGGTGTGACTTCGCCTACTTTGTCGAGGGAATCCATGGTAGTAACACCCTTACACACTTTTTTGGTGGTCCTGGGGAATGAGCCAGGGCTTTGTGTGTGCTCCACCACCGAGCTGCATCCCCACCCCTTCTGGCCTTTGAAGCGGGATCTCATTGCCAAGGCTGACCTTGAACTTGTGAACCACTTGCCTCGACCTAAGATCACAGGTATGTGTCACTTTCATGCAAACTTTATCTCAGGGTTTGTTTCTAGAGAACCCAGCCCAAGACAGCCATTGTGCCCTGCATGTGACTCCCCAATGGTGGCTGCCAACCAGATGGCCTTCCTGATTACTCACTGGATGCATATTTCTTGGTGTCTAGTATGTGCCAGTCCTGGGCTGCGTGTGACAGCTAATTTTAGGTGTCAACTCCAGTGGATTAAAGGATGCCCAGACAGCTGGCGAGACATTATTTTCTGAGTGTCCCTGAGGACGTTTCTGGAACAGACAAGCATTTGAATCTGCAGACTGAGTAAGGAAGATATTTCCTTCCCAGGTAGCATTCAATCCGTGAGGGCCTGGCCAGAATAAGGAAGGAGAGAAGAAATCCTTTTTCTCCATATTAGTGATTAAATATAAAGTGTTTGCACTGAGCTGTATCCTAGTCCTTAAAAAAATTTTTTTTTGAGACAGGGTCTTGCTAAATCACCAAGTTTCCCAGGGTAGACTCCAAATTAAGACCCTCCTGCCTCAGCCTCCCAGAGTGCTGGAATTACAGGAATGTATCTCCACACCTAGCTTCTTTCTTTCTTCTTGAGTTTGTACACTGTTCTTTTCCTACCCTTCGATATCAGAGCTCCTGGTTCTTGGGTCTTTGGACTCTGGGACTCACCCCAGATCCACTCTTTCCCCCTTTTCTCTTTTCTCTATTTCTTTGGGGATTACACCATCCAGCTATCCTGGATTTTAGGCCTTCAGTTTGCACTGCATGGTGCCATGGGCATTCCTGGTGCTCCAGACTATAGGTGGCAGACATCAGATCCTCTTGAGCTTTGTAATTGCATGAAACAATTGCCTTAATGTTTCCCATTCATGCTATTTCTCTGGAGGACTCTGATTAAACTAAACTCATGACATGCAATGGAAACACAGTGTGGATCTGTTCCGTGGAGCTGGTAGAGAGGCCAGCAGATGACTGTGGGTGACTTCAGAGGGTGTCATAGCACTTCTGGGGTGCTGTGGAAGCGTGAGAAGTGGTGAGGGGCTCTCTGTGTTGGATAATCGGGGGTGAAGGTATAGGCTTTACCCCCTTTCCATGGTAAATGCTTATGTTTAAAATAATTATTACAGTAAAAGACACATTGTTGTTAATCCTGCTCAAAACACTTGTACTTCCTCTGAGCACTACCCAGCATTCCTGCCACTTTCTGAAGCAGTTTCGGAAGTCCTCTCTAGGTCTTTATGAAACTTGATAAAAAATACAGTGAATGCTGTTTCTGTAGCAAAAAAGTTCACCCCCACTCTCCCCAGGGGGCACACTTCAGTTTGTTAGCTGCCCAGGTAATGGTTCCTGTTACAGTTCCTGTGACTGTTGTTTCTTAGAAACAACTGGTCACTGTGATGCATATTGTAAGAGCCAGGCCCTGATTGAAAAGCCATTCTGCCTCTGTATTTTCTGCTTGCTGATCGCATATAAGCTCTCGACCCCCAGAGATCAGGGCTGGTTATTTTGCCAATGACCACAATCAGTGCACATCGACATAAAATAAATGACTCCAAATCCTGGGTGTCATTTTGGTGTTTCTGCTTGCCATTACACTGCTGGGCATCATCCAGTGGAAAGGCAGGCTCCTAAAACATTATGCTGTTTCCTCATCCACACTGTTTACCAGCTCTGGCACTATGTAGCTTCTGGCTCTTCTCCACAGTCAAAGTGAGGATGAAAGGTTAATGTTTTAAATCAGTTCAGAACACAGAGGCAGCCATAACAGGACGACGGAAGGCACACGAACGCTTCCAGAAGTTGGCAAGAATGATGGGTTAAGTGTGGCGGGAGTGAGGGGAAATATTCTGAGGGCGATTAGTGGCAATGTGTCTTTTAGTGTAGTAATTTAAAAACTCAAACATTCACTGTCATTTTCAGTCACACCTCTTAGATGTTGCCAAGCAGGTGGAACAGCACATGCAAAGTCCGGAGGAGGAACAGAGCTTAATGTTGGACGACTGAGCGAGGGCCAGATGCACTGGACAGTAGGGAAAAAGGTTTGAGATGAGGTGGGCAGGTAAGCAGGGGAGAAGTTTGTAGCCTATAGTGAAGAACTTGAATTCTCAGCAATATATGCACACATATATTTATAGCAGCACAGTTTATATTAGCCAAATCTTGGAAACAACCCACCAAGTGGTGAATGGGTACAGAAGATGTGTGGTTTCTTAATACAGCAGTGTACTCCTCTGCCATGAAGGATACTCAAGACATTTCTAGGAAAATGGACACACCTTGAGTTCATACTCTTACGTGAAATAAATCAGACACACGTGTAAATTCTGCAGTGTTTCTCTGGTGTGAGAAACCAAAAGTGTAAATAAGGTCTAAAATGTATAATATTGTGAAATAGGAACAAAGCATTCAAATGGGGACAGGACAAAGGCGAGGGAAAGAGGAAATGTAAGAAGGGAAACTTTTTAAAAAATGAGAAAAGAAGCAAAACACAGAAATGGAGCTTTTGTAAATGGGGAGGGGAGGAGAGATTGAAGGGAAGGGAAGGCAACGGGACAAAACCAAGTTATACAAATTCTCTGTGATGAATGTGATCACTGTGCATATCTAAAATTATGCAATAAAATTTGATAAAAAAAAGAACTTGAATTCTATTCGAAGGATTATGGGAAGCCATTCTAGGGTTTTAGGCAGGGATAACTTGATTTAATCAACATTTGAAAAAATCGCTCAGGTGTACAGAAGATGGATTGGAGAGGAGTTGTCTCAGTCAGGCCCTGTTTCAAACAAGGTACTTAATGTGGAGAATTGGCTACGTACGTGTTGGAACAGCTGAGAAGTCAAATAGGGGACAATGAGGTGACCCAGAAATGACCAGTAGCAGGAAATTTCTTTGTAATTATATGCAAATGGACCATAATTACAAAGAACCCAGGGACCGGAACCATCTGGTAGGGAGGGGGAGGGTGACCCTGCTGGGCTTGGGATATGAGACCATGATGTCACCCAAAGCAGGCTGAGGGTCAGAAATACCCAGATCTGTCCCTTTGCCCATCCTCTAAGGCTTCCACTGGGGCCTCCTCCAGGTTGAATTTACCCAGAAACCAGAGAGCAAAGGGGCCTGAGAAACAGCACCCCGCGATTCAGAGCAGGCTGGGAGGGACAGGTTTGGGATGTGAACTCAGACAGGGACAGGGACCCAGGGGAGCCCCTGCAGGAGCAGCAGGGAGGGGTGAAGGATGCCCAGGCTCCACACGGAGGTCAGATAGAGAAACGGGGCCAGGGCGAGGTCCACTTTGGATCTGGAACCAACTGGGCTGGGGCATGGTGGTGAAGGGGAGGGAGGAATCACTGATGATTCTAGAGCGTTTCTGCCTTCAGCAACTGGCACAAGAGGGTGGCTTTAGGTCGGAGAAATGGCCCTTTATCCTACCCTGCTCATACACAATTTAATAAAGCATTTTACAAACTTTGGATAATTTGGGCAAAATTTTGTCATTTGCGACTAAAAGAGCTAAACAGAAAAAGACTAAGGGGGGGGAGCAGTGAGAAGGAGGATTAGTGAGAGCCCTGGGGGGTTCTTGGAATCCCTCCTGGTTAGCAAGAGCTTTCCTTTGTTCTTCCTAACAAAGTATATATACTCAGTCCGTTCCCCACTGCTGTGCCTGTGGGCTTTGTACTTCATCATCCTTGGGACAAGAACCCACAAGGGGGAGAAACTGGCTACAAGCTTGTCTCAAAGAAAGAAAAAGGGAAAGAAGAGAGAAAGGAAAGAAAGAAAATAAGAAGGAAAAAAAATTGCAACTTCCAAGAGAGAAAAAGAAAGCATACAGAAGCTATGTAAATTTCCCAAAATCGCATGGCTCGGATGGGATTTAAACCTGATTTCTGTGACTCTGTTCACACTTCATTCTTAGAAGACTGCAGAAGGAACCTGGCTTACACAGATTCATTCAGAATTGCTGATGTGAACCCCGGCATCTGCTCAGATCATCACAAACGTAAGAATTTGGGTCATCTTGTGGGGCTGCTCATGAAGGATGTTTACAGTGGCACCATGTCAATAAGAATTCATCCACAGGGTAAGGTTTCCACCAAAAAGTAAAAAGAGGCTCTGGAGCCCTCAAGACTTTTGCTCATTGGGTTCATGAGCCAGGGAAGCTTCTGAGGGAACCTTGGGGGAACCAACACTCAAGCTCTGATGAAGCCATGAATCAAGCAATATTCTTGGGACTCTTTCTCCACGTCTGGGCTCTGTTTTTCTTTATTTGATGATTTTTATTCCTTCAGTTTTCTTTTAAGTGGCAGAAATATTTGACTGGAAGTTCTAAAAAAAATCTGGTACAGTTACTCCAGAGGTTGGACTACATACAGTCTTTTCCCGAACTCTAGAAGATTACCATGAAGAATTCTGATTGGCTCTGCTTGAGTCACATGACTACCCCTCAACCAACCTGATCTATGGAGATATCTATTAGATCATGCCTGCTGCTATGGAAACAGTGATTGACAGCTCCAGCAGACACACATAGAATATAAGAGGGATGTTCTAAAAGAAAGAACCTGCTGGGAAGACCAAGGCTATAGTACCCACTACAATTCCTTCCAGTGTTAGCAAGGGCAAAGGGTTTAAGAAGGCACAAAGGTTTTTGTGCTTGTGGAGGAAGCAAGAATAAACCCTAAGACTGCATCTCATTCCCCAGTAGTCCAAAGAAATGAGAGAAAACTAGTGGAAGGGGTGATAGTATCAGAGAGGAAAAAAGAAGAAACAACATGGTGATAGTCTTCAGAATCCTGGCCACTCAGACCAGCGGTCACAGTGGACCTCAGTGCAGAGGAAAAAGCAGCTGACTTTAGGTGGAGGAGAGCTACCATCCGCTGTGTTTTTGGCTGAGTAAGCGCACATCCCCTCCAAAACAAAGGCCTTGAAGGTTACTTCTTCCTTGATAAATCTTCAGAGAGAGGAAAGGCCAACCTCGAACACATACCCAGCCTCTGCCTCAAGGGCAATGCATGAACCACTAGACCACTCCAGAGTGGTCATCACTCCAGCATGGCTGCACCGCACTGTCCTTAGCAGGCTTCCGCCCACGCTGTGCAGGTGTCCTCAGCATGGGGCTTCTCCAGGCTGCTGTGTGAGGCTCATTTGGAAACTCTGTCCAAAGTCTCGCACTGCTGCTTGAGGCTGGAGGAAGTCAATGCCCTGTGGGTGGTTCGGACCCGGGAGAAGACCAGAAAGGACAGATCAGTGCCTTCCCTCTTCTTTTCCCAGGGGGGCAGTGCTGGTTACAGACTCCTACGCCGATGCCAGCGGTTGAGCATCCCACACAGTGGCTCAGTAGCGGGGGACCCTCATTCCTCCCGCTGACCCTCGTTCCCTGTTCACCCCTTCTCACCTCCCTCCTGAGACCACATCCTGCCAGCTCAGAATGCACTGCTGTCAGTGACGCCGCTTCCAAAGTTCACTTTTACGCACAGGACTGCAATGAACATCTTTGTACTGAAACCTTTTTAGATTGGGGAAATAATTCTGGAGAATAAATCTCCTGAAGTATAAATCGTTGGGTTAAAGGGTTTGCTCATTTACTAGTTTGATAGCTATCGCTAAATTGGCCTCTCCAGGCACTTCGGGAATTTGCATTTCATGGCTTTCCTGATGTTGAATATTATTAACCTTTAAAATTTTTGACAAGTGAATGTGGGAAAAATTTATGAATCTCTAATTATTAGCTTAGAAGCCATTTGTATATTTCTGCAATGGACTGTGTTTAAGTCTTTTCTCCAATGCCTTTTCTTGTTAGATTTGTAAATTTTTTCTTATGGATTGCAAGAGTTCATCTGTTTTTTTCCTTTTAAATATCTCTTTGTCATGTATGTTGTAGATTTTTATTCTGCTTATACATAATGCAAATGCATTATGTTTCTTTTATTTTGCTGGGGAATTTGCTAGAAATTTAAATTTTGATGTGGTTAACTAGGTCAACATTTTTCTTTGTCATTTTGGACTTCATATACTTACAAAGTTCTTCGTGATTATAAAAATATTCTTTTGGGTTGTCTTTTAGGATTGTTATAGCTTTTATTTGTACTTATTCATTTTTATCTGTTTGATTTTCTGCAGCAGTGGGTGTAGAATCCAGCACATGATAACTGCCCTACCACTGAGCTACATTTCTGGTTCTTTTCACTTTTTATTTTGAGGCAAGTTCTCCTGACATTGCCCAGGGTTGTCTTGAACTTGGGATTCAACTGCGTCAGTCTCCCAAGTAGCCTACCTCGCCCAGCTATAGATTTTTTTGGGTCTTTTTCCTTTTTATCGGTACCAGGGATCGAACTCACGACTGCCTGCATTCAAGGCAGGCGCTTATGCCGCTGAGCTAAACCCCAGCCCCCAGCTATAGATTCTTAAAAAAATTTTAACTGTAATTTATTTTAGATATTATTTATTCAACTCTCACAATAACCTGGCCCATTTGGGCCAAAGACATGGACTTTTGCCTCTCTTTGTTTGAAGAGAAATGGAAATCTGTGAGACATGCCCTGGGCCATTTGATGAGTTGGGGACATGAATTTGATTATTGTATGATTCGAGAGCACTAAATTTGAGGCCCGTGAAATGCCCTTGGTGCCGTAATAGCGTTTTTTATGCTTTAATATCCTCCCAGGGTTGAGGATGCAGCTCAGTGGCAGAGTGCTTGCCTAACATGCTTAAGGCTCTAGGCTCCATCCACACACACACACACACACACACACACACACACACACACACACACACCCAACCTGCTATTACAGAAGAGAGCAGTAACTACATTAGGGAAACAACTTTGCTGATGACTTGATGCCCTTGGGTCCTTCCCACATGATCGATCGCCCAGCTTGGCACCCACTTTTTCTTGGCCCATTCTCATCCTAAAACCTTCTAGCTGTGGGTGTCTGCAGCATTGCAGCTCCTGTCCTCCCTGCAACCTTTTTCCATCGCCCAAGGTGGAAGGTCGGGGATGTTCATCACAGCGTTGTTTATCATGGGAAATTCGAACAGGCTCAGTGTTCCACTGTGAGAAGCTGGTCAGGTAAGTCATGGTGGAGACACATCAGAATGTGGAGGAGACATCAAGACACGGTGCAGATGATCTGTGCGCAGCGTGTGTCACTGTGTCCTCTTCCCCAACCTCTTTTCTTCTTTCCACTGTACTTTATGTGTGGGGTGGCCCTATTTTTGTTGAAACACATGGAACCTTCTGGTTGTACATATCCCAGTGTGCTGATTTGCATATTTTACCTTCAGGTGATTTTTTAAAATGTGTGCATTGAAATGTTTTTGTACACTAAACGCAATAAAGTAATAAGCATCACTAAAGGCCAGAGAGCTGCATTCTCTCTTCCTGTCCCCCACTACAATAGGGGTGTCCATTTCCACTCCTACCACCATCTACCTCTGAGTCCAGCATCAGAGTTGTGAACCTCAAATCTCCCATTGCACCAGGATTTGGGGCTAAAAAGCAGCTTCATGGTGACGCAGGGGTCTTCAAGGACACCTGGTTCTGGGCTGGGTTTCCCAGAAGAAGACTCCAGAGAGGACTAAAGAAGTGTCCAAAAGAAGATGATAAGGGGATGGAGGAGCAGGCATGGCAAGGGAAGGGGCTGAGAAGGGTGTGTTTTTGGCTAAAGCCCGGGCAGAGGGGCCTTAGCTACATCCCAGGGAACTACATCTCTGGGCAATTCCAAGCCTGGGAAGGCAGCTGGGCTTGGGCACAGGTGCAGCTGTCACTCATCCATCAGTGAATGCCTGGAGGAAACACACAGACACTCCTGGATCTCTTCTGGGGCCCGTGGGGAGCCCCTAGCAGGCAAGGGAAAGTGTAGCCAAGCAAGAGACTGAGAAGCTGGCTGCCGCGGGTGAACACACAGAAGCTGGGCTGGTGGTGCAATGTGCAGAAGAGCTCCCGCAGGTCGTGGGCAGAGCCTTGCTGCTACCTGGGGGTGACCTGCGTAGGCAGGAGGTGCTGGGATCTCCTGGACAGATGGCGCTCAGGTTCAGGGATTGACTTGGTGCTTTCTTGCCACTGTGTGACTTTGGGCAAGTCTTTGCCTCTCTGAAACAGTCTTTCTATCTGAAAAATGGAAGCAACAATTTGTTCTGTACCAGGGTTCTGAAAAACAATACACAAATACAGGGCACGAACCTTTCTCTGGGCTTAAAAAACAGAACTGTAAACTCTGGAGGCTGAGAGTGCAAGTCCTGCTTGCCAGGGTTGGCTTCTGGTGAGGCCTCTGTCCTCGGGCTGCAGATCGCCGCCTTCTCCACGTCCTCCCCCGCCCTCCCCTGTGCAGCAGGAGAGACGCTGGCTGGCGTCTCTTTCATAAGGACACCAGGCCTTTTGGATCAGGGGCTGGTCCTTTCGACCTCATTTAACCTTTCTGCCCTTGAAAGCTCCGCCTCCAAAAGCGATCCTGTTGGGGTTAACGCTTTCACATATGAATTATTTAGAGGGCAGGGATGTAATTCGGTCTGTAACGTGTATGTAAACTGAAAAACACTTGTATAATGCATAACAGATGTTCCATAAATGCGTCGGCGGTGTCTCATGGGTGTATTTTGGGGGGCCCAGATTGTGCCTATTTATTATGATTATTTTTAAAATGTTTTCCCTTAACAACGTCCATCTGCAGCATCTCTTAGACACTCTCCTGAGCTGGCAGCCCTGGGCCTGCATCCCAGGGAGCCGCCACCCTGGGGACAGAGGCGGGGTTTTCTGGAACAATCCGCTCTGAGCCTGGTCTGATTCAGTAATTTATGACCCGCCTGTCCCCTGTAGGTATTGAGATTTGTGACAGCTGGTTTAAATAAGTGTGACTGTAATTGAAGAGCCTGATTTTGGACTCTCGTTTTTTACCGTAGGGAACCAGGTCAAAACATCAAATTTCTATTCTTTTTCCGTGGGCTTTAGATAATTGTAAAAGTGAGTTCAAGGGTGAGGAGAGGCGGGGAAGAAGTGGAATGGCTATTGTGGTCAGCTGGCTGTATCTGCAGGCCGGGTCACCGTCACCGTCCTTCTCTGTATTGATGCCCTTTGTTCTGTAAGTCTTAGTCCCTCCCCAGCCTGGTTTAGGGCAGGGTCACGTGACTTGTTCTAGCCAATGGAATTTGGCAAACACACAGCAAGTAAAGGTTAGGAAGGATGCTCGCATATTTCCACTGGCTGGCTTATAATCCTGCAATCTTTAGGAGAATGTGCCCCGACTAGCTGGAGAATGTTCCCAGACCAGCCTCCTGAGGTAACATGAACGACTTGTCCATGTGCACGAGAAAGAGGGACAAGCAGGGGAGAACTCAGTTGTCCCCCCGGAGGCCATTACCCATCAGCCAATAGCCAACAGCCAGCTGCCCAGCAGATATGTGGGTGAGTTCAGCTGGGGCCAGAACTGCCTGCCAGACTGCAAGCTGTGGGCGACAATATAAAGGGGAGTTTTAAATCACTGTTTCTGGGGTGTCTGTTCCACAGCAACACCGGGACAGTAGATAACTGATACATTTACATTCTATGCAGACTCCTTTCCCTTCCCCTCCCTTTCCTATCCTCTTTCCTTTCTTTTCCTCCTTCTCTCCCTCTTCAATCCATATTTACTTGGCACCTACTATGTGCCAGGGGTAAAATTATGAGTGAAACTACTTACTGGTAGATACAATTCTTGACCTTAGGCTTTTAACAGTGTTGTGCGTGGGGCCATCACACGTCTTGAAAGACAACATCTAATAAGGTGACTAACATTGCGATGAACACAACACATTTGGCTTTAGGCTGAGCTGGGACAGCTTGCCTTCCCCCAGACTGCTTTGTTGCGATTTCTCTCTTTCCCATTTTAATTGTTCCCTCAGACACCACAAAAATTGCCGTTGGTAGAAACAGCTCTTCCCAGTAATGGAGATCCTTTCAAAATGATGTGTAAACCCGAGCTGTCCGTAAGTAATTTATGTAAAGAGCAAGCCATTCTTTGTGTGTTTTTATAAGGTACAGAGAGTTTTATGTACTGTAAAGTTTGATATATTGTTATAAATGATGCTTTGGTCTCAGTCCTACGCAAAGAAAAGTGCAGTATTTCTCTGAGTTCTGGGAAATATGCTGTAAATAAAGCTGGTGGTTTATTTCTTGGCTGGGGATGTTCTCTAGTAATGTAAAGTGATGTCAACACTCATATCTTAAGGGCAAAATATGAAGTTCTTCCTCTATCCCACAGGGCAAGAGTAAACAGGGCAGGCTAGGCTCGCTAGACTCCCTCATAAGCCAGGCCTGGTCTTGGGTCTGTGTTCTGATGGAGTTTGTGATCCCGTGTTCTGATGGGGTTTGTGATCCACATGCTGCTAGCTGGCCCATCTGAGTGCAGATGAATTAGAGAAATCAGCATCAGTTGACCCTGGGATCCACCCGGTTCTTTCTGACCCTTGAGTGTTATCCCTAAATATTTGTATCTGAAGTCAGTCTGTTTAATTAAGACCAGCCAACCAACCAACCAGCCAGCCAACCCAGAGACCAGGTGGCGTATCAGCTATAAAGAAAGGTACTGCTTAGAATTCTGTAGGCCAGAAGTTCAAGATCAGGTCACCTGCAGATTGTGTGTCTGGCTAGGACCTATTTTGTCATTCATAGATGACATCCTTCAGCCATGTGTGTGTTGATGGCGAGAGTCAGGGGTCTCTCTCCATCCTTTTTTTAAAAAGCTCATTCATAAGAGTTCTATTTGCATGCTTCATAGCTTCCTAAATGCTCCTCCACAACCTGGCACCACTGCAGCAGCAAGCAGAAACACTGAAATGACACTAAGCATTTGGAGACAGATTTATTTTACATAGATGAGCACTGATCAAGATCACTCCCAAAATATGAAGCCCTGATCTCTGGTGGGCTAGGACTTATATGGGATAAGCAAGCAGGAAGTGCAGAGGCAGAATGGCTTGTTAATCGGAGATTGGTTCTTACAATAAGCATCATACTGACCAAGTATGCATCCCAGTGATCAGCTGTTTCTAACAAACAAAAGTAACAGGAACTGTAACGGGAACTGTTACCTGGGAAGCTAACAAACTGAAGTGTGTTGGCTGGCAGCGGTGGGGTGCATCTTCGGCTGTGCCATCACCATGGCAGTAATGGGAGGAGCTGGCTGTGACAGCTGCCTGTGTGTGGGTGGAGGGAGGAGCTCTGAGCTGCCCTCCAAGGCCTGGCTCTGCCACTGAACCTCACTGTTACGGGAAAGTCCTTTCCCCGACCTCTGGTTCTTCTTGCATACAGTAAGGTAGCTCTTGTAGCTCTGACATTCTGGAATTTACTGAAGCCAATAATGACCTTGCCTATGTGTCTGAGAGTGAAAGGACATTTTATTTCAATTCCTCACCCTCGTTGTGGAGGTAGAATATACAGTATATGCATCAGGACTCTTCTGATTGAAAGCTCTAGGATCTCAGCTCAAATTGGCTGAAATAAGGTCAATTTTCTGACTCACAAGACTGGAAAACAGACAGAGTTCTGGCTTCAGACATGGCTGAATCCAGGTGTCCATCAGATGGCCCTGTCACTCAGTCTCTTTATCTTCCATCTCTGCTACCTTCTCAGCTGACAATGTTCTTAAGCAGCTTTGCCCCCCACATCGTGGTGATAATGACCAGCACTACTAGATCTTTATCTTTCCAGTTTATAATGCCTGGTAGATGTTTTAGAAAAAGCACAGTGGCTGGATTTCAATGGCTTTGTTGAACACGCGTTCATCTTTGAAGCACTCTGGCTCAGTCTGGGTCATGTGCTCACCATGAAGTTGGAGTAGTGTCAGCCCCTCCCACCTCAACCAATAGAGTGAGGTCGAGGTTCTCCAAGGGAAGGTCAGGCCCCAAAGGCTGAGGAATAGTGAGTGGGTGCTGAGCGGATACCAACAGTGAGTGTCTATCTCAGGGCCAGGCGAGATCTTACAGGAGAATCTTACGAAGCCACTATTTATATCTTTCATTCCTGGAGTCCTGGGATGTTAGCATTGCATGAAAGCTCAGATATAAACAGCTCATGCCTCTTCCTCCCAGCCCTGCATCTTACAGATTAGAACATGGAGAGTGGAGAAGGAGCCATTTGCTAACCATCCCTAAGCATGAAGCGTTGGCAGATGGGCACTGGGTTCTGCTTATCTCTGCTTCAATACTCTCCTCTGAGTGGCTCAAACTCAGTGCCCCCTGGGAAGGACCCTAACCCAAGGAGGAGCCTGCTTAGCCGTAGCATCCTGCTGCAGGCTGCCTATCGCTTCTCAGCAAATGAGGCCCCCAGAGGAATCCCTTCGCATGGGGTAGGAACTGGTGACAGATGAAGCATTTCGTGCTCTTACCTGGACCTACTGGCCAGGGACTGGTCTGCACTGTGGACAGCGGGATGTCAGGTGGCTCTTGCCAAGCCACTGTGAGCCGAGTTCCTTGCTCTGAAACCTTGCAGAAGGGGACAGTGCAGTCTACAGCCCATCACAAGAGGGTTGAGAGTGTTGTCAGATGTCAACAGTCTTCCTGGAACTTGCAGTCAGCATTGCAGGGTCCTTTCCATTTCTGCCACCAGGGGTCCTGAGACTTGGGTCCAGGCCCAAGACACTTTTATGAGCCGCCTGACTTGGGCAAGAACTATCCTTTCTGAGCTTCACTATTTTTCAATATTAAATGGAGTTAGTGAATTTATTTTTTGAGGCAGGGTCTCTCTATTCAGTAAACGCTGGCCTAGCACTCCATATGTACCTCTCAGGCTGGTTTCAAATTTATGATCCTCTTGTCTCAGCTTCCTGAGTGCCTGGGTTGTAGGCTTTCTGCCACCTTGGTGAGTTGGCTTTTTTTTTTTAGTACTGAAGATTGAACCCAGGGCCTTTACACTGAGTTGCATTCCTAACATCCTTAAAATATTTTTTAGTTTATTTTGAGATAGGGTCTTGCTAGGTCACTAAATTGCTAAGCTGAGCTAAGTTTGCAATCTTCCTGTCTCAGCTGTCTGAGAAGCTGGGATTACAGATGCGAACCACCGTGCCCAGCTGGGAGTTAGCATTTTATTTTGTTCTCCACACAGATTCAATGCGAGGTCAGGGAGCTCTGGGATGTGGCCGTGGAATGAGAAGCTGGGAGCACCACACAAACACACAGCTGTGTTTCTTTACCCCACAGCGTGTTTGAAGGTGGAAGCTGAGATCCTTCTGTGTGTTTTCCTCTCTGGACTGGACCCATCAGCATACTGGCTGGGTGAATGCCAGTGTTATTGATACGGCCATTAAACTCGGTTGAATGTTAATTACAGCACTCAGTAAACATCTACTAGGGGCCGGATGTTGCTTCTTCTTGGCCTCAAAAACCATTTCTAGGGAACGGGAAGCCACATGGTGTTTTATCAAACGTTTATGGCTATTGGTTTAGGGAGGTGAGTTTACACGGCTGTGCAGGCTGCGCACTGGGAAATTAAATCGCTTGCATTTGGACTCAGTTCTAATCGTGCTGCCAGCCATGGGATTTATGGGGCCATAAAGAGTTGAGTACATCGCTTGCTGGAGACCTTGTGCTTATGGCTGCTGCCGGTGCCCTCGACAGGAAGCATGTTCTAGGAGCTCCGGGTTCAGCTGATGGTTTGATCGATACACGCATCAGGTGCCTACTGAGTGTGGGCAGCTGGGATACAGGGGTGAGCAGTGCAGACATGGAGTCTGCTGTCATTTTTTCCATGGTTCTGGTGATTGAACCCAAAACCTTTGCACTGAGCTACATCCCTAGCCCTTTTGTAACTTTTTATTTTGAGACAGAGTCTCACTAATTTACTAAGCTACCCAGGCTGGACCTGAGCTTGTGAAACCCCTGCCTTGTCCCCCAGATCGTAGAAGTTACAGGGGTGTGCTGCCTCGTTATCGTCCACAGCATCTTGAGGAAATAGTTGTTGCCAAATAATTTCACCAACAAACATGGAATTGCTAGCTAAGGCTGAGGTGAGGGAAAGGTTCAAGATGCTTTAAGAAAGAATAGGGGGCTGAATGGTGCACCTTCTCCATAAAAAGGGATAGGTCCATGTCCTAACTCCAAAACCTGTGACTACAATGTTGTTTATAGAAAAAAAAGTCTTTGCAGATGTGGTTAAGTCAAAGATGTCCCAATATGATCATCGTGGTTTATGCAAGCAGGCTTAAAATGCAACAAGCAGTCTTTTTTTTTTTTTTCGTCTTTTTCTTTTTCTGTCAGTACCGGGGATTGAACTCACGACCACACACTTGCAAGGCAGGCAACAAGCACTCTTTTTAAGTGAGCACAGAAGGACAAGTGAAAACAGAGGCGACTAGAGTGACACAGCCATAAGCCAAAGCCCACTTGGAGCCACCCACCGGAGCTGGCAGGGCTGAGAAGGAATATTTCCTAGGGTCTCCAGAGGGAGCACAACCCTGCCGCCGTGGTGATTTTGGACTTTTGTGTTCCAGAATGCAGAGAGAATGACACTCGTTGTTTAAAGCCATGGAATTTGCAGTGATTTGGTGTGGCAGTTATAGAAATCGATACAGAAGGTTTGATGAGGAGTTACAGCCTTCCCGGGAAGTCAGGGAAGGCTTTCCTGAGGAAGCAATTTCTGAGCTGGCAAATGTAGGATAAATAGGAGTTTGGTTGGCAAAGTGGACCAGGCTGGAGGGGAGGCTGGGAACAGGGAGAGGCACTGAGGTGGGGACACTGGCCTTGCTTCAGCCACAGCCCCTCCTGACCGTTCTCATTGTCATCTTCAGAAGCACTGAGCGCGGTCCCAGCTCAGGACCTGCTGCTGTTCCCAGAGCCTGCGGTGCTCTCCCCCAGCTCTTCCCCCTGCCTGGCTCCTGCTGGTTCTTCAGGTCCCAGCTGACATGGAATTGTTTGGAGATTTTTACAGCTGCCTTCAATATGCTTCACCTCTCATTCTTTATCCTTCTAAAGTCTTTCCAGAGTCTTTAGAATAGTAACAATGAGAATAGCTAAGATTTGGTCAAGTCCTTGCTTAAACTCATGTAATCTTAATACACATGCAATGGGATGAAAGATAGTTCATTGGTGACAAATCTCTGTTCTAATCAGCTTTCTGCTGTAAGGACAGAATAGCTGCCATGCTATATATTTGTTGAGTTTTCATCACTGTGACAAAATACCTAACACCTACAATTTAAAGGAGGAGAGGTTTATTGTGACTTACAGTTTTGAGAGAGAGAGAGAGAGAGAGAGAGAGAGAGAGAGAGAGAGCGCTACATCTTCAAGAGCACGCCCCCAGCCCCCCGTGGCCTTCTTCCCCAGCTCTGCTCCACCTCTCTAGAGCCCCTTCCTTAGTGAACTCTATGCATTTGAGCCCCACGTGAGCCTTCCACTCCAACCTCCTACCCTCTTGTTCTGGCCAGTGACGCGTGAGTAGAAATAATGGACATCCCTTCCGGGCTGGAACAGAGAGCTGCTGATCCGGAATGCGCTGGAGCTCTTTCCCTCCCACCTGGGCCACGGACACTGCCCCCGTGGGAGGTGGTGGCTGAATCCTGCAGATGGGAGCTGGGAGCAGGTGACTTAGTTGAAGGCAACACAAAGAAGACATAAACCCAGGTTGTTATGTCACTAACCTCTTGGGATTGTTATTGTATCCTGTGGCTTGTTCTGCCCCAAACAGTTGTTCTGAGTGGTGTGTGTATTAGGGGGAGTTTGGTGGGTTAGAGGAAGCAAAGGGATTTCCAAAAAGTCACACTTATTGCTCCAAGCAAGACATGGCAGGCTGGAGGTTAGGCAGCAGGCGTAGCCCCAGGCGGCCACTGACACCAGGAGCTAAGGGGACTGTGCCTGACATCAGGAATGAGAGATGAAAGTTACCCTGGATTTATCTCTTGAACTTCCAGACTACAGTTGGGCTGAAAGCTCTTCATATAATTTGATGTCAAACAATAAATTCTACTCATCTTCTCTCACAGTCTGGACCCCTTTTCACTTTTCAGGACAAAAGAAAGTTCACATAAGGGAAGCAAAGAACCTGGGCCTGCCTCTCTCATGGCCGGTGACGTCCTCAGTGATCGCTGGCCTTGGCAAATGGTGGTCAGCTGGCTTCACAGCAGGCATTAGGGAGACGGGCTTTGGCTTGATTATATTACCTGGCTGTCCCTAAAGAGGGAAGAAAATAGACCTAAATCCCTCTGGCTTTGTGCTTCATGCTCTCCTACCTGCCTGGTGTAGTCTCTGCTCAATCAGAAGATGGTTTTTCAGAACAGCCGCGGGAAAATGGGTTAGCCGGGGGAAATCTTATTAATGGAAAATAGTGTCAGAAGAGATGAAAGAGAGAAATGCAATTTAGCACCGTGTTCTCATTAGAATGATTGTGCACCTTTAGAAAGGAGCGGCACTGTATAGATAAGGTGGAGGGTACTGAGACTTGCAGATGGATTCTGGGGCCCAGCGGGAAGGTGCAGAGGGCAAAGGTCAGCAGCACTGATGCGGGTTTAGTGCTCTCTCTGGCTACCTTTTACCAGGGAGCTGAGAAGCTGGGTGCGTTGTGTCCCAGAGTTTTGTCTCCAGCACCCAATGTGGTAGCAATTACCCATACAGGGTTATTTACATTTAAATTCATAAACAAGTAAAGTAAAAATTCTGTCCTTCAGCCCCACAAACCACACTCGAGCTCATGCGGCCCCATCTGATCAGTGGCTACCACGTGGGCAGCACACACAGTGGGTTCTGCTAGGAGGGGGTGGCATAGCCACAAAGCAGAAGGAATTCGGACAAAAAAGTAGGATCTTTACTGTCTCTAGTTAAGGAGTCTGCTTCTTGTCTGCCTGCCATGGAGTAGCAGGACTGAGCTGAGCCCCTAAATTTCACTGAATCCCAGAGCTGCACTCCCTTCCCTGCAATTTCGGAGCAATGTGGAATCCTTGAAGCTGCACATTTTACTAAATATCTCCTGAGCAATGGGAAAGTGTCCCAGCAACCCTTGGTCTTTGTCCACCAGATCTGGCCAGTCATCACTTGAAGGATGCCTTCCAGGTGGCAAAGGCAGCATTTGTGCCAGGTGCTGGGGTGATGTGGAGGGCTGGGAGTGTGTTCCCAAGGAACCTGATGAGTGGCAGGAGAGTAGGTCAGAGAGTTGGAGTGGGGCACACGGACTCTACCACAGACTATCTCTAAACTGACTTTGTGCTCCCTGTCGGTGATATTTTGAGCACCCTTTGCTTTCCAGTATAAGAAAAGGGTGCCCACATTTTCTCTTGTATCTTAAAGTCCTCTCCATAGCTAGGGAGTTCCTATAAAATATGGACCAGGTCATGTCACTCTCCTGAGTATATCATGTCCATGATTTGCCACTGCTTTTTCCTTTTGATCGTACTGGGGATCAAACTCACGACTGCCTGCTTGCAAGGCAGGCGCTTATGCCGTTGAGCTAAACCTCCAGCCCCAATTTGGCACTGCTTGAAAATAAAGTTAAAATTGTACTAAGGGCTTAGTACATAACTTAGCTCAGCTTCTCCTCCCCATCACTTTCTTATTTGTACCTCCATGGCTCTCACACCAGCTGGACCACTTTTTGGTTTTGTTTTTGCTTTCCTGGCTATTGCCTATAGCCCTCCTGGACTGTCAGCCTTGTGAAGGCATGGCATGCCTATTTTATTTTCCGCTCTGTACCCAGTGTCTGGCACAGTCTCCGGAGATGCAATAAATCTTTGCAGAACAAAAGAACAGTGACCTTGTGTGTAATGCTTAACTTTTTTTTTCAACCTCAGGTTCCTGATCCTTAAAAGGGAGTAAATTACAATGACTTTGTAAGGTTAACATAAGATAGAAATAGTTATGAAAAGAGCATAGCACATAATTAACATTCAAATTGGCAGCTATTACTATTGCCAAGTAGCAAGTTCAATACAAGCAACTTTTCCCCCTCCAGAAACAATAGGAGGTAAGTTGCCCATCGGATGTCCCACCACCCCTAAATACAGTAATATGATTGCTTAAAAGCAGGAGATGTTGCTGGATAGTGACAGCAAAACTTTCAGGGTCAGGATATTAAACCTTCCTACACCTGAGTCTACAGACTCCATTTAAGTTTCTTCATCTGTTCCAAAAATTCTTCGCAGTATAAAGACCCAGAATAGGATCACCTGTTATGTGTCTTGTCTCTTACGTTTCCTTCAGTCTGGGACATCTCTCAGCAGGGGCTTCTACTTACAGAATCTTGTTCGGGCTGGGTTTGTACAGTGTCCCCTCCTCCTTAGATTCAGATCGTTTTTCTTTGGCAGGAATGACATGTGAGTGACTCTGTGTCCTTGCTGCGTTCCAGCAGGTGTCATGGGATTTTAGTTTGCTCCATTCCTGGAGAGAGTCACTTGAGCATTTGATTAAGGGGCATCTACTTACAGGGGACACCTTTCCACTGTGTAGCTACTCTTCCTCTTTGTCATTTGTATTTTTGTGGAAGTTTCGTTAAAACTATGTATCTTGTTCAATCTCAAACATTTACTTTATTTCTTTATTTATATCAGTATGGATCATCCTTTGCTATTTTTTGAGTGAGTTAAAATCCATTACTTTGGTCAGTTATTCTTTATACTAATACTTAGATTGCCTTATTTTGGCATTGGGGATTTAGCTCAGCGGCCCAAGTGCCTGCCTGGCAAGCGTGAGGTTGTGAGTTTGATCCTCAGTACAAAAAGAAATTGCTTTATTTTGGTCCATTAAGGGTCGCTCTGAGCTGACTTCATGCCCTTCTCTGTGATATTTTGAGCACCTCTTGCTTTCTGGTATAAGATATTTCAGGCTCCTCTTGTCTCTTCCCTGACATTTTGGGATTCTGATCTATTCAGTGGAGAGTGTCTGGAAACTAAGAATGGTGGAATGGTCATGGCTGACCTAACCGGAAGATCAGTCATATGAGGAGATAAGATGGTGGCCCTGACTGAGATAACAACAACCGCCTGATGGAAAAGTGTGGATGGGACTTGGAGCTCAAAAGGAGTAAACCCAGGTAGGCAGCTACTTTGGCAACAGACCAAGTTACCAACAGCTATTTTTCCCAAAAGAGTGAGAAAGCTGAGCAAAGTGTCACAGCAAACAACAGAAACATGGCATCAAAAAGCCATACCAAAATCTAGGTTGCACGCATGGTGCCTAAACCATGTATTCTGCAGCTTGGTTGCTAACAAGCTTCAGGCTGTGTTTTTAAAAATTTTTATTTTTTATTGACTTTAAACAATAATGACTGACCAAAAATGAGACAGAGAAGAAAAGGGAAGATAAGCTTGAGGTAAGTCTATGGGCCTTTTATTGTCCACAACACAGATTTTAGAAATAGAAAAACAAAACAAAACAAAACAAATGAGCCCAAAGGGACTTAGCTGCTTTCCTGGCTGGTTAAAATGACCAGATTTTTTGGGTGCTTGAGTTTCCTGCTGAAGGTGGCTTTAGGTTATTTCTGTTCTGGGCTAAAATTGGTCAAGACAAGGACAAAGAGTGGTAAAGTTTTATTAAAGGTAAGAAAAGAAACATGTTCTGCAGAGCAAGTTCGGGCCAAATAAAAGAAGGTAAGGAAGTGTCCACTCCCACACAAGGGAGGGCCACCTTGTAAAAGGGAGCACAATGGCCAGGACTCAGTGTGGGGTCTTTTTTTGTATCACACACTGGCCAGGCTGAAGTCAGGTATAGCCTGTGCTACTGCAAATCAGCTTCATTTCTCATGAGATGTCCCCATGCAAGCCTTTGGGAAATGTTCTAACTGAAAACTTCATTTAAAAGTGCAGAAAAGAATCTTTGATATGAGTTAGACTTCTAAGCTAGAGTTCATGTTAGCCATGACCCTAAACCTGTCCTTAGCCTAACTCTAACCTTAAGCCTAGCTCTAACCCTATCCTTAGCTGTAAAGTAACTCAATGCCAACCTTAACGCTAACCCTAGCTCTAGCCTAACTCTAATCCTAAAACGAGCCCGAATTTAGCACTAACCCTAGCTCTAGCCCTAGCCCTAAATCTAACCCAAACTCTAGCCCTAACCCTAAACCTAACTCTAGCACTGACCCTTGTCATCCTACCTGTGGCCTCTCAGTCCATCTCTTGGGTACATCCTCATCCCTTATCCTGCTTTGATTCGAACTGGGCTGTTGCTATGGTTACTGTGTTGTGATTATTGCTGTCCTTGGGGGTGAGGCACAGAGGGTGGAAAGGATGCTTTTCTCATTTAGATGACCTGCCTTGCTCCATCCAGGGGGCTGGTCCAGAAACTCATGAGCGGATGTGTGTGTTTTTTTTAAATATTCATAAGATGCTTCTACCCAAGCCCTCTCTGAGAGGTCAAAGCAATTAAAATATCCTTGATTACTGCTCAAACTTTAGAAATGGATGGCTGATTCCAAGTGCAGACTTTCATTCTCTTTCACCTCCCCCACAGAAATCCAGGGGAGGAAGAGTAAGTAGCAGCTGAGACGATCCCCCACTCACTTTCTATAAAGAGGAAAATTAGCTGCTCTAATAATCATGAATATTAATGTATAGCCAATTTCACTCAATTAAAATGATGATCTATAATTTTGCCTCAGAGCTTCATGGGGGCCACTGTGATGACTGCTGAGCAGAGTTGGGTGCTTTTCAGCATTTGTGGGTTTGTTTTAACCCCCTCACCCCCATCACTGCTTCTGCTCAGGGGGGGGGCCCCTAGACCGTCCCTGACATCTCAGCCCCTAAAGGATGCACTTCTTAGTTTAGAGCCCAGGATATGCCATCACCGTGAGGAGTGGGTGAGATTCTGCCTAGCTTCCCTGAATTCCTCTTTCTTGAAAACTGTTCCACTGCATTCTGATGCACAGGGTCCCTGGGGTGTGTACTCGGTGCTGTATATGTCCAGCGAAATTCCACTTCCACTTCCAGGCTAAAAGGGTAAGCCTCTCCCTAGTTAGAGTCTTTTCCCTGGAAATTTGTAATTTGGACTAAGTATGGCCAATGTCAGAAGGATGTTTAGAACAAAAGTGTGAGACACAGGACAGCGGGCAGATCTCTTGTCTCCTGTTGTATAAGCTGGGCAGGCCATACTCAGAGAGAAGCTGACAGAGCTTGCAGACATACACAGGAAGCCGGAGTCCTGAAGGCCTTCTGTGAGCTTGTTCGGGTGTTTCCTGGGCTCTGGGTTCCTTGAAACACTCCTGTATCCTGACAACAAAGCCCCTTTTATTTATGATGTTAGTTTAGGGAGGTTTCTGTTACCCACCTCTGGAGAGTCCCAGCTAACACAGTTGTCAGTGGACTGGCCTCTGTTTTTATTCCTGAGACCTGATGGGGCCTCTCTGCCAGGCTCCTCTGTTCCCAGCAGGGCAGTCTTACCAGGAGAGAAGCCCAAGCTGTGCCAGCAAGTGGGAGCTTCAGTAACAGCTTCCAGTCCCCAGGCAGCAGTCTCTGTCCACCCATGGACAGTCTGTCAAAAAAGATAAAACAAGATAGCCTAAGGTCACTCCAGTGGAGAAAATCACTCAGAAGTTTAGGTTGTTTTAATGCCACACAGAGTGTTGCCTGACATGTTATTTTTCCGTCAGTTTTTTGGGATCCTGGGAGCATGGACACTGTGTGTCAGTGACTGTCTTCGCTGTCTTCTGACATGCCTGGCTCACTCTACCTCTCTGCCCCTGCTGTGCTCTTCTTTTTCTTTTTCTTCTTCTTCTTCTTTTTTTGTTTTGTCTTTTTGTCTCTATTTAGTTCAGTTGAGCTCACTTTGTAGCCCAGGCTGGTCTCGAACTTGCAACGATCCTCCTGCCTCCACTCAGTATTGAGTATTTGTGCATGTTAGATTCCAGCAATGTTAATAAGGTAAGACAACTTGACATTCCCAAGAGAACTTTTGTCATAGAGAGAACTCAGAAAGATGATCATGATGATTTCACGAGCTCTCCAAAGTCACCAGCCCAAGTCCTTTGGACAGGGTTTGAGATGGGTCCACTGAAGTGCTGGATGGCTTAGGGAAACTGTGGAGTTGGGATATTTGAGTTTTGTCTCCAGCTTGCTGTGTGAACTTGGAAGGTGTGCTACACTCCTATGAGCCCACATTCCCACCTGAACAATGTGGGTATGACAATAAGCCAGGTAACAATAAGCCAGATTTATTTGGGGAAACGTCTTCAAATGAGTGAGCCAGGACTCTGTCTTGCTGTGATTCAGCGGATGTCAGAAGGATTGATGCTAGGACTCTGACGTCAGCTACTGGAACACAATTTGTAGAATACGAGCTAAATGTTGAAAATTTCCTTTCTTGTTCTGAAACTCCTAAACACAGACCGATCTCCATCTTTAATCCTCTGCCCTCTGTTGAAGCCAAGTAGGCAGTGTGGTCACTTTTCCTCCTGTCACAGCCTTTAGCTTTGGAGGGAGCTCTCCATGGTGCTGAAGCCACTCCTGCTGGCATCTTCCTGTACCTATTTACAAAGGGAAATCAAATAGACTGTAAGCTCTCCTCTCCCTGCCCCAAATTCTCCCAGCCTTTCCTCTGCGAGGCGGAGGAAGAAGACCATGTTCTTTTTCGAGTTGCCAACACACTTGTTTCCATGACAGCAGAGAGGGAGAATGAAAGCCAGGCTCTTACCTACAGCGGAATTAAAAGCCACCCACTTAGAGAACAAATAACGGTTCCAGGGGGACCTTGGGACCTGGAGAGCACTGGGTTTTCATTCATTCAGATGCTTAGTATAAGGTTTCAGGAAGGAGAAGATATGGCGGGTCTGGGGGCTCCTGTAAAGGCTGTTCACAGGAGAAGAGCGCTTAATGATGGTGACAATAGACTAACACTGCACAAGGCCACCACCCTTTAAAATGTGTGGCTCTTAGGTACTCAGTATATGCTATGGCTTCCAGAGAAACCAAGGCCTCAAGTGGAAAAGTGATTCACTGTCACTTCCGTGCTGACACTTTGATGCCCAAGGCTCCTCCTTGTCACCTAACTGGGGACTCCACAAGCAATTCCAAAATCATGGTTCTCCTCTTTTGTCATCAAAATTTTACTAGCTCTCTGTTCCATTCCCTCCCACCACTGATCACAGTGACACATCTGAGAGACAAATATTGGCTCAATATTCAATAGTGAACTGAAGGACTGGTCTCTTGTGCCAGCTCTTCTGGGGATGGTAATCTGGACCAAAGTGATGATTCCAGAGGCAAAGAAGTGGATGCTTTGCCAGAGGAAAGAAAAGAATGTTTGAAAACAGGTGCTTCCCCTGCCATTCTGCTTACAGGAAAGGCTGTTCTTACGCACACACCCTGGGAATAACTAGTTTTATGCTTTCTATACCCTCAAATCAACTCTACGAAGTAGATGTTACTATACATATTTTACAAATGTAGAATATGAAGCCCAGAGAGGCTAGGTAACCCATCAGAGTTCACGCTGCTAGGATATGTTAGAGGTGGGATTTGATCCCAGGTCATCTGCTGCTTCAGATGGGCATGAAATATCAAGTTCACATGAACAAGAGCCTTGATTAACCCCTCCCCCAGGTACTCAGCTTGCTTGAAGCCAAAGGCAGGGCACTTCTGGGTTGCTGCTATAGTTAATTTGAAATCTGTTTTCTTATCCAAGAGAATTTTTGGATCATGGAAAGGCTCTTGGAGAGAAGGGTTTTGGTTGGATTTATTGTGCAACTGTTGCTCAGAAGGGGGAGAAATGCAGTAGGAGGAATAAATATAGAACAGTGTAGTGAGAGCACAAACTCAGCTCCTTGCTTTGTGGTTCTGGGAGGGCTGGCAGCTTTCTTCAGGCCTCTCCCCTCACACTCCAGAGGGACTCGTGGCAATGTCAGGTTGACATTTTATCTTTGTAGAGCCTGTTCTGAAGAAAGAATAAGGGTCATGCTATTATAAGAGCTTAGGATCGTTAAACCTCAGAATTGAACAGGATCTTAAAAATAGTCACGTCTAGGGGCTGGGATTAGCTCAGTGGCATAAGCGCTTGCCTTGCAAGTGCGCAGTCGTGAGTTCGATCCCTGATACTGATAAAAAAAAAAAAGTCAAGTCTAGTGTATCCTGAAGTGTGTGTACCATCAACGAGTATACATTGACATAGATATTGTATTAGTCGGGGTAATCTCATTTATGATGCTATAACAACAAGACCCAGAAATATTTTTGACCTCTTAAAAAAGTTTTAATTCTACACAAATTTCAAAGGTCACTTGGCCATAGGGATTCAGGGACTTAGGGTATTTTGATTTTTTGCAATCTTGCCACATTATTGTGTCTTTCCCAGGTCACAGTGGCAGGAGAAGAGTTGGAGGGATGCTCATGTTGAAAAAAAATTAGTGATCAGATACAGAATTAAAAAAAAAACATTGCTCTATGATTCACTTTTTAGCTTTTGTTTTTGAATGGATTGTAAAATATAAATATTTGGAAGACTTAAAAATTAAATTTTATTTTACAGAATTGAAAGATGCAGTTGTTGTTAGACACATTAGCACATGCCTGTAGTCCCAACTACTCAGGAGGCACAAAAGTTTGAGTCCAACCTGTGAAATTTGGCAAGAACTTGTCTGAAAATCAAAACATGCACGCACACACTCATGCACACACACACACACACACACACACAGACACACACACACAAAGGGGCTTGGGATGTGACCCCTTTGGGGTTCAATGCTAGTACTCAAAATAACAAAGAAGATGTCACTATTGTGAGAATCATATGTTGAAAGGGGTAACTACTGCATAAAATATGTAACTTGGAAAAATATTTTGCAGCACTAAAAGGACTATTTCTCTAAATTTGAACTGACTTACCAAAAGAAAGAAGGAGGGAATTCCCTGTGAAATACTGGGAGGGACCCCTCATTTTGTTAGTATATCACCATTATAGACTTTTATTTATCCCCAAGAATAAGCTAAAACCACCCCAAGATTTGCTTTAAAGTGAGCGGAGCTGGTGAGGGAGGGAAGTTGATCTTGCAGAAAATCCCTGAAAAAAGTCCTAAAAAGCTATTTGAAAGAGACCCTATTATCGTACATTTGAAAGATGTAGACAGAAATTCAGGCATAGCCACGCACAAGGACACACACATCAAGGCAGATACACAGTGACACACATGTCCAAGCACACACAAGTACACCCAAGAAGGTAATGCTCACTCACCTCTGTGCATGTGATGAACCTCCCGCTGCCCTGGCTAGGAGGAGGGCTTGAGGCCCCTGGGATCAGGGAACTAGGCCTTCCATGTGTAAATTGGGTGGGCGGTATGCCGGGCTAAACCTCACCTGTTTCTCCCCCACCAACACCCATAAACATCTCCTTGCTCTGCTCCACTACCAGGCAGCAATCCTCCCTGCCATCTCCCACAGGTTTATTAGATTTATGTGCCTTGCTGGTTTGGTTTTTTTTTCAGCCCAATAGTGCCCACCCAACAGGGGCAAATTTCCTTCCAGGGTGGCCACAGCATGGTAGGGTCACAGAGGGGTTGGGGGGAATGGGCCTTGGTTGCCTGGAATCAGGACCTTGTACCTTATTGACAAAGGAAAAAGGTCCCGATGCAGGGGCCTGGCCCAGTCAGAAATATTAAGGCAGAAAGCATCTGGTAGGCATTTTGAAGACAACATTCATCCCAGTGCCAGGTTTCCAGAGTGGTCTCTGCTCTCAGTTTGCCTGGGTGTGAATCTCAGCTCAGCGACTGAACAGCTCTGTGACTCTGAGTTACTTACTGAACCTCTCTGGGCCTCAGTTTTTCCGTCTGTAAGATGCAGATGGTATCGATACTTCCCTCATTGGGCTGTCGTGGATTTAGGCCATGTAAAGCATTTTAGTATGGGGCCGGACCTGGAAGGCTGAGTCCCACAGTGTTGGCTATTATTCCCAGACGTATTATAACGCCATGAGAGTCAGGTGAGAGACGCAAACCTGACTCAAAGAGAAGACTTTACAAAGATGTGACAACTTCATAGAAAGAGAGGAGGGCCACTGAGTCCCAGCCACCTCATTAGAAGCCCTGGTTGTTCTGGAAATGTCATGGGCAGTCTCACTGGGGGCTCCTGCCCAGCAGCGGGAGATGGGCATCTTCTAGCCTGCTGGTTCTTCAGCTATTGGCTCTTATTTGGTGCCTTCTGGAGGCTGTGGTCGTGGATGTTGCTGGAAGGAGTCCACGCCAGTCCCTCTTTCTTACTGTTTTCTTCCCCCCTTTCCTGTCCTCCTTTTCCTTTGTCTCAGAGATTTACTGAACACTTACTATGTTGTGGGTGCTCGCACAGACTACATCTGTTCTCTGTCCTGGTGGAGTTGGTATCACAGTTGGGAAAAGACAATCAGCAAATACACAGAGAGGTGAACAAGATCGTTTCTGATGGCAGTTAGTTCTTGGAAAGCGTAAGGCCAGCTTGATGAGGCGGAAGTGACAGGTGGGAATCTGAGCTCTCCAGGGAGCTGACATATGAGGAGACACCTGAGGAGGAGATGGAGACAGCTGTTACACATCTGGAGGCTCCAGCAAAGAGGGCACAAGGGAGGAGAGCGTGGAATCTGAAGTCTTTCAGGGACAGGAAGAAGCACGGGGCAAGTGGGGGAGGGGACGGCTGCCAGGCATGGAGTTGGCAGTGTAGACAGATCATGTGCTGCCTCATCAACCACGGCCAGAAATGAAGATTTTATTTTAAGTGTGACCAGAAGACATTCCCTGGAGGTGGCAGGCTGGGGAGAGATACACGATCTAATTTATATTTTAAAAGAAGGACCTTGGCTGCTTTGTGATAGTGACCAGTGGATGGGCAGGGGCTGCAGCTGGTGGAGCACGGAGCTGCAGGAATCCTGGTGTCTTGGACAGAGCTGGCACAGGAGAACGGAGAAGCTGGCTCCCCAGGTGTGTTGGAGCCAGAGACAGAGGGTTTCCTGACAGATTGAATTAGACCTGGGTAAGGGCGACGGATGTGAACTTGTCTGTATCAATTTAGGCCCTATTCTATTTTAATATTAACCTTCCTGTGATGATTAATGTTCCCGCTCCTCTGGGAGAGCAGGTGCAGGAAGCTGCGATGGAGACCCCTGTCTCCTCCACTCAGAAAGAAGCATGGCAGAGACTTGGGGTGTCACCCTGTCTCTCCTACCCACTTGTTAAGTGATGTTGGGTGAATCATGCCACCCTGCCCACCCCAGCCTGCCCCCAGTGTGTTCACTGTAAAACCTGAGTGATCACAGGGTCCGAGCAGAGGGAGGCTCTGAAGACCACTTGAGCCAGCCCCACACTCACTCAGGATGCAGTCAGGTTGTGTCCCCAAGTGTTTGTCTCTCTGCTGGCTGATGTGTCCTTTCTCTTTCGTTGTTGCTGTTGGAGGACTCTGTCTCCTCAGCCAGGTGATACCAAAGACAGTGAGGGATGGAAAGGTGCAGGTGTCTCTGGCCCTGTCCCCCACCTCCAATCTCAGACCATTGGTGAGACTGGATCAGGGGAAAGAGGAGGAGGACTCAGAGGGCGACAGTGGTGAGGGAGGGTTGACTGGAGGTCATTGGGAAGGGGGAGCATGGGGAGGGCTTCTATCTTGGTCATCAGAAAGAGAAGGCCGGCCGAATGCTGGCTTGTCCTGGAGGGGACCTACTTCCTGACCCATCTTTAGTGAAGCACTCACCATCTAAGCCTTCTGGCGGCTCTCCGGAGGAGGTAGGGGTGTGGGGGGATGTGAACACAGCTGGGGAGAGAAAGATGGGGTAACCTGGTTCTTCAACTAGGGGGGAATCTGGCTATAACTACTGGGAGCTTTCTCATGAGCTGGGACAGCAAGGGACCTTCTGTCACTGTTACATTCTACACCTTGAGATACAGTGGATCCACCTAGAGAGTCCTTTTTCAGACTTCCATGAATCATGGCTATGTAAAAGGACATTTAATGAGACTGCTTTGCCTCTGGAGGCAACTTTGCCCCTAACTTCCCATCAGTCTGGAACTTGTTGAATAAACTGTCACACATCCACACAATGGAATATCATGCAGCCAGGAGGAAGGACAAACTCAATCTCTGTGTCACCCTAACAAAGTGTCCTCAAAACATAACACAGTGAAGTACAGAGAAGGAATTCTGATCTGTAACCAACCTCAGGAGGGCAGACTGGAGAAGTGAACAGGGAGATTTTTAATTTTTTTCTTTATGATCTGTTATTTAGCATCTAGTTAAACAATTTCCATTTTGGGAGAATGTTCATGAGTTGAATTCATCAAGTCAGACAAAATGAATCTTATACATCTTTGACACAAATATACATTATAAAGCATGAAAAAACAAGCACACACACAGACTTCACATGTTTCATGATCTTTTCCTTTTCCTTTAGAATAGGCCAGTGGCTGAACGATTCATGTTAAGACGATAAACGATGTCTACCATCTCTTCACTTCAGACAAACCCTCAAATATTTTCCCTCTTGTTTCTGTGGTTACTGCTTTGCCCCTCCCGGCCTTTTTTTTTTATCTCCAGTGATGAATTTTTCTTGTGCCTCTTGCTTCTGGACACCCTGGGTTCTGATTGATCCCTGCACTCCTGCACACTATCACTCTGTACATGAGCACACAGCAGCGCGGCTGTGACAATGTCCAGCAGACACAGGAGCTACTGCCACGATTTGTTTATGTCTGTGAATATTCCAGAGTGAGGTCCATTCAGATCTGTAAGTTTGCAACTTGAATATTCCTAAGTTGGGGACTTAGTGTACTACAGTGAGCGTATGGCACTTTTTGTGGTGGATAATCTTGATTGTCAGCTTAATTGTCATCTTCAGAGATGACTAAGAGATTAGTAAAACACACTTCTTTGTGTGTCTGGCAGGCTCATGGGGGTGTAACCTTGGGGATGATGTCAGGCCTGGGCTTGTCTCTGGGCTTCTCTCCCTCTGTTTCCTGTAGGCCATGACATGAGCAACCTTCCTCTACCACACCTTCCCACCACGAAGTTTTTACCTGGGAATCAGATGGCCTTGGACTGAAACCCTGAAACTGTGAGGTAAACTGAACCTCTGCAGGTAGAAGGTATTTTGTTCCGGCAGTGGAAAGCTTGCCAATACACTTTTACAAAGACTCTAACGCGTGTTTAAAAAAAAAAAAACAAGTTGTTCTCAGATTGCTTAAGCCTAAAAGAATCTTGCATCTGAATGGACCCCAGTGCCCCAGCTCAAAGTAAGTATCTGAAAAAAATGTTGGATGAAGGCCTGAGAGAAGAGTGCGGTGTTTAGTTCAATATCTCACTTCTTGCATAGTTTGTAAATTTAAATAAAATAGAAGGTGTCAGTAATAGTGAGAAATTCATCACTGGAGGAGAAGAGTGAGTGGACATGGTCTCACCACTGGACATGGTCCAACCACTGTCCCAGTGTAGTTTGAGGGTTGGTCTGACAATCTGGAGACAAGTGACTGTCATATTTCACCATGTGATCATCTTATTCCTATGTATTCCTACTACAAGGAGAGAGAGAGAGAGAGAGAGAGAGAGAGAGAGAGAGAGAGACAGAGACAGAGAGACAGAGAGGGAGACAAAGAGACAGAGAGAGAGACAAAGAGAGGAGCACTGTTGTTTGGGTGCCCCATGATGTTCGGCTCTGTCACTGTGACGGGAGAGTGACACTACTCTTCATATAGCACATCTAAAGACTTGGACAGAGCAGTCCTCTATGGACGCGATTTCTTACAACAGCTCCCCTCTCCCCTCTTCTGAACAGGTTGCTCAGGAGCTCTTTGACGGCTCTGCCTGGGCTGCATGGCGGCTGCTGCATGCTGGGACGCTGAGTGGGGGTGATTCTTCTCTCCTCCGTTTTCGTCACCCCCCTCCACTGCATGGCAAGTGTGGAGAGCTCATGAGCCACTGACGTCCTTCCTGCGTGGACTTTCCCCATTGCCTTTCCTGTCCATCTGTGTTTCATTGACCCAGATGCAGCGCCCTCCCCAACCCCTACTCCCCAAAGAGAATTCATTATCAGGTTCCCTGGTCCATATTTCTACCTCACGAGTAACAAGAGGCCAGGGTGTCATCCTTCCAAACATTTCACAGGCGCCTCCTTGAGCATATATTTGATCACTGGCTGGCTATGATGGGGAAATGCTAAGTATTCTGGTGACCAAGGGGCAGACTAACTTAGGAGCAGGCACACAGTTTCTGTTGTTAAATATTGTTTCCTCCATTTAAAAAAAACTTTGTGTGCCGAAGGCAAAACACATGGAAAATACAGAAAAACACAAAAGAAAGTTCAATAACAAATTGCCCTGTAATTCCCACAGTTAAAATTATCGAAGTATGTATAAAATAGTATACTTTACATATTCTCATGCAGTTATCTTCTCATGTGACACTATGTTGTCAATGTACTTTCATAACTATAAATAATCGTTTGTACTATAATTTGTCACCAAGTGGAAAAATGTATAACACACACACAGATCCCTGTGATAGTTCATTTTCTGTTGCTTTAACTGAATATCACAGACTGAGACATCATGAAGGGTAAAGGTTTATTCAGCTCATCATCCTGCAGACTCGGACGTTCTAGAGCCGTCTGTGGCGAGAGTCTTCTTGTTCTATCGTAACCTGGTGGAGGCATCGCATGGTGAGACACAGCAAGCACGTGAGCCCGAGTCTCTTTCACTTTTTATTAAGCCTTTGATGCCGGCAGAAAAGCCCCACCCCCATGTCCTCACCTAACCACCGTCATCTCCTGAAAACTGCCTTTGGTCCCACCTCGCAATACCTACATAACCTTAATCTACAAGGGTTAAGTTTCAACAGGACTTTTGCTCAAACCCTAGCAATCACTTATCACAATTCTCAGAGATAACTGTTGCCACTTCAAAAATAATTTTTAGGCTTTCTCCCCACGCACACGCATGCTAGAATATAATCCCAAGTAGGTCTTGGCTTGCTGTGTCTACCCTGGTGTTCTCAGTATCTGGAAGAATGGCCTAGAGAAAGTGTGTTATGGTTTAGACCTAAAGTGTCCCCCAGAAGTCTCTGGTTTGGAGGTGGAGGCTGGTTGGAGGGGGTGGGTCACTGGGAGAGTGACCTGGAAGGATGGTTCTTTCTGTCTGTGTTTCCTGGCTGCCATGAGGTGAGCGCTCCACCATGGTGTGTCTTCCCTAGAATGACACACCAACAATGAACGGAACCCGCTAAAAACTGTGGCCCCAAATCCCTCTCCTTGAAGTTGTGGGTGGTGGCTATGGTGTCCAGCAATGGGAAATCTGACTAATACAAGACGCCCCCAGTGATTACTCCTGGGATCCACACCTGATGGGCAGAGATGAGGTAGACTCATTAAACATCCCTAGATATAGTTGTGCTTCATGGAAGTTGAAGGAAGAGACTGTCCAGGTGACAGTGGTGGCCCCAGGTGTAGACATCTAATAATGACAGAGGGTCCCTTTCTTCCCCACTGTGTGCATGCACAAACATGCAACTGATTTTTACAAGGGGGTTTGTTTCACGTGTTTTATATGTATGAAACAAGCAACCCAATGACCATAGTCTGGTGTCACTTGGTTATCTGTGCAGGTCCTGGGTGGATTGGGGAGCAGCACTCTGCCTCCTGGGCTGGGGAGGTGGGGAGCTGTCCCTGCAGAGCACAGGAGTGAGAGAGTAGGAAGCCAGGGCCAGAGGGATCTGTGGGAACTCAGGACAGCACATTCCTGGGAGATTTCAGAAACAGCCGTGGTGACTTCCAACCAAGTAGACTGCTGAGGGTTTGTGCGTCAATGATTTGGGAGATGAAGTCCTTTAAGGAACATAGGTTGAGAAGGCTGGGCATGAAGAATTATATAGTTTACAAATAGGATTGTAATATACTGCTTTTTCGTGAAATACTGTACAGACATTGGAAAAAGAGAAGGTGTCTGCTCTTTGCATTTTGGTGCATCCTGTGGGTGGATTATAATTTGCATCTCTGAGTTTCCAGGGAGACTCCAGTGGCCCTAACTAAATAATGCTGCAGGAATGTCTTTGGCCTACAGTGGCTTCCAGACTTACATGTGTGTTCCATTTGCCCAGGGAGCTCATAAACATGCAGATTCTGGGCTCCATGCTTTGTAAACAGTTACCCCCTAAACCTAGCCATTTAATACAACAATGAACATCTATTGCTTCTTGTGGTTTTTGAGAGCCAGGAGTCAGGGAATATTCTAGTTGGTTATTCTAGGTAATGATCTCTTAGGTGGTAGTCAAGATGTGTGTCAGAGATTGACTGGGGCTGGAGGAGTTGTTTCCAAGCTGGTCATCAAGTCTGTGCTGGCAGATAGCAGACTTCAGTTCTTGAGTATGTAGAATTCTCCATACATCTGCTTGTGTGTCCTCGTACGTAACATGGTAGCTGACTTGACCCAGGATGGGTGGAGAGCAAGCCAGAAGCCACACATTTTTACCACACTGGCTTCATCCGTCATCCTGGGGCCTCTGAAGTATTTCATTGGTTACACAGGTTGGGCCTCTTTGAGGTGAGAGGAAACTCATTGTGGGTCTCACTGATGGTCACTGGGGTCTTGGATGCTGGGACACCAGATAGTCTGGTCTCACACATATAGGGTAGAGATCAGGGATTTTCCTTTACTTGAGATTGAACCCAGGGTCAACACACTCATGTACATCCAGCCCCTGATTTTAAAATTTTAATTTTGAAGTAGGGTCTTGCTAAGGCACTAAATTGTTCAGGTAGGGCTCATCTTATTATTTTCCTGCTTCAGCCTCCCAGAGAGCTGAGATTATGGACAAGTGGCTCGGACCACAACTGGCTCAGACTCTCCCTCAGGACTTTCCTCAGGAGATTCTGTCGTGGGCATTCCGAGCTGCACACTTCAGAAGACACCAGCATACTGACCATTGCGTATGTCTGTGAGGACTATTGCCCAGAAATGCTTCTCCTCAGTGAGGGAAAACCAAGCTTAAGATTGGTGGCCTGACTATCACACTGCTCCCCGGACAGGAGCCTTGGTCTTTGCTCTAGCTATGGAGCTTTGGCTTTACTGGGTGATGACTGTTTCTTCTGCTTATTGGTGGGGTGCACACTGACCAGGAAAGGTTGGTTAGGATAATGTGGGGCCAATGGATGTTGCGCTTTTTCCCTAACATCATCCAAACACCACGGCCAGTGATGGTGATGGGGATTTTTGGTACTGGGAATCAAACTCAGGACCTTGTGCTTACCAGGTAGGTACAGTGCCACTGAGCTATATCCCGGACCAGTGGTGTAGATTTTTAATAGCCAGAAAAACCCATTATTCCAGCGCTGAATCACTGGCTAGTAATAATCAGCACACACACTCTCTCTCTGTCTCTCTCTCTCACACACACACAGACACACACATACAGACATACGGGGTGGGGAGAGAGGTAGAAGAGTTTGAAGTTTTGTAAGAAAGACACTGGACAGAGCTGTTAAGGACCCCTGACTTGGAAGTCATAGACGATTTGGAAACTTCTTGTTCCTCTTTGCTTGTGAAAACTTAGGTGTTACTTTATCTTTCTGAGTTTCAATCAGTTTAGTAATTATTGCAATGCATGTACATAAGTCTGAGATTGAAAAAGAGGTTAAAACTCTAAATAATCACCTTGGGGGGCATTTTGAGAATAAGGGGAGAGCTGGGGATCTTCTGGCACTACAGACTGTGTGTGCCACGCAGCACATCTTTCCCTCCTAGTAATGTCACTCAGGTTTATTGTGGGGCTGTATCTTACCTACCCTGAGTGTGGAGTGGGTAGAGCTATTCCTAGATCTCTGGCTAGGCAGTGTAAGCTCTGGCCAATGGGAACACTTATTGCAACTCCCTGCCACAATGATTGGTCCAGAGAATGCATATGACCCCTACTAGTCCAATCAGGGTGAATTCCAGGACTCCTGAAATAGACTAACAAAGAAGCATTCCCCCCACCCCGGAGGTCTTGAACTGATGGGTTGTAAACCAGGAGCTGCTGCCAGTCATTTTATTATGCTGGCAGAAACACCTCCGTAAGGGTAGAGTCAATCTCAAGACAAAAAGTAGAGAAAAACCAAGTCTTCATGCTGTCCTTTGAGCATCTGGGTCAAGCCACGCTTGAGTTTCCAAATTACACCGGTCAGTAATCTTCCCTTCAGGCTTACAGCAGTCTGGCTGGCTTTCTGACATGTGCAGTCTAGTGTAATTTAAATATCCCAGGTACAATGATTTTGGAATATGAAAAGCCCCATATAGCTGAAATTATCTGTATTAAATTTTCACACATTTGATATATTTGATGAGGGTGAGCCAATGTTACATTTTAATGAGACTCTCTGTCATTCACTTGGGAAAAATAATTGTTCGTTATGTGAACCCAGACATCTGATCACTCCCATAGAAATAAATTCTTTTTTTTTCAAAGCAGAGACTCATTTTTAGAACAGCATGTCTGCTGTGCTGGACTGCGCATGCATTGAGCACTTACTGTGTACCAGACATTGTCTTCCAAAATTAACTTATTTCTAGTACATGAGAGGGAAAAAGCAATCAACCAAACTCCAAATTAATAGAATGGATAGTGCTGGCTTTCTCTTCCATTCTTTTCCCACTAGGCCATTGACTCTTGCTTCTGGTTTATATTAGAATTTGGTATGAGATTATAGTTGATTTAGCATGAAATTTCATGTGACAGGATAATTCATTGAGGTATTAATTTGTGTTTTGTTTTGCTACAGGAAAATATCAGAATGGATGGGAGCTATTTGTAAATGCTCCTCTGCACTGAATGTGGTTAAGAAAGAGGAGGGTGAGGAGAAGCTGGGTAGGCATGCACTGCCTGCTACAACTGGTGCTCCCCAAGTGTTCTTTCTGTCTCCTGTCTGGTGGGACATGATGACAAGCTAGACGAGCAATCATCTGCAGCAGCATGATGCACTTAGAGGCCATCAAAATGCAGTCCATGGCCAGGGACCTGAACGCAAAGCCTGGGGATTCATAGCAGGTGAAGGGATGGGTTTATGACCACTTTTAAGGTTGCTGCAGAGTATATGAGCTGTGGTCAAAATATATGTGAATATTTAAGTAGAAAAATTCCAACAAAGGGGCTGGGGATTTAGCTCAGCAGCATAAGCACCTGCCTTGCAAGCAGGCAGTCGTGAGTTCGATCCCTGGTACCGATAAAAAAGAAAAAGACAAAAAAAAAAAAAAATTCCAACAAAAGGCATGCCATTAATGCCTTTCAAAATACCCTACTAGAGAGCAAAGTAAAAATGGCAGATAGATAAGAACAGATTACAGAGGCTCCCTGAGGCAGACTCAGATGCCAAAATAACACAGCATGGGGAATCCCAGACAGAGGGAGATGGATCCTCTCGACCTAGGAAGAAACTAAAGCAAAAAGAACCAGTCAAACATGCAGTGCTGGGGCTGGGGATTTAGCTCAGTGGCTTAAGCGCCTTCCTGGCAAGCCCAAGGTCATGAGTTTGATCCCCAGTACCAAAAAAACAAAAACAAAAACAAACAAACAAACAAACATTCAGTGCCAGGGCTACTATTGAGGCAGCTAAGATTCTGTGCTCTCACGGGCCCTAATTCCTGCCACTTCGACTTGTGGGAACTACAGTTGCACCAAAGTTGGAGGTTGGCGAGCCCAACAGAGAACAGAGCTGGCAAGGGACCTGCATCAACCTGCAGTGAGTACTGGGAATACAACCTTTCCACAGGAAAGGGGCACCAATGGGATGAATCCGGTAAGACTGGCAAGAACAAGGAACGTCAGTGACTTCAGTCAGTTGTTCCCTTCCCAGACGAGATTAGTGGGGTATGCTTGGTGTGGGTCACACCCCTGGCTGAGACCCAATAAGCTGTCCCAAACCAGTTCCCTACACGCGGTGTATACTAAGGCAGTGAAGGCCTCAGCAGGTTGACTGACCCGGAGGGGAAGAACCAGTATATGCCGCCCCTGTTTGCACCTCAATAACACACTGGAATGGGCAGGATCACCTAGCCAGTGTGCTTCAGAAGAACCATAACCAACAAGCAAAGGGACTGGGATCTCCTCTATATGCCTGTATGGAAGAAACAAAAACTATGAGAAGAGGAAGCAACAAGAAAAAGTCCCCAGCCCCTAACCCTGAGAACACTAATCCAGGAGAGGTAAATACAAAAGAGACTGAGGACAGCAAACATGCAATATCAGATATGGCATCAGTGGACACAAAGAGATATCTTCGGGACCTCATAGACGAGTTTAAAAGTGAAATATTTAACCAAGTAAAGCAAGATATAAGTAGATTTAAAAAAGAAATGCTAAGCATCTCTCAAGAAGACACAGATGGAAGAATGGAGGAGCACAAAAAAAGGAGAGAAATGTTTGATGAAGAATATAAAGAAAACATGAATTAGGTTCAAAGAGATTACCAGGAAATAAAAAACTCCATTGAAAGCTGGCAAAACTGCTTGAAAGAAACTAAGGATAGATTATCTGAACTAGAAGATAGGTTTGCAATGTGTGATCATGAAAGGAAAGATTTCTTAAAAATAACAAGGAAACAGGCAGTAACAATACAAAGACTAGAAGACGACAAGAGGATCTATAACTTAAGAATAAAGAATGTGAATGAAGAAGCAGGAGTACAAACAAAGAAACTATAAAGGCTACTCACAGAAATAATTAAGGAAAACTTCCCAAGCATAGGAAAAGGAAATGATATTCAGATGTATGAGGCATACAGAACTCTAGCCACCTACAACCAAAACAGAGCTATACCCAGGCATACAGTAATAAAGATCCCAGAAATTCAGTATAAGAACAGAATATTAAAAGCCATCAGACAAAAGAAATAGATCACCTATAAAGGAAAATCTATCAAAATCACAGCAGACTTCTCGACACAGACCACCAAATCAAGAAGCGCTTGGAGCAAAGTATTCCAAGCCCTGAAAGAAAATAACCTCCAGCCCAGATTGATTTAACCTGAAAAACTGTCTCTAGAAATTAATAGAGAAACAAGATACTTCCAAGACAAAGAGGAACCAGGGGGAATTCATGATTACCAATCCAACTCTACAGAGACTACTGAAGGACATTATATATAGAGAGAAAAGTACCAGGATTCCAGGAACAGTGGCAGAGAGGCCTCAATGAAAGGAACAGAAAGTGGAATGAAGGAGAAAAGCAGACAACTAATGGCAGAAAAAGAGCACAACAGAAATGAGGCAGAGAAAGGTTGGCTATAATGTCTAATACAGATGGCCTTTGATACACTAAAAAAAAGAGAGAAACATAGGCAGAGTAGATCAGGAGGTAGGGTCCACCGAGATGCTCGTTATAGAAAATATAAGTAAACTGAAAAAGGGTTTATGGACTGAAAATAAAATATGAGAAAACAATGCTCTATGTGACAGGGAACCAGAAAGTAATAGGGGCAACTAGACCAGAATTTGAGGATAGGTTGGAAAGACAAGTTTTAAATAGGTAAAGGAATACAACTAGAGACCAAGTCCAGGAGGGAGAAGGTTTGGAACCACTTAGGTAAATAGCAGGTTCCCTCGCCAATCTAAAAACTGAGGGTGTTGGTGAGACCCAAAAATGCACAGTGCACCCTGGGGGAGTGAAAGAGGAGGAATAGTCTTAAAAAAGATGGCAAAAGATATTGTTAATAGTGTATCAGGATTTAAAACCCACATTACTCACACCACTCTGCTTAGATAGATTTTATTCTGTCCCAGTGTGTCTACTTGCACTAGATCTGAGGGCACAGACAGCTATCCCAAAAACATCAGGATATAGCACAGTAATCATCTTTAATTTCCTATTAACTTAATCTGGAGCTCTGTATGACGTATACTGTTTTATGATTGATCTTAGTTAAATCTGGTTTGTTCGATTGCTGTTTGGTATTGACAGATTTTATTCAAAACTATTGTGACTGATAGTATCAAGTCTGAGAGTATAGGCAACTACACTGAAGATGACAAGACTCACTACAATACCCATTCTGGTTTGATTACTACCTGTTTTTGAAGTTTTACACTATGTACAAAGTTGTATTTTTATTAATATTGTTATGTACTGCTATATTCAATTATACTATGTCTGATGATATAGCCAATTCTATTGAAGATAACAAGAGACAACACAGTAACCATGGTAGAACCCCTTGTACAGTGGTTTTATATGTCTTTTTCATTTCATGTGTTTATAGGGATATGTTTTGTTTTGTCTTGCTTTGTTTTGTTTCTCCCTCTAATATAGAAAGGATAGAAATACATGTTAAGACTCATGCATGTGTAGAACCTATAAACAGTTTATGAGAACTGGTCTTATGACACATGATGAACTGAACAAATACTTTGAAGAAAAAGAGACACTACAGTACCCAGTGCTGATCCTGTAGTGTCATGATGTGAAATCCAGCAATACTATTATTCTTTGTTCAGAGTGATTTTAGCCTGCTTTGGTTTGTTTAAACTCAACATAAATGAAGATATGGATAACTGCATCTATGTTTAAGAGTATAGGATTGATAACCATATTACTAAGTTTTTGTTGGATAGTTGAACAGAGCTGTTTGCAGTCTCGCTGTTTAAATCCCCACTTGGTATGTTTCACTTTTGTATCTTGAACAACTATTTGTAAGAGGACAATCTGTAATCATCAACTAGTGATTTCTTACTGTTTATTTTTTCTTTGAAGGTATGTATTATTTCTACCAGTTTTCTGTTTAGTCTTTCTTTAAATAAAATTTAAAAAATACCCTACTGGTTTGACTTTCTCTCTTTCTTTGTTTTTTTCTTTCTTTCCTCTCTCTCTCTTTTCTTTCTTATTTTAATAAAACATTTGTTTTATTGAGAAAAAAAGATCCTATGTGGGTTATGGAAGAGGAACTAGGAAACATTTAAAACATCTGGAAATACAAGTTGACACAGTCATTCAAGGGACTCCTGAGGCTGGGTCTGTTTGCCTCTGAGATGGCATTTTCTCTTTGGTGTCCACTGATAGTAACTCCTGCTGGTTTCAGGGGCTCTGTCTTCCTCGTGTAGTGAAAAATGAATTTTAGGATTCTTTTGGTGGAATTTTTTTTGGGTCTTCTATGTAGTGGACTGTGTCATCTGCAAATAATGATAATTTGACTTCTTCTTTTCTTAAACATATCCCTTTTATTTCTTCCTCTTGCCTGAGTGCTTTGACTAAAATTTCCAGAACTGTACTGAACAGTAGTGGTGAAAGTGGGTATTTTTGTCATTTTCCTGATTTTAGAGGGAATGCTTTCAGTTTTTCTCCATTTAATATTATGTTGGCGGTAGATTTGCCATCAATGGATTTTATCAAGTTGAGATAAAATCTTTCTACATCTATTTTCTTCAAGTTTTATTTTTTATCATGAATGGGCTTGGGATTTTGTCAAAGGCTTTTCCTGTGTCACTTGAGATTATCATGTGATTTTCATCTTTGCTTTTGTTTATATGATGTATTAAATTTATTGATTTGCATAGGTTGAAGCATCTCTACATTCCTGGGACGAATCCTGCTTTGTCACGATGTATGATGTTTTTGATAAATTGCCGCGTTGCTTGTTGTATCTTATTGAGAGTTTTTGCATCATGTTCATTAGAAAGGTTGGCCTATAGGTCTCTTCATTGGCCGGGTCCCTTTCTGGTCCTGGAATCAGGGTAATGCTAACATCCAGGAATAATGTTGGAAGTATATTTTCCTTTTCAGTTTCATTAAAGAGTTTGAGGAATCTTAACATTAGAGCTTCTTTGAAGTTCCGAAAGAACTTGGGAGTGAATTCGTTAAGACCTGGACTTCCTTACTCGGTAAGTTTCCTTTATCACTTCTTCAGTCTCATTGCCTGATTTGGATTGTTCAAGGTTTTATATCTTCTTTGTCCAGCTTTGATAGTTTTAAATGTACCTAGGAATCTATTCATTTCCTCTGAGTTCTCTATGTTACAGCTTCTTAAAGTAATTCTTATGAATTTCAGCAGAGTCCACTCTGATTTTACCTTTTCATTTCTAATTGGAATGATTTGGGTCTTTTCTTTCCTTTTTTGGTAAAATTTGCTATCGGTTTGTCTTTGGTGTTTATTCTTTAAAAGAACACAGTGCAATGATTCATTTAGTCTTTATATTTTATTTCTTACTTTCAGGTTCATTAATTTTTGCTCTGGTCTTTATAATTTCCTTCCCTATACTAGCTTTATAGTAGATGATTCTGGTTTTCTAGGACCCTGAGGTGCATCATCAGATTATTTGAACTTGCTCTGTTTTTCTGATGTGGGCATTTACAGCTATTCACTTCTCTCTGAGGACTGTTCCCATTCTGCCCTGTAGGTTCTAATACATCATACTGGCATTCTCTTGTGATTCTAGGATCTGTCTGATTTTGTCCTTGATTTCCTCTGTGACCCAAGGGTTACTCAAGAGGATATTATTTAATTTCCATGTGTTTGCATAGTTTCTGAGGTTTGTTTTGCCACTGATTTCTAGTTTCACTGTACTATGACGTGATAATATGCATAGTACAATTTCAATGCTTTCCATTTACTCAAGTTTGTTTTATGGGCTACCAAGTGGTCTAGTTTGGAGAAAGTCTTTTGAGAAGAATGTGTATCTTGTGATTGTTGGATGGAATACTGTGTTGACATCTATCAAGTCCATTTGTTCAAAGATTTGGTTCAATTTTGATGTTTTTATTGACAGTTAGTGTAGTGCATCTATTTTTGACAGTGAATTATTGAGACCCCCATTTTAGTTGTGTTGGTGTTACCTGATTATGTATTTGCTTTATGAAGTTGAGCATGTTGGTGTTGGTGCATATAACTGTTACCTCTTCCAGTTGAATTGTTCCCTTAACCAGTATACAGTGACTCTCTTCGCCTCTTTTGATCAGTTGTAGCTTGAAATCCACTTTGTTTGAAATTAGGAAAGTTAATCTTGCTTTTTTTCTGAGTTTTTATTATATGGAACATAGTTTTCTGTCGATGTCCGCTCCCGGCCGGCAGGAAGGACACACGACACAGTCTGGTAGTGGACAACCTTTTCTTTTTATTTTTCTTCTCCGTACAGCCTGCCCTGGGTTCTCCCAGCTGAAGCCTCCTTTGGTCCGCTCCCCGCGGCTCCTTTTGTGCTTCAGTCTGCCCCAAAGCCTCTACCGGTCCGCTCTCCGCGGCTCCTTTTGGGCTTTTACTTCCGGGCTTTTATCTGGCTTCTACCTGGCTTCTACTTCCTCCCAGGGGTGGCACCGGTATATATACGGATACAGTGTCCAATCATGTTAAAGTAAGCAAGGCAAGCTGATTGGCTAACATCATCAGTTGCTAGGCAGACTATATTGTTGAGCGGGTTGTTTACGCGGTAAGCAGGAAACTAACATATTCGATGGGAGGGGTAATCTACCTCAGGCTTCACTCTTTACTACAGGCCGCACGTCCGCCAAGTAAGGCGAACTATCACAGACGCGGCTCCCAACATCTCCCCCTATTTTATTTTTTATGAATGTGCGCATCGTAGCCCTTCCTGGACTGGGTGCAGAGGCTTATGCCCTATGCGTAGGCCCACCGTAGGTCCTTGGCTTAGACCCTGGTCGGCCGTCCCATGGTCTGCCAAGGCCCTGAGGCCCTCGTCCTTTTTCTAGGGCCAGGCACAAACTGGACGGAACCTGGATGCACACAAGCTTGCACTCATTTCCTCTCCGTAAAGAAATCCCCTCGGAGAGAAATTTAGACCTGGGCAGCATCTAACAGTCCAGCGGCTTACGTGCAGGATGGGGTAGGGCCTGGCTTAGGTCGAGTCATGCTGGGGAGGCACGCTCTTACCCGTCATTGACTCATCTACCCTGCTGTGTATTGTCACCTTATGGAGGAGAATGAAGGATGCCCGCCATATCTAGACTCGGTCGTGGGCCAATCGAGCAAGCCATGCATATGCCTGAGGATCTTTTTGTCCATTTCGGGCTACCGCTATTTCTATTCATCTTGTTGGTTGGTCTGTGATGGATCTCCAGTAGGGCAGGTCTGATCTTCAGTCGAGGGCTTTGTTGCCCGTGTCAGTCTCTCCGGTATCCACAGTGGTTCTCGTCCCGGTTCCTGTGGGAAAACACAAACCGCGCCTCGGTTCCAGCTGATTACCGGATCCGGGCCCATCCATTGTCCTGTCAGGACATCTTTCCACTTCACCCACCCTTTATGGTTGGGGGAAGGGTTGCAGTGCTCCACAGCTGGGGAGCGATTATCATTATTTAAATTTAAAAAATTGTGTGTGAATAGTGCCATGGATAATCGTGCCTTTGGGGCCAGGCCTTGGCCTACTCCCCCTTTTTGTTTTTGTAAAATTTCTTTGAGGCTTCTATGAGCCCTCTCAATGATTCCTTGACCTTGGGGATTGTATGGGATACCATGTTTTAATTGAACCTCCATCATTTTGCAGAACTCATTGAAGGCTTTGCCTATATAGGCTGGTCCATTATCAGTTTTTAATATTTTTGGTTTGCCCCATGCGGCCCAAGCCGCCAGGCAATGATTGATCACATTAGACACTTTTTCACCTGTTTCTGCTGTTGCAAATATGACGCGAGAACAGGTGTCTGTGGAAACATGAACATATTTAAGAGTCCCAAACTCCTGTATATGTGTGATGTCCATCTGCCAAACATCACCAGGGATCAAACCTCGAGGGTTTACTCCCCCTTTTTGTTTTTTATTTTTTATTTTTATCTTTTTCGTTTTTTTTTTTTTTTTTTATTGGTACCAGGGATCGAACTAACAACTGCCTGCTTGTAAGGCAGGCGCTTATGCCGCTGAGCTAAATCCCCAGCCCCCTTTTTCCTCGACCGGCGTTTTTCTCAGCCTGCTCGGCAGAGTAGCCGCCCATGAAAATACCGTCTGCCCAGCGGCGCGACGTCATAAGACTGCGGTCGCGACAGAGTGAAACGGGGCGTCACTTCCTGTGCCGGCTGAGGGAAGGGAGGGTTTCCTGTGGCGGCCTCTCGGCGGGGAGCCGCTTTTAGAAAAGAGCTCCAGGGCGGAGCGGATGGCTCTCTATCTCCTCCCCGCCAGAGAGCGCCGGGGAACCGAGTCTGACCATCAGCGCGCCGACCCTCTCCCACAAGCATTCTCTTGTTCCACCCCCGGTCTCCCCGATTGGCGTTTCTCTCAGCCTGCTCGGCAGAGAACTCTGCATACCAGGCTCGCCAATCCAGGTAACTACCCGAGGGCAGACAGGCCTTTGCCAGCTGAATCCAGTCCGCGGGGGTGAGGGGCCCAGAAGACAGATTCTCCAGCATGGCAATGGTGTAAGGCGCAGTCGGCCCAAAGGTTGTAACTGCATTTTTAAGTTCTCTAATCTGCTTTATCTCAAAAGGCTCCCATACATTGCGTCCCTGGCCCATAGCTACTTGTACAGGAAATATCTCGTAGGGGCCACTATCTATCCCAGGTGGATGTACCTCATGAGACAAGCGTCCCCCCTGCCAAAGCCGCCTGTAAAAATACCGACCTGCCGGCGGCGGAGCATAAGACAGCGGCCGTGATTGGGCGGAAAATGGGGGCCCGTGCATCACTTCCTGTTCTGGCGAAGAGGAAGGGAGCTCCCGGGCGGCCGCCCCGCGGCGAGGGATCGCCTCCGGAAACGGCCCCCAAGGTGGGGCGGAAGGCTTCGCCTCCCTCTCGCGCCGGGGAGCGCTCAGGAGCTCTCTACTCCTCCGCAGACCAGGTTGAGCAGAGCGCAATTCGCGGGGCAACGCTGGAAAAGAACCCTGCGACTCCTTATTGAGCGATTTAGGCTCCTGACAGCTGGTCTCTTTGGCCTCCTTGCCATTCAACTTTCCCTCGTCCTCGGAGTCAGACGACTCCGAGGCTAGAGCCCCGTCCTCCTCCTTAGCATCCTTGTTCCCCTTGACAGACACCTCTCGGGAGCTCCCTGACTGGGCCTGCTCAGATACCCTGCATACTTTTGTAAGCTCTTGAGAGCTTTCTCCACAACCACCCTCGCTCTTAGTGCCGCTACCTAGCATGTTTCCCATTTTTTAATATGTTACTCACCGCGTGAGGCCCAAGGAATCCGCCACTTACGCGTGAGCCTGAGGGGAGTCTAAAAGCCCTGTAGGTGCGCGCCACCCAGAGCCCAGGCTTATCCCCAACTCACCTGTCTCGCAGCTCTGTACTGGAGCGTTGTCCACTTCCACGTCTCGGGGGTGATCAGTCCCCGGGCGGGCCTCCAAATGTCGATGTCCGCTCCCGGCCGGCAGGAAGGACACACGACACAGTCTGGTAGTGGACAACCTTTTCTTTTTATTCTTCTTCTCCGTACAGCCTGCCCTGGGTTCTCCCAGCTGAAGCCTCCTTTGGTCCGCTCCCCGCGGCTCCTTTTGTGCTTCAGTCTGCCCCAAAGCCTCTACCGGTCCGCTCTCCGCGGCTCCTTTTGGGCTTTTACTTCCGGGCTTTTATCTGGCTTCTACCTGGCTTCTACTTCCTCCCAGGGGTGGCACCGGTATATATACGGATACAGTGTCCAATCATGTTAAAGTAAGCAAGGCAAGCTGATTGGCTAACATCATCAGTTGCTAGGCAGACTATATTGTTGAGCGGGTTGTTTACGCGGTAAGCAGGAAACTAACATATTCGATGGGAGGGGTAATCTACCTCAGGCTTCACTCTTTACTACAGGCCGCACGTCCGCCAAGTAAGGCGAACTATCACAGACGCGGCTCCCAACAGTTTTCCATCCTTTGATTTTTAAGTCTCATATTTCCTTTTTGGATCAAAGGTGTTTCTTTACTCAAGACCAAGGTTTTGATCCAAACACCTTTGGATCAAAGGTGTTCCTTTACTCAATCTTAGCCAAAAGACCAAGAAGTAATCAAATGTGTTTCTCGCATACTACATATCATTGGGTTTTATTTCTTGATTCATTGTGCTAGTCTGTGTCTTTTGATAGGGGGATTGACATCATTCACACTGAGAGTTATTACTAAAAGGCATGGATTCCTTGGATTCTTTTCCTCTTGCTGGTTTCCTCCGCTGTCTGCTTAACTGCTCCCTCTGCCTGGTGTTACTGTGTTCATTCTATTACATGTTTTGGGGCATTGTTGGCATCATCATTTCTTTACAGGATATCATTGAGAATTATTTCTTATAATGGTGCTTTGGTGGTCATAAATTTTGTGAGGTACTCTTTGCCATGAAAATATTTCTGAATCAATTTTTAAAGAAAGTTTTGCAGGATATGTAAATCTATGTTGGAAGTTGTTATTTTTTAAGGCTTGAACACTTGACTGCAAGTTCTCCAGCTCTTTAAGGTTTGTGTTGGGACGTGTGTTGTATTTCTAATGGGTTTACCTTTTTAAGTGGTTTGTTCTCTTTCTTTAACAGCTTTAAGATTGTGTTCCTGTGTTGAATTTCAGGTATTTTGACTATAATACAATGCGAATAGATTTTCTTTTGACTGTGGCTATTTGGGATTCTATATGTATCACCTATTTGTGAGTTTAATTCTCCACAGTATTTGGAAAGTTTTCTCCTGTTATTTCTGTAAATGGGAATTTTTAAGTGCCCTTGAGCTATCTCCTGATTTTTCACTTATTCTGATTAATCTTAAATTAGTCTTCTGTCATCTAGTGGTTGTTGAATCCATTTTCATATGTTCTGAGTGACTGGTTTTTGAAGTCATCTCTGTCTTCTAATTTTGATATTCTTTCCTCACATATGTGCCTTCTGCCACCCATATTTACACTCTAGTTTTTGATCCCTTGTATTTCTGCATGGAACATTTGCGTTGACTCTGGTTCTTTACTACATTGATCACTTTGAATAATTTTGTCTAGCTCAGATAGCTTTTTATTTTCCGTGAACTCCCTGATTTGTCATTACCTCCGTTCCCTGACTAGCTATACTTTCTGTAAGCTCGCCAAGCACCTCCCTGATCTCGTCTGCTGTCTATTTGAATAATTCAGCTGTGTAGTGTAGTTTTTCTCTTCCTCAATGCACCATGGATTGGCTTCAGGGCACTTAGGAGTTTCGGGAGGAATTTTGTCACCTTGTCTTCCCATGTTTCTATTGTCTTTTGTTTATTTTATTTTGTGTTTAGGTATTTGGTTACTGATAGTGAAAAGACTTTGTTGCTAGTGTGGAGAGCTCCTTGGTCTGCTTTTCACCATGCCCTCAGGGATTGTCTAACCAAAGTCCTTTGCTTCTGTCCCACATCTGATCATTTCTGTTAATATGAGGGTGGGGAGTGGGGGAGTAGTGTAGTTGGCCAGCCAGCACCCAGTTCTCCAAGAATGGACTACAGTACTGTTAATGTCACAGAGGTAGTCTGTGTATTGGTGTACAGAGAGAACCTATTAATAGCAAAAGCTATGCAACCCTGGCTATATCAAGTAAATCAGCAACAGTAATAATATTCAAGGCAAAGTACATATCAGAGGAACACAAGATAATATAAGAACCCAAAATGTAATGCTTTTAACCTTAGCAAAGAAATCTGCAATTATATTATAAGCCCTAAGAGAAACAAAATATTAGTACGTATTAAATATTTACTCTATCTTCATTAATGGTAGAAAAGAATTCATCAGTAGTAACATGAAATAACAGATTAATAAAGCTTCAGTGTTATACTATTAAAGATAAAGAGGGTTGGAAATGGGAGAATGTAAAAAGAAACATTGAAAAATTAAACAACAGGAGATGAGAAGGAAGACAGAAAAGTGAGACAAAGGATCCTATTGTGAAAAATGTAGCTATTTATAGAATTAGATAGAAGTAATGGAAAAAATTAGAAGTGGAAGATTAAAAGCAAAAAGTGGAAAAAAGAAACAGGGAACAAACAACAGAAGAAATGAAAAGGAATAAACAAAGAAATAAGGAAAGGAGTAATAAGAAAGAATTAAAGAAAACAGCATCAAAGACAGAAAAATTCTTTTCTCTGTACTATTTTTAGTTTTGCTAATTTTCATTGAGTTTTTTCCTTTTTTCTGTATATTGTTGAATTCATTTTTTTGGTAATTTTTATTTCAAAGAGAAAAAAAATCAAGCAAAATAAAACAGGATAAAGCCAATCAAAATAAAACAGTGTAAGTGATATAAGACTTCAAAACTAGATAACAGGAAATCAACAATGGTCACCATAATGCCTGTTCTTGTCTTCAACATAGCTGCCCATAACTTCAGACATAATAAAAATCGGACAGACAGAACAGAAGAAAACTAATAAAAATGAAACATGAATGCAATAAAGGACTTCAAATCAAGATAACAGTAAATCCAAAATGGGTACCATAACGTATCTCATTATCTTTGAAATAGCTGCCCATGCCATCAGATATAATAAACAAGACAAAACAGAATAAAACCTAACCAAACAAAATAGTGAAAATGATACAGGACTTTAAAACAGGATAATAGGGAATTACCAATTGCTACCACTTTCAGAAAGAGGACCCCATAGATGCTACATTGCATATTGTTTATCCTCTGAACAGGTGATCAGACTGCGGCTTTAGGCCTGCAAAGTCAGCGAAACCCTAAACACTACAAGCATTAAATTGGGTTGTACCTCAGTAGCTATCATTGTAGCCTGTGCTTCTCCAGATCAGCTGGTTGCTTACAGGGAGTGAGGAGGGGGCACCTTGGCTCTTCTTTTCTCCTAGTCCACATGCTAGAAGGTGCTGGCATCTGGTCCCCCCCAGCAGCCCACACATGGTGTTGACTCACAAAGAGAGTTTGTTTTCTAGCTGGCTTCTTATTCTTCTCCACAGTCCGTGAATCTTCTCTGTATTTTTGAATGAATGATTTCTTCTTACAATCTACAGTTTTGAAGTCTGGCAAGTGTTGATTTTCTCCACCTAGTCTTATGGTGTGTGGGTTTGAGGTGCTCCCATCCCCGAAACCCCATTTACCCAGGCTTGTGGCAACGGTCCCTTTCAGTTGCCTTGGATAGGGAAGGCAATCGGACCTCAGCAGGTACTCAGGGCAAGGGTTCAAGTACTTAATGCTGGCGAACACTTTTAGATCTAGCTCTTTCTGAGCACAACTCAAGTCAACATTGGCTTCTCAGTGTGGGACTAGGGATGGGGCTGGTGTCTTTCCTGGTCTGAGTTTAAACTTCTCAGGTATCTCGTTCTAGCCCACTTCCTGTCTACAGCTGTGTCCTGTGGCTCTCTCTCTCCCAGTCTTACCCAGACACGGTGGGAGGGTAACACTGGGAATCCTGAAGTGAAGTTGTTTCTGAGCCTCAAATTTAAACAATCAGTCCTTTCCCAAACGGTGTATGGTAAGCACTCTGGGGATGTGGTGGCCATGTATGGTTGATCTCTCTTCATCTATCACCTGCCATACAAAAGGAGTCTCCTCAGTCCCCTATTCTGTTTTTACATTTCACAAAGGCAGTAGCTCTGTGGCTGTTTTCTCTACATCTCCCAGTCCAAGGCTCTTATGTTGCTCCTGGGGAACCAAGCTCCCTTCTCCATGAACCCTGAGACTTGGGCAGAGAGTCCAAATTGTTTTCTTCTTTTCTCTGCATTGTGGACCATCTTTCCGAGTTCTCTGTAGATTCTAATTTTTTCTTGTCAGCTCCTTTAGGATTTCTTTTTTCTACTTTTCTCTTTTTCCCCAACAAGTTGTTATTTTCCATTGTCTAGATTCTAGATTTCAGAGGGGCTGAATTTTGCTTTCAATCACCACTCTGCTATTTTCTTTCTCTCTTGTCACTTTCTGAAGCACTTCGGAAAGTCCTCTTTTGTCTTTACGAGATGTGATAAACAGAAATGTGGCGAAAGCTGCTGCTGAGTACCATCCCACAGAAAGGCAGGCTCATAAAACATCACACCCACCTTATTCACCGAACCTGGCACTGTGAGACTTCTGGCTCTTCCCCAAAGTCAAAATGACCATAGAAGGTAAATATTTTGAATTGATTCAGGACATCAAGGCAGCCACAATGCTACAGCTAAAGACAGGAAGCAGGACTCCCACGACTGCTTCAGAAAGTGGCAAGAATGATTGACAAGTGTGTTCTCAGCAAGGTCTCTTTTGTGTAGTAAATGTTTTTAAAGTTCAACACTCACCCAATATTTTGAGTGGTCTCCTTATGGTTTTGATCACATACCTTGTCGAGGACTACTCCATTGCCCCACTACAGGACATCACCACTTAAAGATCTGTGACTGCAGTCCAGATGATGCTGACATGCAGAAGCCACACAGCCCCACTCTATAGAGGTATCTCTCTTCTCAGTCATCTTGTGTAATTTGCTTTACCCTATACCTGTCCCTCCCTCCCCCGCTGTCTCCAGCTTGTAATCCTTGGCTGATGGCTCAGAGGAGAAGAAAGGAAGACACGTGATTCTGAGACACAGAGAAAACGATATGAGACAGGATTATTCAATGCCAGAGGGGCTGGAGCTTCGCAGCTGCCTTGATCCTGTTTATGGCAAAGGGTCCTGGGATGATGGTTCCACCGTCAGTGATGCTCAGGGACAGGAAATGGCTGGGGAACCCTGGAAGAAGCTGGATGCTGGACATTGGGAACCTAAGCCTCCACAAGGATACCTTCAGCTAAACCAGGATTCTGCAGAGGTAAATGGTGACTCACCAGTGAGGTGAGGCCAAAGGCCAGACTCCACCCCCCTCTTTTGTTTCTCAGCCTCTCAGATTCTGATGTGACTTTAGAGAAGCAGACGGATGCCCCAAACATACTGAACTTCTTGCCAACTCCATAGGATGGAGGCTCAGAGTTGATTTTAAAAAATGAGCATCATATGTATTACAAATTTCATTTTGCAGACTGCATCTTTTAAGTATATTATCATTTGTTGAATCTTAATACCAGTCACTGGGCCAAACATTTCCACTTAGTGTTGCCTTTACCCTTCAAAGCAACTTCATTATATTAGGATATTTTATAAGTGGAGAAACCGAGACTTAGAAACCATATTGTTGTTGGTCCTCCAGATGTCTCACCTTGCCCTCTTGGGTATTATCACTTCAGTGTCCATGGGTTGGATTTCCAATTCTTTGCATCTGTTCCCTCTATCTGTTGGGGTCCCTATACACTATAGGCTATAAGTGCCAGGGAGTTAATGTGCCTGGCAGTAGTACCCCAATAATAATAGTATTCATACCCAGTCTCTTGTGCTGTAGATGTTACTTCTGAGGCAATGACCAACACTGGCCTCATAGCAGCAGTAGCCCAGGTGACCAACTCCTTCATACCCACCTGTGTTGGTTCTTTCTTTCTCTACTCTCTGCTGATGCCTCTTGGGGTTGCCATCTGCAGCATCAGCTACTTGCCCTGGAATCCTTGTCTTATAGGATGTTCCTGAGGGCTATCAATTAAGACCCTTGCTCATGTTAAGAAACAAATTGCACAGCTGGATCATGAAGCCTAACCTGCCCATCCTGGACCTGTGCATTTAGCTACTGCACTGAAGTTTCTTTTAAACTTGATAAATGAGCATTTTGGGTGTGTGCAAGGATACCATGATGCGCAAATCCTCTGCCATGTGACAAACTTATGAGGGGACTGTAAAGCATGCAGCCTCCAGATCTTCTCTGCAATGGAGCTGCAGGGAGAGCAGCTTCCATGGGGACCATCTGAGGTCCGAGTTCTGCTCTTTGGAGGCAAGGATGAGGGAGGACTGTGTCATCCTGAGCAAAGTCCTATGTGCTACATTGAGCTTAGTTAACATGCAGGCTGAGTACATCTCCTCCCAGCTGGCCATCTCTCAGCCAGGCAATAAAGTAATTTAACTAGGGCTGTCTTCCAGGCTAGAGCTCCTGGAGGTTGCTCTCCATTTATCACCAAGGAAAAATCGGGATTTGCAGCCCTTGGCCGGCCAGCAGCTTCCAGGCTGCATGTCATTGATCACTGAACGGGGGAGCTCTGTAATGGTAATAGAGTCAGGCCCTGTATGCTCCAGCAGCCGTGAAAGCTCATCTCCAACCAGTCCTGAGCTGATGTGAATCCACAGGCATTATGTTTACTCTTTGGTAGTGAGATATGCCACGATAGGCCCTGGGGAAATTCTTTTGCCTGCAAACACCTGCTCTGCTGGTTTGTCATGGTGTCTGCCAACAGAGAAGAAATACAATAAAAGAAGTAGGTTTTTTGAGCATTACTGCCATGGAAATTGTGCATTTTCTTACATGCACGGGATCTGCAAACTTTTTCTCTAAAGGCTTTGATAGTAAATATTTCCAGGTTTGTAAACCATGTAGGCTCTGTTACAACAATTCAAGCCTGCCATTGTAAACCTTCAGCATCCGTAAGCAACCTACACAGGCCAATGAGTGAGGCCGTGTTCCAGGGCCTTTATTTACAAATAGGCAAAGGGCTGAGTTTGGCAGGCCAGCTGGCCCTGGCCCGCAGGATCCATTCTCTTTTTCCTTCTTACAGAGCCTAATTTTTATTTCACTCTACCACCAGCCACCAAAGGTGGATTTGCATTGGCTTAAGGCAATCAACAATTTCCATTTCTTGGGAGATCAAGACTGGTTCAAGGGTGAGCATGTGACCTAAATCATCCAACGCTGAGTCGACTTAAGTATTCTTTCTTATAATATTAGGAGGAAGCTGTTCTTATTTCTAGGTTGTGTGGGTTTCAAACATGGGCCTGGCTCCTTTCTGTCATAGGGAAAGTCTGTGGATGAAACCAGCCTCTGTGAGGAAGTAAGGATCAAGTGAATTAGGAGTGAAGAGTGAGCCTTGAGATTGGCTTTGAAACTACTTTCCAGAAATGCCCATTTGAGGTGAACTCTATGTATCTTTAGCAGTAAGGATATTAATAGACTTTCAAGAGACTAAACATTGTGGTTTACAGATGACATCTAATTTAGTAGTCATAACAACTCTATGCAGAAGATATTGTAATCTCATTTTAGTGAAGGTTGAAATAAAGTCATAAAAAGAGTAAGTGGCATGTTTAAAGGCACCAAATAGATATTTTCATGCAGGACCACCTGGGACTCCATCCCCCCTTCCCTCTCTGCAGTGATTAGTGATTCTGGATGAGAACATGTGATGCAAGCTGAGCCAATCAGAATTCTTCCCTGGGGTTTTCCTTCCTGGTGATGGGGGAAAAGAGTTCTTTCTTCCCTAGTTGTGAAGCTCCTCTTTCTGGAAATTTCTTTTTGACCATACTCACAAGATTATAGGGGAGGCAGCCATGTTACGATGTGACCTAGTCTTTTGTTATGGTTGAGTGCTTTAATGGTGATAACTTGACCCACTCCCTACAAATCTCAGTCAGTCATGGGTGGCTTAAAAATATATCCACAAGTTCTTTCAAAAGGTGAAAGCTTAAATTCCCTCAGCTTGAAAGTGGACTGGACTTGTGATTTACTGTTAACGCAAATGAAATTCCAAGGTTGGTCATAAATAGATGATTATTGCTGAAAGTTCTCTACCTTGGGTGAGTCATTGCAGAGGAAGTCAAGTCCAAGTATGAGGACTCTCCAGCAGCCTGTGGGGGATATGCTGGGTGGAGCCCTGTAGCAAACAGTACTAACTTGTGCCACACTGGAGCATACTTTTTGAAAACAGGTTCTCCAAGCCCAAGGAAACCTTCTGATGATTTCTGGCATGACAGAGTCATGATAATTCAAAAAAGCTATCTTCAGAAATTATGTGACATCATAATAAACACTAATATTCCGTAGTTATCCCCTAAATGGCAACTTAAAACAATAAGTATGGTTATTCAGATTTCAAACAAATCTTTTTCATCAAGATTCCAAAATGGTTTATTAGATGTATTTCCTTTACAAATAAAACTAACACTAGGATTTGTCAGAAGATTTAAGTGAGTTATATCCCTTATATATATGAATTCAACGGAATCATCACTGTGTCTGGAATCTGTTCATCACAAACTTGGGTCTGGTACATAATTCTTTTTTGTTATCCACTGCTGTGTGTCCCTTCTCTACGACTCCAGAACAGAAACTGTGATGTGCCAGTGCAAGATGGCAGTCACTGTCATCCACCAAAAGGAAAGTAACTTATTTGATGACATACTTATTACTAATTACTGGTAATTAGTATTTCTACTTTTTTTAAAAGGCAACCATTTTAAATGACAATACATATCAGGCTAGTAGAAAAAGCTTGAAACAAAGCCCTCTCTTTTGATCTCACAAAGTCATGCAGACAAGAGAAGGTAAGTATATCTGATTTGTTCTAATCAGGCTTCTTGGAATTAATAAAATTTTTTTAGGTAATTATATATGATTTGTTCTAATCAGGCTTCTTGGAGTTAACAAAATTTCTTTTCTCACAAAGATAAATTTGGCTCATCAGAGAAAGTTCTTTGAAGGCTGCTGCTGAACTTGGTTCCCTTTGAAAAAGTAAATTTCAAGGCATGATAGTGCAAGAGGTAAGTTTTTGATTTATAGAACATTTATAGACTAATTGTGCTTAGTCTCTAATTTCCAATTTGTTTTAAAGACTAGAAACTACACTGTTAAAGTTTTGTTTTTCCTAAATTTACCAGTACATCCATGAATCGCACCAGAAGTTGGACAATTTGATTATCTTAATGATTCTTTGTGAAACCTGCGCAGTCTGATGTGAGACCCACCGGACGGAGGCTCTAACATGTTCTGTGCAGAAAGACTCTCCTCTTGGGAGTCAAGGTATCTGAGAAAGCAGTTCTCCCCAGAGATTGAGTCCTTCACAAACTTTCGATAAGCAATTATGAAAAACAGTCCAAGGTGGACAGTTTCTTTTGTTCAGTTAAATCTGGGAGGTCTGAGTGTTCCTGGGATCCTCATCTGGATGTGTCATGGGTTGTGAATCCTTTGAATGTGAGAATTCACTATTAGAGGGCTCTGAAGGGTCAATCAAATTTTCATAATCGCTGTCATCTGAATCCCCGCCACTGTCTCCAGCTGCTGTTTGGGAAGGAAGGTCTGCTCCACTTCCAGTATGCTTGAGTCCGGCACTGGTGGAAGCGTAACTAGACCTGCGCATGGCTTGAGGTTGAGGCATAAAGACACTCCTTTCCATGTGAGAATGGCTCAGAGTACTTTCTTGATTGTTTGGGTGAAAATCAGAGTAAGGAGGTGGGGGTCAGAAGGTTCTGCATCTGCAAATGTACTTTACCCTCAGCTGCAAACCCAGAATAGGGCATCCGAGGACTGAACACAAGTTCCAGACTTTCAGATGGCATCTGTCTGCTTAACATAGCCTGTTGCAATCTTCTTTCTTGTTCTTTTTCATTTTGCCTCTGAGTGATTTGTCTTCTTAATTTATTTACTTCTGCCTGACAAGATTCAACAGCCCGTTTACTCTTTTTTACATCTGCACACACTGCCTGTACTTTCTCCTGAAGTGATAGATTGCCCTGATGTCTTACATTACTCCATCCTTGTCAAAAAAGTCAGCACCATGTTCTTTAATCACTTTGGCATAACTCTGAGAAGTATTTGGCACTGAAGATACTTCGTACTCTTGTTGGCCAATATTGCCTAGATTGGGAATTGTAAGTGATATCCTTTGATTATACCTGCGATTCGGTCTAAAGAGAACATATTCTAAAGCATGTGTGGAATTGTTGGCGGTGGACATGAAGCTGAAGAGAAGGGAGACGAGGTCAGGCACACCAAGGATGCGAGTGAGCTGCTCGTGGATAGCCTGCTCTCTGTATGACATTTGTTGCTGTGTGTTTCGCCTGAATCTGTACCATCCAATAACTTTCTTTCTTCGATCTTTAAGAATTCTGTCCAGACCCTCTTCATTAACTTTACTTGCACAGTCATAAAAACTAAAAAGTTTTGAACAAGGCTGATGGTTATGGATTTCAATTACTTGCAGAAATTCTGTGGCGCTAATTTGTGAGTCACTGATGCTAAAGGTTTCCTCTTGTCTTACCTCTCCTAGCAAAAATCCTTCATGGTCCGTGTTGCTGTTGGCGCTGTGGAAACATACAGCGCTGGAGGTGTATCCCGAAATGGAAGCCGCCATGATGGAAATCTCAGTTTTTTTTTTTTTTATAGAATTCAGAGTACAAGTCCTATTTTCCCTCTCTCCAGGAGTCCACTTTTTACCATCTTGTAGGGCACCTTTGTGGGGTTTTTCCTATGCATTTGGACACCTGACTATAAACGTGTGTCTATACACAGCTTTGATTTCTTTGCCTTTTGATAACACTGACTCTATTATGAATAGATCTTGTGCACACAAGGCCATGTAATTCATTTGTATTATTGCAGTGGAGTAGTATCCATTCTCCTGTTGTGGATATTTGACTGTTTCTAGCTTTTTGTGTGTTGTATATTTGTGCACACGTTTGTGCACACACATGTTTCCGTAGGAAAGTGGATCCCAGGATTAAATCAGAAGCTCACGCAGGTGTGGAAGTGGGCTGGAGCCTGTGAGGTCCTCAGATAAGGCTGGTCTTGAATTTGCAGTGATCCTCCTGCCTCAGCCTACTGAGTGCTGGGATTATAGGCATGTACCACCATGCCTGGCTTTCCAGGGTGGTTCTGAGTACCCTTTGCCCTCTGCCTTGTCCACAAAGGGCAATTTGTTTTTGCTAATTTGATTGGCCAAAGGGTACCCTTTCTTTGCTTTAATCTAAATGTCCTTAATTTTTTCAACTCTCAACTCCCCCTCCCCCCACCATTCTCTCACTTCTTCCCACGCTGACCACTGAGCACTTACTGTAGGCCTGTGCTGAGCCAGCCAGTCCAGCATGCGTGCAGCCCTGGACATCTGAGGGCATCCCAGACCCGTTATTGCTTAGTCTCAGGTGGCTGAATGCCACTTGTCCCTCTAAGAAGTTGGGGGACCCTGACCACCAGAAGAGGCTATTATGTAGTTGGCAGAGTTGTTTCCTTTCTTCTCCTGTGCTGAGCTGGCTGCCAGAATTTCTTTCACGCTCTGGGCCTCGAGACCAGACTCCCCGAGGGTGTAATTAGCACAGTCTAATCAGTGGGTGGATGTGCTGTGTGTAAGGAGCTAGGAAGATGGCTTTGATCGGCTTTATGAAGTGGTGGTGTTCTAGAACTTTCCTCTTTGAGATGTCCCTGTGGGATCAGCTGCCAGTGGAGTTGGCAGAGCTTTCGGAGGCAGAGGGGCTCTGGGGCAATCAGGGCATCTTGAGCCAATGGTGATGTTGCAATAAAAACCCAAACCCAGATTCAAAAGTCAGGGTGAGGGGGGTTAGCCATTCTGGAGTAGGAGCCGGGGTGGTGTAAGGGAGGCGATACAGACGTGGTTTAAAGGGAGCAAGACGGTAGGAACTGCAGGCCCAGCTCAGCCACTGCCAGCTACAGAACAGATAATAAATGAAACACAAAATATACAGTATTATTGCAAAACAGTTTTTGAACTTTTTCTTTAGGGTTTTTATTTATTTTTAAATTTTTCATGAGTACACATTTGCAACACATTCATCATGGGGAGCTGGCCCATGCGCATTACACATCTCAGTGCTTTTGACATTCCCTTCTGCTCTCCTCCCAACTTTTTTTGGTTGAATGCCTAAGAAATTTATTACAATAAAGTATACATTGCCATTAACCCCTCCAAATATCCCCGACCATGAGGACTTGTTGTTCTTGACATTTTCTGAAGCAGTTAGAAGTCCTCTTTCATGAGGGTCTTGGCGATGTGTGATAAAACAAAAACAAAACACAACACAAAACCCATAAATGCTGCAGTCTGGTGCCATCTAACAAAAAAACAGGCCCATTAAAAGCATTATGACGTGTCCTCATCCACCTTATTCACGAGATTTTGTATCATATGTGTGCGGTTCTTCCCCAAAGTCAAAATAACCATGAAAGGGTAGGTTTTGCCTTGAGTCAGGACACCGAGGCAGCCACAACGGCGAAACTGAAGAGCCTCATGAAAGAGGATTTCCAAAGTGCTTCAGAAAGTGGCGAGAAAGTGCTTCGAGTGAGGGGGAGCCTCTGAAGGCGGTTGACGGCCATGTGTCTTTTACTGTAATAGATTTTTAAAATGTAAACATTCCCATGCAGTTAGGTCACCACTTGTAGCTGGCACTGGCTGAGCTGGGACTGCAGTTCCTGCTGTCTTTTAACTATTTCAAATGAACAGTCTCATGGTGCACACAAACTCCTATCACCTCACTTTACACAGACACCCCGGGAGAGAGGTTTATTGTTCCCATCTTGCAGTGGAGGAAACTGAGTCTCAGGAAAGGTAAGTGGTGGGAGAGGGGCTTGAACTCAGGCTTTCAGAGTCTGGCTCAGTTGTTTTGATCTTCTCTCACCTGAATAAACTGCACATCCTCAGGGTCCGTCTTTTTCTTCTTGAGTGTTCATCTCAGCCTTGTAAAAAGCACAGGCTGCGTACCAGCCAGCATATTCCTCCACTGGGAGACACATGAAAACTTTGCAAAGAAACAAAACAACGATTATTTTTGTGTGTGTGAGAAAGAAGCAATATATGTCTGCTACTGGAAAATTAGTAAATAGGAACAACATGGAAATGATCTGTGTGGTGGCTGATTTCGTGTGGCTGAGCCACATGCTCTGGTAGTCTGGGTGTGTTTGTGAGGTTGGGGACCCGACTAGAAAAAAAGGTGGAGTCACGGGAAATTCCCCCTGCCTGACTGCGTGAACACACATCCGTCTCCTGCCTTGGTGTAGAATTTACACCCTGATTCTCCTGGGGGTCCAGCTTGTTGGCTGCAGGGCTCGGGACTCCTCAGCCTCCATAACTGCATGAGCCAACTCCTTATGATAATCTCTCTGTCATTGTCCCTCTCTGTCTCTCTTTCCACACACATTATTGATTCTGACTAATACAGTCAGCAATCCTACTCTTTAGATATGAGATTTTTTTAATTCCTTAGCTCTATAATATTTCAGATTTTTTCTGTGTGTTCAAATACCCACAGTGCTTTTGTATCTAGTAAGATGCAGTATAACGAATATATTTAAATAATTAATATTCTTTTCAATTTTCCAGAAACAATTTCTCTTATGTGTTTACTGTGATCTTTCTTTCTTTCTTTCTTTCTTTCTTTCTTTCTTTTGAGACAGACTCTCACTATGTAGTTCAGGTTGGCCTTGAACTCACTATGTAGCACAGGCTGGCCTCAAACGTCTGCCTCAGCCTCCCGAGTGCTGGGACTCCAGGCATGCACCATCGAGTCTGGCAGTTTTCCTGTGAATCTTGCACTTTCTGGGTGCTCAGCACAAGAGAAGAGACTGCATCACAGTGCTTATGGTCTTGCTAATAAAGCAATTTCTCCCACTTTCTTAACATATTTGTGATAAACATGACAAAGCACAAGAAAAAATATAGAAATCTTGAAGAATATCTATCATAAACTTAGCAGAGTTAGCCAAGGGGGGTCAGGGAAGTTAGGGATGATAAAGCAGAGTCGGAAAGAATGAGACATGACTTCGTAAGGAACAGGGTGTGCGGCTGCAGAGCAGTGAGCAGGGGTGACAGACCACTCAGCTCGGACAGGAACCAGGGTGGGCACCAGACCTCTTTACAGAGTAGAAGGAATTTTTCCTTGATTGCAAATCAATGGGAAACCATTGAAGGATTTAAAAACAGGTGCAGGACACCATCAGCTGTGTGGTATAGGAAGACTACTCAGGCGTGGGGAGGCAAGAGTGGGGTGGGGTGACCAGTTAGGATGTGGTCCTGGCATTGTGAGGAAGAGCTGGCCTGGTGTGGGGTGGTGCGGATGGAACCCGGTACCTCGTAGGCATGGTGGAGATGGGAGCTCCAGGGGGGCTTACATGCAACCGAGGAGGAGGGATGGGCTGGGCGGAAGAGGAGGTGGGAGTCCTGTTCAGCTCCACAGCTTCGTGAAGCCTGCAGAAAGGGAAGGACATTTGGGGGAAGGACGTCAGGGACAGGGTGCAGATGCCCCGTGGGGTTTGCACAAATTGAGTTTAAGGCATCTTTGAAATACCGGAACATCTAGGTCCTGCCACCAGCTGACAGGTGATTTTTCTCCCTGTTAGGTAGAAACTTAATTTCTAAAGCTGACTTTATTCCCATAACCAGGAAGCCAATATGGATGGAGATGGATAGAGAGAAGCAACTCATTCTTCATCATGGAAAGCCAACCAAAATTTTGTTCAACTCTCACAGGCACAGCCAAGACTTGTCAGACAAAGGAGGTTTGGAGGGGGACAGAAAGGAATTCTGCAAACCCCGCCCCCCAGCATTCTGGAAAAATCCTAGAATAGCAGTCATTCTGTTCCGAGCAGTTCAATCAAAACCCACCTTTACCCAGTACTGAATTCTAGCTTCCCTGAAAAGGTGCAGAGGGCCTTGGTAGGTATCCTGGAGTGGGGAGACCTTCCATTTGAATAGAGGCAAAGACAAAAAGAAAATTAATCAAGACAAGTAATCAAAGCTGAATTAAGCCCACATGCTAAGCACAGGCTCCACTGCATGATTAGGAGTAAATAGAAATATCTGTTTTCTTTCCTCCTGCTCTCCAGTCTTTACCTAGTGTTGTTTTTCCCATCTAAAGGTAAAGAGCAGTCTTAACAACCATCTCCATGAATGATGTGGACTTCTCTTGGAGTTTTCAATTTGGCTGTATTGATTTATAAGGTCTTTTCAATTACTGAATTCTTCTTGGTGGCAGCAGGTAGGGCCCGAGTACGTGAGGACCGTGCTCTATTGATCCTAGGTACTTGGGAAGGAGCTTTTGTGTGTCTGCTGTAGATTGATGGAGTTGCAAATAATGAAGCTTCCCACGCAACATTTATTAAATGAAAATCTAGAATTCATTAACACAGGAACTTGTCTCGTGTTAGAGAAGAAGGGAGAGGGCTTGAGGAAAGAAAGAGGAGCTACAGTAGTTATCATGAACATAATATATGAAGCAATTTGAATTCAAGGGGAGGCAATTTGGAATCTTATTAAATTTTGGTCTCTCCTTTTATTGTGTGAGCACGGTTGGGTGGCTTCTGGGGAGCCATCCATCAAAACACAGGTGCGTGGGGAAGACGGGGCCTGGAAAAAGAGCCCAGCTCCCAAATTCTCGCTCTCGTTGAAATGAGACGATTAGCCAGGATTGAGCATCTGGTAGGAGCTCAATAAAACGGAAAGAGAAATAATGAATGGATGCATGAATAAATGAATGAATGAATGAATGAATGGAGAGGCCATCGAACATTAGATCTGGATGTCAAGAGAGGCGGGTGCGGCTGAGCCCCAGCAGGTGCCATTCTGGAGTCACTTCTTTATCCTCTCACTTTCTACCTCGCCACACATTTATTGAGAATGGGCCGCGCACACACTACTACTTAAGCACTGTATTAGTTTCCTGGAGCTGTCTTAACAAATTACCTCCAGCTGGGTGGCTTCTGACACCAGCGATCTATTGGCTCACAGTTCTGGAGGAGAGAAGTCCAGCATCAAGGTGGTAACTGGACCTTGCTTCCCCCTGGGAGAATCTTACCTGGACTCTCCCAGCTTCTGGGGCCCAGGTGCTCCTTGATTTGTACCAGTGTGACTCCAACTTCTGCCTCTGTGGCATCTCTGCTGAGTGTCAATGTCTCAATCTTTCTTTCCTTAGAAGGATACCAGTCCCGATGTGGCATCCACTGGTAGCATCTCTGAAGACTCCATTTCCTAATAAGGGAGACGTGGCACTTTCTGGGAGGGGGAGCACACAATTTGGCACCCACTTCTGGGAACTAACCGTGAAGAAGGGGAGACGAACACGTGTATGCCAGAGAGCTCCCGGCTTAGGGTGACTGGTAACCAGCTTATCCCTCTTCATCCTGCCTGCAACTCGGAGAAACAGAACCGACGATGCCGATTTTTAGAGCTCAAGAGGCAGAGGTTCAGGAGTTGAAGTGACAAGGTAGTAAAGTGTCACTGCCTGATTCCTTTTACACGCTGATTGCAGGGAAGTTAGCAAATGGCAGAGAAAATCCACCCGCACATAGGTGAGTACTGAAATCGTGGTGCACAACCCTTCTTGAGCTGCAGTGGATACACTTTTAATTTGTGGAGCCTCTGATCCCTATCTCTGGCCAACTTCCCATCCATCTCTTTCTGCCAGGCTCCGGGAGGCAGGCTTGGCCTCCACCACACAATCCTGGCTACAGTACCCAGCCCACACCCAGGCCATCGGCCCCTTTCCTGGGGACTGGAAATAGAGACCAGGGACTCTGGAACAGGCCACGCTGGAGCACAGGCAGCTTCAGGAGCTGAGAGAGTGGTCAGCAGTTGGGAAGGAGAGAGAGAAGCCAGCTGCAAGCCAGTTTCAGGGATGATCCTTGCAATCCAGCCATATCTTACCCCTGAGTTCTCTGCACATCTCCTAGACAAACCTCCCTTTTCCAAATCGACTAAGATCTTTGATATCTTGCTGTTGCCTCCTGGTGCTCCCTTCCCCGCTGTACACCCACTGCAAGCTGAAGCTATCATAAGTCAAAAACGCATTTGATACACTTCACCTAGTGCACATCCCAGAGGAGCCATGGGCAGCCTGTGGAGTATCCATCGCTTCCCCTCGGGACCTCCAGGTCCATTGGAAACGGTGGTTTCCTGCCGATGCTCAGCCTCTGAGGGAGGGTTGGATAACGTATTGTTAGCCTGGGGGGAAAGACCAAAATTCACAGTGTGAAATAGGGTTTCTCCCCAATGTGTATGACTTTTGTCACATTGTAAGACGAACAGCTGTACCTAAGGAACTGTCAGTAGTTTGACAGAGTTTCTGCTACTTTCAAACAAAACAGTCCTAGAGCTAGTGGCATGGAAGAAAAGCTCAAAAGTAGTGTAAGCCAGAAAGACATTTATGTATTTATTTATTTACCAAGATGCCCAACACAAAGCGGTTCTGGAACGGTTATTGACTGTCTTTTGGTTATGCCTTCTCTGACGGGTAGGCAATGACTTCTTGCACGGTAACCAAATGGCCGCTGCAGCTCCAAGTATCACACCTCACAAGATAGTATCCAAGGAAAGGGAAACAGCTAGAGAAGATAGGCGTTTTTAAAAATATATATACCTCTATCTTTTTTGGAGGATGTGGGAAATCTACGTCCTGAAAAATCTCTGAGAAAATTTTCCAAGTGTCTTTTTGGTCAGGTCTGTGTTACATGCCCTGCTTCTAGACAAGAGGGAAGTCTAATGAATTATGGTTAGTTTAGTTAAGTTTGAATGTGTTCTCCAGAGCTAAACATGTTTATTCAATGGAGCGAAATCAGAGCCCTATGAGTCAGGGCGGAGTGCAGAATGCTACTTGGGAGGTAACCCAGATACCATGAACCCTAACTAATAAACTGCCTGTAATATTTTCCATCCTGGTATACTCACTTAAAATGCTGTGACCATGTTTGTTTCGATAACCCACAAAGTACATAGTCTCTTCCATTACACTACAGAACAGTGATGCTCAGCATAGATGCTGCAGTCAGTGATGGCTGCTCTCCCACTGCCCCTTGCCTCTTCTGTTGCCCTGGCAACAATACATTACTCTGACCCGATTATCAGGGTCACTTGTGTCTGTGCCTGCCTTTCCCATTTCTTTGTTAGAGACCATGTATTCCTCTCCATCAGGTAAGACTTAGGTTTCCAGAGAGGATGGTGAGCGTCCTCTCTCTACATCATCCTACCTGCCCACCCCTGGAGGGCGGACATTCAACACCAAGAGCTTGACCAGGAGGCTGCAGGTCCAAGAAGAGGGGGTTGCAGCGAGTGTGAGGGAGGAGCCAGCCCCCTCTCCCAAGTGCAGGGTACTGACGAAGGGGTCTGCGATTGGAATTTTTTGTCTCGGGGGCCTCACTAAGTCCTCGCACAAACAGTGTCTTTGCACTTTGAGATCCCAGCAGCTGCAGGAAGGGAGGGCAGAGGCAAAGTGGTATCGTGGTTCAGCACATGGGCTTTGGACTTGGGCTAGACTGGGTTTGAATCCTGGCTGTGCAAGACTGAGGCGAGACACTTAACCTTCAGGACTCTCGAGACTCTCCTTTGTTCACCCTGCGCCTGGAGTGTGGACCCGAGACGGTGCAGGTGGTGAACCTGGCATGTAGGAGACACTGACAGGACAGCTGCCGCGGGGGCTGCGGGAGGGTGTTCTCAGGGGCTGGTTCCTCTCCTGGCTCCCGGTTCTATATGGAGGAAGGAGGAAGGACAGTTGTGCTCCCCAATGTCCTCATCTGCAGAGAGGCAAAGTAATCAAATGAGATGTTTGGAAAGCATCCAGCACACCCTCGGGACTTGCTTAACGTGAGCCGTGATAATTACTAGCACTATTACTTGTACTAGTCTGACGTTTACTTATGCATTTAACAATTCTGAGTCCAGGGCTTTCCGGGAGCTGAGTCCTGTGCTTGGTTCTGGGGAACTCGGCTGTCCTGGAGAGGAACAGTATGAACCTTGCGGCTGAGACGCTCACCTTTGGGAGTGGATGCCTGGGTGCGGACCCTCTGACCCTCTCTTTGCTAGCTCACTCCCTTTGGCGCTCCTGGGAATCCTAGAGTTGGGAAGGCAGCAGAGATGGAGGGGGAGAGTGATCAGGAATACTGATTCTGTCAGGAAGAAGCGAGAACCAGCAAATGAGAGGAGACGCTGAGAACCCACTATGGAGGCTTCGAGGGACATTCTTTCTGAAGCCCCAAGGATCATTTGAATGCATCTAATTCAGTAGCAAAATAAACTCAGGCCTGTAGTGAGAATCAGGCTCTGTTGGGCCAGGAAACATGAGGTATATTCAGAGATCCTGGCAGCAAAGGCTCATGAGTCTCCTTGCCTGCCAACCTGAGTAAATAGATGGGCCAGGCTGGAAGGATGTTTGGAAAATTTGGGAAAAGGGAGTACTGGCTTCTGTTTGTGGTTGATTTCAGCTTGGAGTGGCCACATGCAAGGGCTCTGAGCCAGAATGCTTGAGTTTGACTTCACATTCTTTTCCTTGCCAGCTGTTCAACCTCAGGAATTCCATTGTACCTCTCTGAGCCTCAGTTTCTTATCCATGAAATGGGGATGAAAGTTGTGCCACAAGAATAAAGTGAGGCGGCACCTCTGCGGTGTTAATTATCCCAATTGTTCTGCACTACAATTTTGCAGAGGATGTGAGTCTTTGTGCCCATTTGACAGATGGGGAAACTGAGATTTAGAGAATTTCTCAAGGCTAGGTGCTGGGCCTAAGGTCATCCATCTGGTAGAGTCAGAGCTGGGATTCCCACCTGGGTTGGTCTGACTCTGATGGGAGCACTTGTCTAAACTACATTGCCCAGCGGAGGTGAGTGATTCATTCAGTCATGTAGTGAGTGGAGATGGAGCTGGAGAAGCACTAAATACCATCTGTATTTTTTTAGATCTTTTACCCCCTTTGTGCTCCCTCCCAGGTCAAGTTTCTGCAGACTGAAGCCCACTTCACTGTTCCCAGGATCCTTTCAAATCCCTCAGGAAGGGAAGACAGCAGGAGCCTGGGTGGAGTGGGGGATGATGGGGTGTTCAGCTGCTCCTTTGAGTTGCTGCTGTGGTCCAGTGACTTTCCAGATTGGATCAGATTTCCAGCCGGAGCTGAAATGCATCAGATGTTCCTCAGCAACAAGCCGAATGAGGGTGTGCATGTCAGCCATGGAGGAGGCTAATGATTTGTCAGTGGCTTCCAATTACCAGCCTGTTATCGGAACATGCCAGCCTGGGAAGGCAGCGTCAAGATGGTGCCGTATCTGGGCCAGAGACCTGAGCCAGGGAGGGTTGGGAAGTGGCTAGGGCCATTCCCTGCACCTGCCCCGAGGGGCCCCCCACATCTTTGTCATCTGTCTCTAAGGCACCACAAGAAACGAGTGGAAGAAAGCCAAGATGCTTTTGGCGTATGCGGGCTTGTGGTCCATGGCACCCGGGGACAGCACTGCTGGTTCTTGCTTCTCTAATATGAGTGCAAAGCAGGACAAGGTCATAGCTAGGGTCAGGGCTCTGGAGGAAGAACTGGCTAGGTATGACCTTGAGTCTTATTTATAAAGTAAGAACTTATTTCTTTATAGAAAAGAATAATGCTACCTGTCTCGGAAACTTCTCAAGTGACTTAGATGTGTGAACACTGATAAAAGTGTTACAAAAGTGACCAGAACCTAGTAAACGGTCAACACGTTAACCCTGAGTCATTTCTACCCTCTTCGGGACTCCTGTTCTTCATCCCTGATCCCCGGTCCTGGCCATCTGACACACGCTTGTCCCTTGGTACTCAGGCATATGTCGACGTCTTCTATAACCCTGTATGTCGAAGGCTTTCTCTTCCACCTCTCGTGGGGTCTTGGAATCCTCAGCTCATGGAGAGAACTGCAGGGTGGCCAACCCGCAGCTCTTGAAGAGGTGGGACACAGGCAGGATTAGGCGTTTGGACCCTAAGTATGTTAACTTTGTTTCTTTGGCTATTTCTCTGGATATGGGGTTTGAACCTCCTCTAAGGGACATTCGAGTCCCCTTTAACAGATATCTATTACCTCATTTCATCAGTCTTCCCTTTTTCAGACAGAACTTTTTGCACTGTCAGCTCTCATTCTACCCACCAATAAAAGAAAGTCACATTCTTTAGTATTCAACAGTGATTGGCTGGGGGTGGACACGTGACTCAAATTGGCCAATCAGAGCTCTCCCTAGGGTACTGGGTGTGGGTTAGGGAGAACCGTAAAATCCTTTCTCTCTGCTGTAGAGTTAAATGGCCGCGTGTCCAGGTGCTGCTGGCAGCCATACTGTAATCCTCACGGAGGCAGCCAGTCGGAGAGCATGCAGCCAACGTGCAGAGAGCATCAGAGATGAAAGGTGGAGAGAATAGCCACGGGGACTGCTGATTCTCTGCTGTATTCCTGAGGCCAGTCCCACCCTGACCCTTGCTCTGTAGGTTTCTGTGAGCCAGACAGTTCCTTTCCAGCTATGCTGGCTTGGTTGTTTGCACACAGTGGCCCTAACCTGCATTATCTCTTAGGAACTTTTCTCTTGAACCCTTAAAGAGAGGGGAGAGAGTATAGGTCTCTTCCTTCCCAGCTTGTGGCCTAGATACAGTGTTATATACCCAAGAAGAAATAGGGTTTTGCCTCTTTCCCTAGGAAGGAAACTGGACCAACCACTTGCCAGCCAGTCTTCATTTAGTCCTTTCAAGTGCCAAGTGTGATCATTCCAAAGCTCAGATTGAACCAGTGGCTCCCTGCATCTCTAGGGACTACCTGGACTGACTTCCTGAGACTTCCAGGGTAGCTCACAGTGGCTTCTTTACTTCCTTTTCCTTAATGGCTGTGTCCCAGCCACACAGCTGCCACATACAGGCCAGGGTTCATGTTCAACTCAACCTGATTTCTCTGGGCCAGGTGGGAAGTCCTCTCGCATTGAACTATGAGTGACTGGCCCCTTGTAGATGCTGGGTGGCTCCCAGATAGCTTTTCTCCAAATTGTAATTCTCCCTGGATTTTGGCCCCAAGTCTTGAATGTACTTCTAGGTCAGTAGCTCTGCCTCCTCTCTCCTCCTCCCTCAGTGGTGAGGGGATAGCTTGTTCTCTAGCCCCCACCCAAGGAAGCTTCAAGGAAACAGCAGAAGGCAAGGACCAGTCTTCAGGGAAGCTGATCACAGAGCATCAGTAAAGCTCATTTAACCTTGGCCACCTCCCAGTTTCCCTTGGGATTATTAACGAGCTCTTCCACACTTTACAATTCTGTCACCCCAGAGCATGCACTTTGGCCCAAGGAATTGCTACCTGGGTTTGAATAAGTCTCAGGTGAGCTCTGCTGATGTGGCCATGAGATTAACTTTGGTGGAGAGGAAGAAAGGCATTCTGGAGGTTGGGCTGTCATCACAGACATCTCCAGGAGATGAAAGATTTCTCCCAACAAGGGAGGTGCCATGATGGTAAATCAAGTCTTCCATTACTTGAGTGCCAGGCTCAGGTCCGTGACAGGTCACAAAACCCTTAAGCAGTGTGCATTGCTATAATTTTTATTTCACGGAGGAGGTAACTGAGGTACACAACCAAGGTTGATGGAGCTGGGAGTTGAACCCAGGGCCATTTGCTTCCTGAGCTCAGTTCTTAACTCTCAGGTATAGCGTGTCCTCAGAACTGGCCCCGAGCTCTTTGGACCCACCAGTTAGGGCAAAGAGAAGATGAGGGACCAGCTAAGACTGTCAGTCACCTTGGTTTCTGGCTACAGCACTGAACTAGGTACAGGGTTCCTTGGATTGCAGTTCTGGTTCTGCTCTTTTTCAGCTCTGTATCTTGAAGCCAGTGACACTTTCTCTCAGTTTCCCTGTTTGTACATATTGTGATAATAGTATATGCTTTGGTGTTTTCTGCAGTTTTTTGAGTCTCATATAAGGTAATACTCATGAAATGTGCGTTCTTTTCTTGAACTTGTTTTATAGCCTTATTGATGTGCAATTAAATTGCCAATGTTTATAGTTTAGGATTTCATGAATTTTGACCAATGGCCATGAGACTGTCACCACAACTGAGATAGTGAACTCACCTATCCTTGGGTTTTTTTTCTTTTGATTGTCTTTTGTGTCTCTTTTTATCTTCTCCAGATGACACACTGATTTGTTTTTTGCCCGTTTTCACTTTTTAAGAATTTTGTGTAAATGGAAGAATATAGTGTGCGCTGGGTTCATTTGCCTTCTTGGATGGAGTGTAATTACACCGAGGCCCTCCAGGCCGTTGTGTGAAATAACAAACCCTCTTCTGACTCCTCCACAGATTTTATTTTTGTGAGGCTCAGACAAGGTGTGGAAAATAATTTTTAAGTAATAAAAAGCTATGTAGTCCTTGTAGGAGATGATGCTTAAGCCATATTCTGTCTGAAATAGCTGTCTACTCTTCCCGTTTCTTTGCGTTTCTTTTCTCCACCCCTCTTGTTGTGAGCTGGGAGTGTGAGAGCTCAGGGCTCTTTCCTGCTCCACTGAAATACTTATGTGGATGAGAGCTGCTTCTCTGGGAACCAGAATAATTCTTGGAATGAATTTCATATTCCTTGCTTCTAGGCGGTGTCTCTTTACTGTGAAATTCATGCTCCTGAGCTCCTTGTAGGACTGGGCCAGAGCTAGTCTCTAGATGAAGCCGTATCCTTGATTAGTTTTGCTCTTCCTCCTGCCCTGTCTTCTGTGAATGTTCATAAAAATACTCTCTCTCTCTCTCTCTCTCTCTCTCTCTCTTAATTGGCATGGTTTGGTCTGTATTAGTTTTCTATCACTGCTTAACAAATTACCATCAATTCATAAATGAACTTCTAATTGTGGAAGTCAGAAGTTGGCTGTGGGTATTAATGAGCTAAAATCAAGATGTCAGCCAGGAAGTTCCTTTGCAGAGTGTCTGGGTGAATTTGTTTCTCTGTGTTTTCCTCCTTAAGGCCGTTCATCTTCTTGGGACATGGTCATCTTCTCCCTTCCCAAGTCAGCAACCTCTCATGTCCCTGGCTTTTCTTTTGTAGTCATATCTGTTTCTGACATAAAAGATTGTATACTTTGAAAGACTGATGTGGCCCCACCTAGATGATCCTGAATGAGGCCCCTGTCAGCATACTTAGCCTTAACCATGCATGCAAAGCCCCCCTTTGTCATTGGCAACATGTTCACAGGCCCCAGGGTTTAGGGCATGGACATGTTCTGATGCTGTTTTTCTGTCTACCATAGGATGCCAATAAAGTTCCTGCAGTGCATTAGACTGATAATGCTTTTTAAATCTGTAGTTTCCCTTATAACTCTTTTTGTCCTTGAAGTATATTGTTGAAGAGACAGGGTCGTTTTCCCCAGAGGACTTTCCTGGTCTGTATTTTATATTCTTTTGGTTCTGTTAACGTATTCTAACTTTGGTTTTCACTGCACATTTGTACCTGGGGGCTCTGTCAGACTTACGTTCCTTTCTCCTTGTACGACTGTGTCATGGCAGGTAGTATAGTTTTTGTGATATTCACAGCCACTGATGCTCAGTGCATAAATCTATTAATTGTATAAGTGGTTCAGAAGGGTGACATTCTAATTCTCTAACTCTGTATTCAATTTTTGCCTGGAATATATTTCTAAGTGTTATCTACTGTTTGGCTAGCCTGAGGCTCAGTTCTTTAAGAAGAGCAGGATAAATGCTTGCTTTTCTCTTTTTTATTTATGAGTTTTGTCTCATAAATAAAAACTTGTAAATACAAGGAAACAGTTGGCTCACAGCATCTTCCATGATTGATTATAATGAAATCAGAGACTTCAGCACATTTGATGCTAAGCCCGGATCTTCTGTATTCTGGTTTTACAACAATGACACCCAAGTTTCCTGTCACTAAGAGCCCCATTATTGTATCCCCAGGACTCCTTAATTGAAAATGCTTTACTCACTAAATCTACTGCATAAAATAAGAATTGATTAGTTGCCCAAACTTTAATAAATTAAAGACACAATTGAGTGTCAAATTTGGGTATAGTCAGGAGAATCCCAAGGCCACTGGTTGCTAGCATTCATAGCAAGAGAAGGACTTTTGGTCAACTTAGTCTTATCACATGCAGTTAACCCCTCTTTATGACAAAAACTTGAATACTTGTGTCCCTATTTTTTTTTTTGCTTCAAGAATCTTCTTCTCCCAACCACTGACTTAATAATATTAGCTAACAATTATTAAGTTCTTATTATAATTAATGTTCTAAGTACTTCAATGGGTAATTCATTTAATTTCCACTCCTACCTGCAACATAGGCATTATTATCGTTATTTTCATTTTACAGAGGAGGAAATCAAGTGGCAGAGAAGTTAAGTGGCTTAATCAAAGTCACACACCTGGTAATTGATGGATGTGGGATGGGAAACCCTGGATCACCTCCCATGTGGCAACTACTGTTTGGTAATAAGTCAGAGATTTCTCCTGACTGAGTCTGTGTCCCTCAGGTCCTCACCGTGCCCACCATCCCTCTCCCTGCAGTGGCATGACTTCCTGGCTCTGTGACAAATGAGTTTGCAATGTCTGGTATGCCTCATCACCCCTTTCCAAGTCTGCCATTCCAGAGAACTTTAATTATGCTGGGAATAAGACAGATGCCTCATTCAAACCTGTCCAGGGAACACAGTTGTATCTGCCTTGGATGGGATTTATAAATGTGGAACCCCACACCAAACTCATCAGAGTGAGTTATTCTGTTTCCCAAATGTAGGGTGTATCATCTCATTTGAGTCCTGTCTCAGTAACTGTGTGTGCAATTACTCATCGAGGTACTGGGTGATGGACATATTCAAGATGGAATCTGGGAGCACTGGACCAGATTTCTTCTTTCCTTCGTCCTGCCACAAGAAACAATTTTCTGTCCTGTTGAGCATCTTGGTGGCCTCAATTCTGCTTTTAGATCCTGGTGACAGCATTGAAAGTGGGGATCAAAGTTCTTCCAGTTGGCAAGAGATTGATGACTCTCAAGCCCTGCATAGTGGGTATCAGTGGTGCCACTCTGGGTGACTTGTTGAGGTGCCTGGGCCTATTTTCTTAGGAACATGTAGACCCCGAGGGGTCTCTCTTGTCAAAGACCTTGGGTTGTGTGGAATGAGGAGACTGGCTTTGAGCAACTTTGCTTCCATATACACTATGGTGACTGTTTATGATCCATTGAGCACTTGCAGTGGGGTGTACACGTGTCAGGTGTTTAATATACATCATCACTTAGAACATGCATGGAAACATACACATGCCAAGGTGCAGAGAAGTTCCCTTATCTGCCCATGATTACACACCTTGGAGATGTCAGTGCTGGTCAAAACTCATGGAGGCAGTTTCACTGGCAGGCAGAGGACATCCCGCTGGAAGGTGGTCAGTGGCTGGACAGTGACTGCAAGGGTTTGTCCAGCAGGGCAGGAGATGATCATCTAAGTCCCCTCTCATTAATACAGTCTATGAGTGCTTACATCCTGTGATGATGGGATCCAGATATTTTTGGGCTGCTTAATAAACCTTGAGCTTAGGAAAAATGGGACACTGAGTCATCAAGGTCCTGGCTTATTGGAGCAAGACAGTTGGTGGGAACATCTCATAGAATCAAAGAATATCTGGACAATGGGTCTAGAAATGAAAAGAGCTAGGGTGAAATTGAGGGACCAGCTCCCCTACTTCTACTCTGTCTATCCTGTGGCTAAGACTTGATTCCCAGGGCAGAGCTGAGACGTCTAGATGAATGCATTCACTAGTGTGTGGGACTTGACAAGAACCAGCAGAGTGGGACAGAAGACTCCTCAGTACCTGGGAAAATGATGTTTTAGAAGCAAAGAACAAGGTACTCAGGAGATTTCTGTGAATGGGTAAAGGATCTTTCTGTGAATTGGTGAAGGATCTTTTAAAATACGAGCTACTCCTTGACTGGTGATGGTGCTACATACTGATAAACCCATTGTTTATCAGAACATACTTAGAAAATGCATTTCATACCCCCAATCTGCCAAACCTCATAGCTCAGTCTAATCTATCTTGAATAAACTCAGAATACTTATACCAGCCTATCATTGGGCAAAATTGCCTAACACAAAGCCCTTTTTATAATAAAGTATTGAGAATCACATGTAACTTATTGCATATCTGTATCCAAAAAAGTGCTGGAAATGCAGTCCCCGCAGGGCATCCGTTGTTTGTCCTGATGATTGTGGGGTGCCTGATTGACCAGGGGAAGGATCAAAATTCAGAATTTGGAATACGGTTTCTCTTGAGTTCATGTTGGTTTTGCACCATTGCAAAGTCAAACTGTTGGTGGAAATACTGTAAGTGTGGGACTCACCTGTGTATAGTGAGTGACCCCAGCTTTCACCGAAGGGGCTACAATTATTTGACTCATGAGAAAATTAAGGGACTTGGGCTGAGAGAGAAATCATCTCTCCACATTAGATGAAAACAGTGCGAAAACGTTGCCAATCATGTTTAGGTGGTTGAAGGAGCTGGGAGGTATGCGGAATGGTGCAGGACATTCGCAGGGATGATCCCGAGTGAAGTGATGAAACAGGTGGGTCTTGGTGATAGTGACGCTGAGCTCAGCGGTGAGCTCGTATTGAGAGCTACTTCATGCTGGGCATCATGCAAGTTCTTGGCAAGTGCCATGGCACTGACCCATGTATCATTCACTACAGCAGCCAATAGCCACATGCAGTTTTGCAAATTTAGGTCTGTCTTAAGTACAATTAAACTTTACTGTCACATGTCAAGTTTTTATAGCCACATGCTACTATATTGGACACTGAAGACATAAAACTTTCTTATATTGCACAAATTCCTATTGGACTGTATTGATTTAGACCAGATCCGTTCAAAGTTTGGTCTGTCTGTACTATATAGAAGTTTGTCATAAGGGAAGAATCTCAACCCTCCCTCTAATCTATTAAATCCTCAGCTTGGGAAAGTTATGAACATTATTTCTTCAAATACATTTTCCTGCCTCTCTCTGTCTCTATCACTTTGTCTCTGTGTCTCTCTTTCTCTGAGCTCCAGCTGCCTTTTGAATATCATTCCAGAGGTTCTTGAGTGTCTGTTCATTTTATTTCACAATCTTTTTCTTTCTTCTTAAGAATCACTTATCTTCCTCTATCTTTAAGTTTGCTGACCTTTCTTTTTGTATTTTCCAGTTTAAAATTTTCCTTTTGATTTTTTACATATTTTCTGTTTGTCTGCTGAGATTATCTTATCATTGATTGAGAGCATATTTTTCTTTATGTAACCGGAATAGTTGCAGTAATTGCTTTAAGTCCTTATCTGATAATTCCTACATCTGGGTTATCTCCGACTTTGCGTCTGTTATTTGTCTTTTCTTTTGAAAATGGAAGATGATAATGTGTTCTATCTTTCTGGTTCTTTACGTGTTAAGAAATTTTCAGTTTTTTTCTGGATGTTGCAGATGGTTTGTTGTGGAGATTATGAATTCTGTTATGTTGTTCCAAAGAGTGTTGATCTTTGTGTTTTAGCAAGCAGTTAAATTTGTTCATTGTAAATTCTATCTCATCTCTGTGGATGGTAGTTAAAAAGCTTAGTTTAACTCTTTAAACCTTATGTGTAACCAGCTCTGAATCTCTTCTATGATGCACAGTCAGGGAGTTAGCTAGGGGTTTGGACTGTCTGTCCCCGAAGTTTGGGGTGTGCCTTCTTTTCTCTCTCCTCTCTGTAATTGTCCCTCACTATGGCCATGGTTTCCCTGGGCTCCGTTCTGTGATTCTGCAGGCCAGAAAGTTGAAAGGCTTTCTGTGAAGGTTTAGCTGCTCTGCTCATCACAGCCATGGCTCACATGAGAGCAGCAAAAATGAGAGCTCATGCCATGGTGGGGCTTCCTCCCTGTCCCCAGAATCCCTGTCCCCATCTCGTTCTCACTTCAGGGACATAAAGTAACTGAGTTTTGCAGTTTGTACATTGCTCATTGTTCATAGTTTGAAGTTCTTTTTTTTTCATTTTAAAAATTATTTTGAAGGTAGTAAAATACAACAGAACAAAGCCAATCGGGACAATGCAGTGAAATTGGTACAGAACTCACAGCAGGTTACCAGGATAACAGTAACAGGTGCCATAGTATATCTCATTATCTTCACAATAGTTGTCCTTTCAATCAGGTATAGCAAAATCACACCAAATACAGAACATCATAACACCTATCAAAACAGTATTTAATAGAGTGATACAATTAATCAAAACAAAGCAAAACAGTGATAAGAATATTTGCCTTCAAAGACATGGTAGGAGGAAATCCCCGCTATTTGCTACGTTGCATATGGTCATCCTCCCAAGAGATGCTCAGCTCTCTGGCCCCCATTGGCTAACGGGTGGAGGATGGGATGTTTGATTCTCAGCCCACATGCCGGTAGGCTCACGGCTGCTTACCAGAGAGGTGAGCAGGTTGCTTTGTTTCCCAGCACATTAAGTTCCAACATGGCGTGGATCTCAGGAGATGCTGGCTGGTTCTCCCTCAGGACACTCGCACAGTTCTTGTACTGGGATGATTAGTCTGTTAAGATCTTGCTCTGCCATGTAAGAAATAGAGCCAAGTCTTTCTGGGCAGAATTTTCTTTTTAACAGGAGCTCAAAATGATTCATAGGGAATTGAGAAGCACTGTCCTAATGCACCTGAGAGGAAAGTACTTCTGTTATGCTCCTTTCACAGATGGGGACATTGAGGCCTGAGAAAGACACAGGATGAATAACGTGAGCCAGACCCATCAGAGATCTGGCTGCGGAGGTTAAACACAGTGCTGTGTCTCCTGCCCTGCCACCATGGACATAGGTGGGCTTCGTACTGCTCTGAAATTTGGAGAAACCAAGAGGTCATAGGTACAATGACAAGGTTGTGAGTTGCTGTCTTTAGAGAGAGAGAGAGAGAGAGAGAGAGAGAGAGAGACAGAGACAGAGAGAGACAGAGAGAGAGAGACAGAGAGAGAGCACCCAGCCACAAGGTGGAACTGTACTGACCTCCTTAATCTCCTTCATCCATCAATCTTTGCTTGGTCTTGGATCATTAGGATTTAATATTTTTTGAGTCACAATGCCTTGTGTGAGGTGAAATCAACCCTGGGAGTGAGCCTGGTCTCTTGAAACCCTTGAGTTGGAGAGCTATTTCATTTTTTATTTGATGTAAGTGAATTACTCACCATAAAGACTAGACATTAAGCATCAATTGAATTTGAAAATTAAATCTCATGCTCATCATTGCAAGGAACTCTAACATGACTCTCACCTTCTGAGTTTAGAATGCTTTAGGGTTCTAAATGATCACCCTCTTCCTCTGCATTCCACATCCTGTCAACCGTAAAGTGAGTTTGTGGTGTTCAGTATCCTCTGGAGTGGGCCTATGCATCAGCCAAAGAAATATTTAGAAGATAGGAATTTTAGCAGTCATGTGATCTCCCTTGTCCAGCTAGACTCTAAGGTTTCTAGGTAAATGCCTCTTTCCAGGCCATCTGGGTTCACGTGTGCATAGCATCTGTAGAGATGGGGAGAAGAGGAGAGTAGAGTCTATGGAGAAGATAAACATAAGAGCTGGCCCAGGAAAGACTTTAGAAGATATCTGCTCCAGTCTCGCCCTGTTTTATGGAAGTGGAGGCCAAGAGAAGGTACATACCATATCCCAGGCTACCAGCTATTATGAGGTAGAGGCAGATGCTTAGTCCTGGTCTTTGATAGATGGATGGACTAGGACTTGGGAGAAGACTTGTTTGGGTGGAGGTCAGAATGAGTACTGTGCTCCCAGGGATTTTGGAGTAAGTGATGCACAGGGGTGGGAAATAAGCACCTGGCTGATACTGTGGCCACTGAGGAAAACTCAAGGGTAGCTGGTAAAGCCCAGGAATGCTCCCAACCCACTGAACTCTGGGACATGTGGATCCACACCATGGGTAGTGCAAGAAGGAGCTGTTGGGGCCACCAAAGAGCTTCAGGCTTGTTCTAACAGATGGGGTATGAATGTTCCAGAACTGTTAAAACACACCAATAGCCCTAGTGTCAGTGGTCCTGGTGTGATGGCTGTGGTGAATACCACATCCTGTAGGTCACCTCAAGGGGCCCCAGTTTCTCCTGATCTCCTTGTTGAGGTCACGTCCTCAGGTCTGGGGCTTCCTCCTGACTTCTGTTTGTCTTTGAGGTTTTTGCACAGTGCTGGGTTGCCCGTGGAGAATTTGTCAGTTGGTAGAACAGTGTAGTGGTTGGTGTGAGTGTTTATATCCCCAAGCCAAGTGCTCCCTTGACCGTAGCCTGTCCACTGTGGCCTTGGAAAACTCATGAGCCTCAGTTCCTCTTTTATTGCAAGATAAGAAAATAATGTTATCTTCCTAGTTAAGAAGGTTGTAGCATAATGAAATGGGTTGATTTATGTCATGAGCAGTCCATTCTCCTTATTTTTCATAGTAAGTCTGTCATAGTCACTTTTTTGTCAATGAGACAGAATATATGACACCCACAACTTAAAGGAGGAGAGATTTATTTTTGCTGTACAATTTCAGAAGTTTCTGTTCATGGTTAGCAGTCTCGGTCACAGAAACAGCATGGTGGAAGGACATGAGCAGAGGCAAGCTGTTGTTTTATGGTGGACAGGAAGCAGGGGGAAGGGAGGAGCTGGGGAGGGAGATGTGCCTTTCCAGGGCCGCCTCTTCTAGCCAGACCCCACCTCTAAGTAGCACATTCAGCTGTGAACTCAGGAGTGGGTTCATCTACTGATGAGAACCGCATCCCCGTGATTGGATCCCTTTCCACACATATGGGGTTTTGGGGGTACATTCTAGGTCCAAAACATAGGATGTACTGAGTCACTGCTCCCGGGAGAGATACAGGGCTGAATTCCTGTGGACTTCTGGATGCAAAGCATCTGTCAACTGATCAGGACAGAAGCTTATCTTATGTTTTGTTGTTTATTTAAAGCTACTTGATTTTGTATATTTTATTGACTCCTTAACTTTGAACTCATGGCCAACAGCGCTACAAATTGTATATAAACAAAGCTTAGCTAACATACGAGTTATAACTAACGATATGGTGAATGTGTAAATTAGAATAACTGATTACAATAGAAGACACAGTGCTGCCTGTCTCCCTTAAAATACTTACCTTTGTTTTGAGCACACTTAACCCATGTCCTGAAGCGGTTTTCGAAGTCCTCTTTCTTTCTTTTTCAAAGATGTTCTTTTTTTTTTCTTTAACTTTTTTTTTTGTCGGTTCCAGGGATCGAACTCACGACTGCCTGCTTGCAAGGCAGGTGCTTATGCTGCTTGGAGGCTCATGCCTATAATCCCAGCACTTGGGAGGCTGAGGCAGGAGGATTGCTGTGAGTTTGAGGTCAGCTGGGATTATGAAGTGAATTCAAGGCCAGCCTGAACTCATAGTGAAATCCTGTGTCAAAAAGACAATAAAAAAGAAAAAAAAAAAGAAGTAGTAGCACAAGAATGATGAGATAAATATGTTGGAGGCAAAGGGAAGAATTTTGAGGGGGACTCATGGCAATGTGTCTTTTACTCTAATACATTTTTAAAGTGGAAACATTCACCATATATTTTAATCACACTATCATAAAGCATACCACAGCTTTCTTGCACTTTGGGACACTAGGCAGTTCAGCACTATACTTGGGACCATTATAAGCAGTGAAATTACAAAAAAAAAAAAGACAAAATGCAAAAATACCCTATTAACCACACCAGGAGAAGGTATTTGTTTGTAGTGTGACAGCTAAAACAGAAAGGCAATGTCACCTTGCTTGACGTTAGCTGGCATGTGTATGTTGGGTGACTCAAGCATTTTATTCATCTGTATATGTCTGCGGGGGACCAAGGAAACACCCTAAAGATTTATTGTGAAGTTATATATGAATTTTATCAAGTAGGTGAATTCTAAAACATGGATTCCTCGAATATTGGGACTCAACCATGCTTAGTGCCTGATATACGGTAAATACTTAATAAATGTTTCTTATAATTACTAGCAGCAGGGGAATAGATGGTTCACCAGGCTCATGAACAGCTGCATCAGTGAGGAAGAACGGGCAGAGTGGAGCTCGCCCCAGCTGGCTTTTGTCGCTGTAAGCTGACAGTAGATGAATTGAAAGGACACCAGGAGCTCACTGAACAGGTGGAGAGGGCAGCGGGTCAGGTGAGGGAGGAGATCAAGCCCAGCCCGGCTTAGCCATGGAGGTGCCCTGGACAGGGTCCCACGTTGCCCAGCATTCGTGGACACGCGGTGCCAACCAGTGAGCTCTTGGTTCAGCTGCCCAGAATGAGCTCTGCGGAACAGCTGGCCCCGCTGCAAGATTCAGTTACTTGTTCGTGCTGTTGCTGTGCAGTGGCGTGTGGGAGAGGACCTGCCTCCTGCGGGCAGGTGTTGTAGTGTGAGGAATGGCTTTGTCTCCAGCGGACCCTGATAGTTCCTGACACAGGCGTGATGCGTGGATGCCTCGATGGCTGGTGGTCACTATGGGGCAGCTTGAAGAGGGGAAGGAGAAGAAAAAGAAAGAGAAATGAAGAGAAGGAGGAGTAGAGAAGGGAATAAGAGGGGCAGTAAAGAAGGGTGAGGGGAGGAGGAGAGAGGGGGACCCATGGAGAGAGGATGCTCCATGTTAAGCAAGAGGGAGGTGACGGCCACGGCTGCTCCTCTAGGCTCCACCTTCTCTCCTCCACAAATGAGTGGAGACGCCTGTCCTCCAGGACAGCACCTCCAAGAGGGTCTCTGCGGTCTCTGCTGCCCCTCAGTCCCCTGTCAGTCTGCTTTGACTCAGGGGTGGGGAAGCGGCTGAGTGGCTCTGTGGGGGAGGGATGCACACCTCACCCAGGTGTTTCCAGCAGGGCCTTTTTAGCGATGGATGCTTTTGCCTGAGTGCTGGCATGGGATGGCTCCTCTCACACATTTCCTGGGTGCTGGTTCTGATGGGCGCTTTGCACACTTCTCTCTAACCTTCATTCAGATCTGATAGGAAGGTGTGACTGCTCTTGTCACAGTTTATAGATATGACTCAGCGTGTGACTGTAATATAGTTTTTTTTTTAATGCTTTCTTGATCTAGTTTTGGGGTTCTGATAAAAGGTTGGTCAGTTCCTCTTCTTGAGCAGCTGATTAAAATCCCACCTCAGCTACTTGTTTTATAGGGCTCCCCAATTCTGGGGACATTGTAGTACCAGCTACAGTTGCATCTGAGGCAGATACCAGACAACTCAGGACAGGTCCTGGTTCCTAGGCCTGGGAAATTATTCAAGCTAGCCAATCCACAGGGAGTCCTCAAGACCTAGCTGCTGCTCCCAATACCACTTGCTTGCCATATAAAGCTAGCTGTTCCCCACAGGTCCAGCTTACTGTGACTCTGTCCTTAGCCACCCCCACCCCAGCGTGGCTCTCTGTGGCTCCCTTCCCTCTTGCTTGGAGCTGTAAGGAATACAGAGTTTTGCTTTTCACTTATCAGAGTGTTACCGTGTTGGGTCCCTCCAGCCACTGGAGCAAGTGAGGCCTAAATGAAGTGAAGAGGGCCAAGTTGTCAGTTGATAAATGGTCCCTGCAGCTTCTGAGTCAGAGGAGGGCAGGTGCAATATCTGTTCAAATCACTCTTGTGTCCCCTACACCCCAGACAACACCTGTTCAGTAAATTCTGGGTGTATTTGTGCTAACTCCAGTGAGCAGGTACCACATCCTTGGAGTTTCGTGATGTGCACAGACATTGTTGCTGGTAGTGGAGGAGAAGACAAACCATGCGTAACAAGGATTGCATTGTACAGCACCTGTGGGCTCCCATGCCTCTGGCTTTGCCCAGTCCTGAGATTTAGTCTGCAGGCACTTCAGGTCCATGGCCACTTGTCAGTGCTGCATGGTGACAGATTCTTTTGCTCTCTGGTGAGATGACAAAGAGATTACTCAATTTTCAAAGAAAAGTTTTAGATTTCCCATTTGGGCTAAGATTATGCAGCCATATTGGGGAGATGCTGGTACCTGAAGTCAGAAGACATCACTGGATAGACTCAGACAAGTCACCCCCCTTCCTGGGGACAGTTTCTCTATCTCTCTAGTGAGGGGATAAGATCAGTCCTGAAGAGAAAGTATATGAAGGGGCTCAGGGTGGATTCTTGCAGCCAGACACTTGGGTTCAAATGCCAAGTGTACCCCTTATTAGCTGTGTGGCATTGGCCAGGATTCTCTCTGAGCATCAGTGTCTTAATTGGTGAACTGGATACAAAGAGCATCAACCTTATAGGATTATGGTGACCTTTAAATTAGATATTTGTGTTTGCACTTTGATCCTGGGACAAAGGAGTTGCTTAATACATGCTAGTTATATTAACTATAATAAATATGATCATAAAAGGGTGAAAAAGTTCAATGAGAACAGGACATACACTCTCAAAGTATGTGTTAGTGTCACTTGGTTGTTATAATGCATGATCACAAGTTTGATGACTTAAAGAATACACATTTATTCTCTTATACTTTTGGAAGCCATAAATCAGAAATTAGATTTAAAAAGAAGGTGACAGCAGGGTCACCTTGCTTTAGAGAGTGTCTTGGTTACTTTTCTCTGGTTGCTGAGACAAAATACCTGATGCCCAAAATGAAATAAGGAAAGATGTAGCTCACAGTTTGTGAAGGTTTCAGTCCATAATCAGCTGGCTCCAAGGCAGGGTGGCACATGGTGAGGGCGACAGTTCATGGTGTCAGAAAACAGCACAAGCAACAAGAGGAAAAGGGATGGAGCTCAGAGTGAAGACTCGTTCTGTCCCTTATACTGTATGTCAACCACACCCACTTGGGTGTATCACTGACACCCACAATCCCAGCACTGGATCATGAGTCATTCACAAACTCTAAAAGCCCGCATCTCTGACTGCATGAGGCTTTGCGGGGACATCCAGACTCAAACTATAGCAGAGGGTTTAGGGGAAAATCTGTTCCTTGTTTTCTTTCAGCTCCTGGGTGCTCCTGGCTTTCACCCCTTTGCCTGTACTGTCTCTTGGTTTTCCTTTTATAGGGACACGTGTGATGATATTTAGGGCCCACCCTGATAGTCTCTTAGACAAGATGCAGAACTTAATTATATCTGCAGAGACTTCTTCCCACAGAAAACAACAATTACAGGTTCCAGAGATTAGACTTGACATCTTTAGGGGCCCTTGTTCAGCTTGTTACAGTTACTGAGAGGAAACCAGTAACTACAGAGGAGGGTTTGGGAGGATATCAACACAGGGACAAAGGAACACCATGTACCCTGGATGCAGGGCACTGAGAAAGACAATTATTATTCTGTGAAGTCCCTTCCTCAAAGTGTGCAACTTGAATATAACCACAATGGAATCATTATAGACCAATCCTCCTGGAAGGGCCATGTATCAAAATGCCAAGGTCAGGAAATACAATGAAGAACTGAGGAACAGTTCCAGCTGAAGGGGGAGAGGACCCTAAGAGGGCAGCTACATACAAGTGGGGTCTGGGCCAGAGGTAGTTTTTATACAAAAGGCTTTGTTGAGATAATCAGCAGGATTTGAGTGAGGTCTGTAGATTAGATAATAGAATTGCATTGAGGTTAATTTCCTGATTTTTCTGTGCCATGTAAGAGAAAACCCTTGTTTTTAGGAAATACACACTAGAATGTTTAGGGGGAATTATTGTCAGATCTGAAAGGTTGCTCTTAATTGCTACCACTCTCTTTCTTGATATCAATTTATCAGTATGTCTGTATGCATTGTGATTGTAAAGTAAAAAGAATTATTGTAGTGAAAGGCACAATGCCTAATAATCCCCCTCAAAATACTCCCCTCATTTCAAGCAAAAAATTATTTCATTATTCTTGCCACTTTCTGAATCGGTTTGGTAATTGTCTATCTTGAGCTGAGGATCTTCAGTTATGCTGTAGAGCTGCCTCCTTAACCAGAATGGGATTCCAATTGTTTAGCTTTTGTGGTTATTTTGACCTTGAGGAAGAGACAGAAGTTGCATGGTGCCAGATCTGGTGAATAAGGCGGATGAGATTGTACTGTGATGTTTCTATGAGCTTGCCTTTCTCTCTGAATGGTACTTGGTTTCAGTGTTTTCTGTATTTTTTATTTACATACCTGGTTAAAATATTTATGAAAGAGTACTTCCAGAACCACTCCAGAAAATGGCAAGAGGAACAAAGATGGTGGGTAGATAACAGCAGGCTACAGAGGCTCCCTGAGAGAGTCAACTTAGAATTCAACATAATACAGCATGGGGAGTCCCGAACAGAGGGAGATGAATTCTCTCATCCCAAGAAGAAACGAAGGTGAGAAGAACCAATCAAACATACAGTCCTGGTGCTATTATTGGAACAGCTAAAGGTTCAGTGCTCTAGCTGCAGCACCCGAACTCACGTGGTGGCGACTTACTGAGCTGTCTGAAATCCCACTGCTTCAACTCACTGGAAGCACAGTCACACTGAGGTCAGGGTGGGCAAGCCGAATGGAGAGCTGAGCTGGCGGGAAGCCTGCATCACTGTGGTGAGTGCTGGGAGTGAAAACGTTTCACAGAAAGGGGGGTTCCGGCAGATGACATTCTGGGACCGGGCAGGACTGGCAAAAACAAGGGGCAGCACTGACTTCAGTCAGTTGTTCCCTTCCTGAACGGGATTGGTGGAGTGAGTTTGATCTGGATCATGCGACTTGGCTGAGACCCAATAGGTTATCCAAAATCAATTCCCTATGGCGGCGGTGCCCACTAACGCAGTGAGGGCCTCAGCAGCTTGACTGAACCAGAGGAGAGGTAGTGCACAGTAATACGGTGCAGGCCTCAGCAGCTTGACTATTCAGAGGGGAGGGGTCAGCATAGGCTGCCCCTGTTTGCAACTCACTAGTATACTGCAGTGGGAAGGGTCATCTAGCCAGCATGCTTCAGAAGAACCATAACCAACAAGGAAAGAAACTGGGGCCTCTTGGAAGAAGCAAAAAAGATAGGAAGAGGAAGCATAAGAAAGAGTCCCCAAGTCCCAACCCTGAGAACATTGACCCAGGACAGGTAAATACAAAGGAGATGAGAACAGCGAACATGCAATATCAGACACAGCACCAGTGGACATAAAGAGATATCTTCATGACCTCATAGACGAGTTCAAAAGTGAAATATTTAGCCAAGTAAAGCAAGCTATAAGAAGATTAATAAAAGTGATGCTAAGCATCCCTCAAGAAGACACAGATGGAAGAATGGAGGAACTCAAGCAAAGGAGAGAACCATTTGATGAAGAATATAAAGAAAATATAGAATACATGAAGCAGATTCAAAGAGATTATCAGGAAATTAAAACTCTATGGAAAGATGGAAAAACTGCTTGAAAGAAACTAAGGATAGATTATCCAAACTGGAAGACAGGTTTGCAATGTGGGATTATAACAGGAAATTAAAAAAAATAACAAGGAGACAAGCAGTAACAATACAAAGGCTAGAAGACAACAAGAGGATCTATAACTTGTGAATAAAGAACGTGAATAAAGAAGCAGGGGTAGAAACAAAGCAACTACAAAGGCTATTCACAGAAATAATTAAGGAAAACTTCCCAAACATAGGAAAAGGAGATGATATTCAGATGTATGAGACATACAGAACTCTAGCCACCTACAACCAAAGCAGAACTACACCCAGGCATATAATAATCAAGATCCCAGAAATTCAACATAACAACAGAATATTAAAAGCTGTGAGAGACAAGAAACACATAACCTATAAAGGAAGGCCCATCAGAATAATGGCAGACTTCTCAACACAAACCATCAAGTCAAGAAGAGCTTAGCGAAATATTCCAAGCCCTGAAAGAAAATGACCTCCAGCCCAGATTGATATACCCTGATAAACTGTCTCTAGAAATTACTGGAGAAACAAGATGCTTCCAAGACAAAGAGGAACTTGGGAAATTCGTGAACACCAATCCAACTCTAAAGAATACTGCAGGGCATTCTAGAGAGAGAGAAAAGTACCAGGATTCCAGGAACAGTGGCAAAGAGGCCTCAATGAATGGAGCACAAAAAAGAATGCAGAAGACAAGCAGACAACTGATGGCAAAAAAAAAGCATAACAGAAATGAGGCAGAGAAGGTTGGTTATAATCTCTAATATAGAAGGCCTTGAAACACTGTTAAAAAAAAGAACCACATGTAGATAGATCAGGAGGTAGGGTCCACCGAGATGCTATTTATGGGAAATATAATTAACATGAAAAAGAGTACATGGACTGAAAATCAAATATGAGAAAACAATTCTCTGTGTGACAGAGAACCAGAGAGTCATAGGGGCAACTAGACCAGTATTTGTGGATAGGTTGGAAAGACTGGCTTTAATAGGTAAAGAAATACAATTAGAGATCAAGTTCAGGAGAGACTAGGTTCAGAACCACTTAGGTAAATACCAGGTTGCCCCCCGCAACAATTTAAAACCATGGTCTTGGTGAGACCCAAAAATGCACAGTGCACCCTGGGGAAGTGAAAGGGGAGGAATAGTCTTAAAAAAGATGGCAGAAGATATTGTTAATAGTGTATCAGGAATTAAAACCCACATTACTTGCACTGCTCTGCTTAGATAGATTTTATTCTGTCCCAGTTTGTCTACTTGCACTAGATCTGAGGGCATAGCCAGCTATCCCAAAAACATCAGGATATAGCACAGTAATCATCTTTAATTTCCTATTAACTTAATCTGGAGCCCTGTATGACTTATACTGTTTTATCATGATTGATCTTAGTTAAATCTGGTTTGTTTGATTGCTGTTTGGTATTGACAGATTTTATTCAAAACTGATATGTTTGATAGTATCAAGTCTGAGAGTATAGCCAACTACACTGAAGATGACAAGATTCACTATGATACACATTATGATATGATAACTGCCTGCTTTTGAAGTTTTATACTATATACAGAGTTGTGTTTTTATTAATACTGTTATATTCAATTATACCATGTCTGATGATATAGCCAATTCTATTGAAGATAACGAGAGACAACACAGGAACCAAGGTAGAACTCCTTGTACAACAGTCTTATATGTCTTTTTTGTTTCATGTGTTTATAGGAATCTGTTTTATTTTGTCTTGCTTTGTTTTGTTTCTCCCTCTAATATAGAAAGGATAGAAATACATGTTAAGACTCATGCATGTGTAGAATCTATAAACAGTTTATAAGAACTGATCTTATGACAAACGATGCAATGAACAAATACTCTGAAGAAAAAGAGACACTAAAGTACCCAGTGCTGATCCTGGAGTGTCGTAATGTGAAACCCAGCAATAGTACTATTCTTTGTTCAGAGTGATATTAGCCTGCTTGGGTTTATTCAATCTCAACTTAATTGAAGATATGGATAACTGCATGTATGTTTAAGTGTATAGGATTGATAACCATATTTCTAAGTTTTTGTTGGATAGTTGAACAGAACTGGTTGTAGTCTCACTGTTTGAATCTCCACTTTATAGGCTCCACTTTAGTATCTTGAAAAGAGGACAATCTGTAATCATCAACTAGTGATTTATGAAATCACTAGTATGACTGTTTATTTTTTTCTTTGAAAGTATGTGCTATTTCTACTCGTTTTCTGTTTTGTTTAGTCTTTCTTTAAATAAAATTTTTTAAAAATGTAAAAAAAAAGCAAGTGGCAAGAATGATTGGATAAGAACATTCAAAATGGGGGGATTTTCTTTAAATGGTAGCAAAGTTTTATTAAAGGTAGGAAATTAAACAGGCTCTGCAGATCGACTTTGGGCCAAGAAAAGTAGAAAAAGAAGTATACTCCACATCGTAAGGGTGCCACCATGAAAGAGAGAGGACACAGTGGCACAACTCAGCGTTCTTTTTGTGTCATCCACTCCTGAGGCTGACTTGAGGTCTAGGCCACCTATTGAAAACTGCTCGAGTCCTTAAGAGAAGTTCACATGCAGGGCTTTGGGACTGCTCTGTGCGTGTGCCCTGGGATTGTGTCACACTTCCTTTCCCAGGCAGCTCTAGCCCCTTCCTATCTTCCTGTCTCATCCTCCCCCTTTGACGGAGACACGAATCCTCATAATTCTTTAGGGAGTGTTGAGGGCATGGCTCTGTCTTCTATAGCTTTTTCTGGCTGACAGGGGCTACAGACCCTGCTACTGGGGATTATGCGATGTCCAGTTATCTTGGGAAGTTGTGACTCACGGGTTGGACTGAAAAGAAAAACTATAAGGAGACAACGAGAAAAAAAATATCAGTGACCATTGAGCTTCCTGCTAGATGGAAGAGCAGGTACCAAATATGAGGAGCAGGTCCGATTTCCTCACTTCCGGTGGGGAGAATGTATGTCAGAGAGGAACGGCACAAACATTGTGGAGAGCCTAAAAGCAAGATGCTGCTTGCTTATCAGTAGCAGTGCTGGTATCAGTGTTTGCTTATCAGGATCAGTAGTCTTGCTTTTTAAAGAGAGATCTAAAGTCTTCTGGAGGCTCACACGAGTAGCTTTTTCCTTTTGGATGGTCTTTTTCTTCAGCTGCTTCAAGTGGAACTGCCTTTGTTCCACTAAGATGAATTCAGTTATCTGTCTCTGCCACCTTTACTGCAGTGGACGTGGCAAGGATCACTGAAAAGGGCTCCCTTCTGTTTTGGTTTTAATTGGTTGCGGGTTTCCCTTCTTTCCAAGCTTTTATGAGCGCTTGGTCTCCAGGGTGGACACTAGCTGGTCTCTGTTCCCATACATTTGGATAGCTTGTTTTTGTAAGGAGGTTTATGGCAGGATGTCTTTTACTGTAATAAAGTTTTAAAATGTAAATATTTACTGTATATTTTGACTCTACCTCTTGTATATCTGAAGTGATTTCAAGTACTTTTTGCATAGAATATGTATTATAAAATTATATGTATCTGAGTAATGTCCCCCCTTCCCCTTCCTAATCCTGAACTTGTGAATGTGTCATGCTGCAAGGGAAAAGGGACATTGCGGATGTGGTTAAGATGTTGGATGGGGAGGATTATCCGGCACTTATTGGTCATAATTGCAAGTGTCCTGATAGGATCAGGTCCTAGCGAGAAGGGGTCAGTGGTGATGGAAGCCAAGAGACATGGCCTTGATGCTGAGGAGAGGCCAGGAGACAAAGAATGCAGGTAACCTTGAGAAACTGGGGAAGGCAGGGCATGAATCCTCCTTTAGAGCATGAAGAGGGGACCAGCGCTGCTGTCACCTGGGCTTCACCTCTGTGCGACTAATTTCGTATTTCTGACCTCCAGGACTATAAGCCATGGCACTGGTGATAATTTGTTACAACAGCCATAGGAAACAAATATTCTGCATATTAGTATATTTATTCATACTTGTATATGTTTACTTAGGCAGACAGAATGAGAAAAGGTGATAAAATATTAACATTTGGGGAATCTGAGTAGAAGAATCTTATGGGAATTTTATGTACTATCTTTTTTTTACAATTGTTTTGTAAGTCTGCAAGTATCTTGGAAAAAATGTTTAAAACAATAATATGTAGTCAAAGAGGACCTAGATTTACCATCATGACACATTTCCTTGGTCAAAACTTTCATTCCCAGGATCTTGTTACGCTCCTGGAGCTGAACCGCCTGTTCTCAGTCCCCTGGTTTGATCCTCACAACTCCTGAAGTAGGCATCATTATCCCATTTTACAGTTGACGAAGAGCTTAAGGAACTTGCTGAGAGTCACTGGCTAGTGGATGGCAGAGCCAAGCTTCCTGCCGGCACCTCATTGGCCCTGTCCTTCCTGGTGGGTATGGGGTCAGTGGCTAGGGAGCCAGAATAGGTTAGAGGAATGATCTTCAATGTATGGTCCCCAGCAGCTGGTTATAAAGGTGCCTTTGGAAGCATCACCTGACCCCTGACAGCGATGGCCTGGGGATGAGACCAGCCCCCTGTGTGGCAGCAAACCTGGTGAGCCATTCTGATGCTCATTCTTGTTCAGGACCCCCTGGTTTAGACGGCTGGTGCTTGGTGCCAAATAGCAACCATCAACTCTGTTTGTCATCCTCTGCATTATTTATGAGCACTCATTAATATGCAAATGTATGCCAGTTGATTGGCTTGCCTGGCATGGTTCCATGCATCTCATAAATCAGTGGCTGCTGTGCTTCCTTGTTTAGTAATTCTCCAACTGTGGGCTGCTCTGTAGCTGTGAGAGATCCATAAATCCTCCATTCAGAGGGCAACGAACCAGGTTGGCTCCCATATGCCTGGCATTTCTGCCGCCTCCATGTTTTTCCCAGGCCCGTGGAACTGCTAAGGGGTCCCTGGAACTTTGGGCTGGAGAGTCAGGCAGAATTAAGTTTGTCTTCAAGTTTGCCAGTTGCTGCTGGGTGACTAGAGCTCCTCATTTGCCCCTGTCCCCGCCCATGGGATGAGGTGGGAGAACTTTGGGAGTCAGTGGGGAAGTTCATGGTTCTTAATTTTTCCCAGTCTTGGCCTGCAAGGACCTCAGTGACCTGCCTGGATCAGACAGCTCTATTGTGGTGGAACTGGGCTAAATCAGGCATCCTAGGTCCTCATTCAGCTACAAGGACTCCTGGCTTCTCGTTAATCCACCTGAAGGCTGGTGATAAAAATATTGCCAAGTTTTTACTTTCTGCTGCTGCTGACTACTGGGGAGAGGGGATGCTTTTAGGGTTCTGAACAGGTGGCCCCTAGTTAGCCCTCTTTAGGGGAGCAGGAGACAAAACCAGCTAATGAAGGAGGCTTCTGCCCCTGCCTTAAAATACCAGTCATGGTCATATACTATACTTTGTCCTCAGTTTGTCCTGAAGTCACCAGGTTGGAGGGGGCAGTCAAGCGGCCCCACTTTTCCATCAAAGAGAGATATTGCCAGTGAGCTGGTGGCTCCTTGGGAACACTGCTAAATTTGCAAGAGGCTCAGCTTCCTCATCTATCCCTTGGTACTAACTGTAGCACACACTCAGGGATGGCTGTTAGCACTGACTGAGGCACTCTTTGGTCCAGCATCCAGCATCCAAGTCACGTATGGCCAGAGGATGGGCACTCATCCCTCTCAGTGTTTTCCTAAGGGCACAGTGGGATCCTTGGGAAGGGGCTGCAACTGCATGTGCGTGCAGGTGGGCTGCTTCTTTCCAGAAACTTCGATTCTCCTCTTAAGGCCTGCCAGCTGATTGAGTCAGGCACCCCCAGACGAGGTAGTTTAATTTCCTTCACCCAACATCAACAGATTAACCACTCTAGTGACCTCTATGAAATCCTCTCACAGCGATGAGCCTAGCTTGGTATCTCTGAACCCTGGAACTAAGCACAGGGAAGGGATCTTGACTAAGCTCTTTGAAGCGCTCAGCATAGAATCATTCCTTAAAAAACAAACTCCAGTGCTGGCTTCCATCTAAGATTTTACTCTGGATCAACAGGAAAACAAGACTTGCACCACTAAATAAAAATAGAAATTGTTCCCCCATGCCCTCTTATTTTGTATATGAATTAAGATCGAGAAAGGTGAACATAAAGATATTTTCACAATACTACCGAGATTTGTGTTTGAATAATGGGGGGCAGTGACACAGCAAAGGTGATGCATGAAGCTGACCAGCCATCGCACAGAGCACCCAGAAATCGAATGACAGTGTGTCACATGCGAGGGGTATTCACTCTTCATCCCCTTCTTCTGGTTACCCAAGGTCTCAGAAAGTGTAAGTTGGTGTCACCAACTTAAGACTTTTTGCAGAGCTCACTCACCATTGGTCCTTTGCAACAAGGAGCAAACAGACCTGTGGTCAGAGCATCACGTGCCCCAAGGACACAGGCTGGAGACCATCGAGGCTGTTTTGCCATCATTGTACTTCCTTTGGAGATCAGGTTTTGCTAATGATGTTTACATTTTTCATTGGCAGCAAGGATAGAAAGTTAATTTAAAAATAGAATTGAAGTAAAACTGAGCCATTAAGGAAAGAAGTTAAATTGCGGTATAGGATACAGCAGCAATCCTGATGGCTGTGCGGGGAGATAATGGAAATTTGGAAAACACAGGGCTCGACAAGGCCACCTAGAAGAAGGGTTCTTTCAGCCAGGGAGGGGTGAAGAGTGTGGCCTCTGTAGGTGTTGCCAGGCAGAGGTGACAAACAGCAGCCCAGCAGCAGTGGCTTCCCAGAACCAAGTAGATCCACCCCCCAGGCTGTTTCTGGTCACTCTGATCCTTGTCACGTTCTCTCCAACTACTGGGGCTCCAGCCCAGCTGTCTGCTCCACATTCCTCAAAAATGCTAAGTCTCAGGGGCGAGGGGCAGAGGCAGAGGCAGAAAGGTCATGAGTTCAAATCCTGCCTGGGCAACTCAGTGAGATCCTGTTTCAAAGTAAAAATAAAAATAAAAATGGACGCAACTTGAGACCATACTCATAGTGAAATAAATCAAGCTCATATTTGTAAGTATCGTATTGTCCCCCTAGTGTCAGAAAAACCCAAACGGGAAGAGTGTTAAGATCCAAAATGTGCAAAAGATATTATGATAATGAAAGGAAAAGAAAGTGCTGAAGAGGAAGGAACAAATGGGATCGGGAGAAGGGAGAAGGGAAAAAGATTATATGCAAATAGGTACACACTCATATGTATACGTATACGTATACGTATACATATGTGTGTATGTGTGTATGTATTTATATACAAGATAGATAACTATACTGCTATTTTCTGTTAATTCATCCAAAAGAACAGTTTGTGCTTTCACTGTTTGATCATTAATTTTCGTGCCTAAATCTTGTAACCTGTACAACTACTTCTAAGGTAACAACACACAATATATTGACTAGTGTTAATTTCCTACTGTATTTTTTTGAAATTCTGTATTATTTCTTTTTTTTTTCTGTTTTGCATTTTAAATAAAAAAGTAAAAAAATAAAAAGAGCTGGAGGTGCAGCTTAGTGTAAAGGCCTTGGGTTCCATTCAACTGGTACTGCACATACACACAAACCCCAAAATTAAAACCATGTATGTGTGCACCCCCCCAACACACAAAACGAGACCAAACCAGAACGTTGCAGCAGATCACTCTGACTCGAGGCCTCTGCACTAGCTGCTCCTTCCAGCTGGTGTGTCCGTCCTCCAGACGGCCACTGCTGATTTCCTGTCCTTCTACAGTCTTTGTGTCATTGCTGCCTTCTCAGCCTGAGGTCATTTACATGTCACATCCCCGGTCCTTTTACCTGCCTCCCCATATCGCTCATTGCCTTCATGTTATACAGTAATTTAATCATTATATATTAGAGCAAAGTTCCTCTCCCTCCCTTCCCTTGGGCACACAGGACATGGGTAGAGTAAGGCGACTCTTCCTTGACCTTGGGTTGAATCCTGTCTACCACCTGCTAGTTGGGTGTCTTTGGGTCTCTAACCTCAGCGGCTTACAGTCTGCTCTGGGCTCGTGACATCTATCCCTGGCAAAGATCAAGTGAGTTCTGCCAATGGCCATTCTAAGTATTCTAGTTAGGTTTTTTGGTTAGTGTTATTGTTTGTTTTGTTTAGTGGTGGGATTGGATCCAGGGCCTTGGACAGGTCAGTGGCTTTACCACTGAGCCACACCCCAGCCATGCAGCTGATTGTCAAAGGAAATGATCTGATAGATCAGACAAGAAGTGTCCTGTGTTTTGTTTTCTTTCTTCACTCTTTTCCTTCCCTTCAGTGTTGGAGACCACTATAAGTGGCTCTGAGCAGGATTTAAATTTTACTAATTGGCTTTCTATGTTTATCTGTGAGTCTGTCCTAGGCCTAGGCCCTTTGCCTGGCGAGGGGAGTTGATTCATAGTAAGTGAACCTCAATGAATCACTGGTCCTGGCTGAGGGAGGCCTGTAGTGGCCTGTGAGGCCAGAGATACCTCAAAGGGCGAGATAAGGCCATAACTGTGGACACTCTGGCTCCAACCCCAATTAACAAGGTAGAGACTGCAGCTGCAAAGATCACTCCTACAGTCTCACTTCTACCATGTCTTCATGATAAGACAGTGCTACTGAATTGACTTGATTCATGACTTGGAGACATCCTTGAAGTGACTCCCAAGGTCCTGCTCATTGTCCTTTGTCCTAATATAAGCGAACTGATCCAGAGAATCCTTTGTCTTTATCTTAGAAGTTTTGATCTTAATTAAAGAGTTTTGACCTTCCTGGAGCCCTAAAAATCATACAATTTGTCTCTTTTTATTTAACCTCTGCCGTACACTCGTTTGGGAGATCAGGGATCTAGGACAGAACCCGATACTCCAGGGCCCTGTGTCCCGGTGTACCTCACCTCTCCTTGGTCTCAGGAATGGTTGGGCTCAGTCCTTTGTTCCTCATGGTGAATCAGGAGTAAGTTACTGTAGTTAATATACATGTGATATCTACATGGAATATCTATCTATCTATCTATCTATCTATCTATCTATCTAATATATGAATTTGTATTTGCCTATTTCCTTTCTAAAAAATCAGCAGTTCATTTTGGCTGTTTCTCCGAATTATTTTCACCTCAGCACTACTTTATTTTTTTTACGTTAGTGTGATTTGCCTTGGGAAAGTAACTCCTGATGCCCCAACCTCAGTGTCTTCATCTGTACATTGGGATGATGGTGAAACCACCTTGGTTGCTGTGACACTGAATGCTGCATCCTTATTGGTTAACTGGGCCTCTTGGGTGGATTTCTAGGTTGTCTCCACTTTGTGCTAGTATGGTCTACCATCCCTTATTCAAACCCAGTTTTGACTTTTAGACAGGTGAGAGGGAACCTGCACCACATTCTGGGTGGGGACCTGGGGCAGCATCCTGCTGTCAGATGCACTGATGGTCTGGGGAGACCTCTGCACTCTTGCCAAGAGGGTGCACGCCATGAAGAATCCCATGTTGGAACAGGATGGGTTGTTCTCAAGCTAGCACTGGCTTCCATAAATGATGGAAACACATTCAGTTCCCAGAGGCTTCTGGATTTTTAAGTTAGAGATGTATGCCTGACTATGTTCTTGGGAAAATGTTTTTGTGAGGTGAACATCTAGAAACAATGTGACCATGATGAGGATTCTGCTCATTTTACGGTGTTTTGTAATATAATTGTTCGTCAACTCCCATCCCAAACCGTGCTCTGATCAGTGCTTGTTCTAGGCTGGGATGGCTGTGGAAGATGAAGCCCATGGGTTCCTGTGGCCTGGGGTACAAGGGGCCTTGTCCACTCATCCCCTGAGGTCCGAGGAGGGAGAGCTGGCTGTGGCTGCTCCATGAGCCTGCTGAGGAGACAGGTCTATGAAGCAGAAGGAGGAGTCAGCTTGAAATGATTGGAGCTGAGGGAAATTAAATCTGAGCTCCCCATGACCTGTGGAGAGGAAGAGAAAGCCTCCGGGCAGCTGGCCTCAGAGGCTGGAGCCCTGGGGAGGCAGCTGGTGTTGGAATTAGCTCTGGCTCTCTTCCCACCTTGGAGCTGTGAGCTCCGGGGCAGGGCCTTGGCTCTGCTTCCTTCCAAGTGGCCCCATCTGTTTCCATGAGCTGGGAAAATGCTCATGCAGAGAGGGAAGGCAGCTGGGACCACAGCGGATGGAGCTGATGGCATGGGGTGGGGGCATGAGGCGGGTGTCCCGAGGAAGTGTGGCAGGTGCTGGGTACCCGCCGTGTCTACTATCTTCACAATGGTGTTTCATAGTCTTCTCGTGGCATGATCAGCCCCGGAACTGTTAGGTTAAAACCAGTGCACAGTGAGACCACTGAGGCAGGCAAGGATGAAACAAACAGTGAAAACTTTATTGCAGACCAGGTGTGGTCAGGCAAGGGAGAAAAGACCATTGTCCCTGAGCAAAGGGAGAGGGTGTACTTTACAGGGGAGTCTAGAGAGGAGTGGGGGAGGGTTTGTCAAGCGGGAGATCTTGATGAGATAGGTAAAAATTTGGGGGTGTTCCAGGAGAGAGGGGTGTCGGGGTGGTACAGGATGTCATCAGTGGTTTTGGACACCGAGCAAGGGTTACAGGATGTCTTCTGTGGGTTCCTTCTAGCAACCCGGGGTGCAGGGGGTTTCCTGCAGGCCAAGTGTGAAGCTGTTCTGTTCGGGTGGGGGACCCAGCCGGGACCTAATATTTCTGTCTGTTGTGTTATAGGAGAGGGGAAAAGGGTTGTCATTTTTCAGGTCTGACTGAGGGGCTGTGCGGGTAACCTAAAGTAAGAAAAGGAAAAAAATGGAACTCTGTGTGTATGTGTGTGTGTGTGTGTGTGTGTGTGTGTGTGTGTGTGTGTGTGAGTGTGTGTGTGTGTGTGTGTGTGTGTGTGTGTGTGCTGGCAGCGATGCTAATGGCTGTGGTGAGCAGGGCCCTGGCACGGGGTTCTTGTGGGACAGAGCTGTAGCGGGCCATCAGGAGGAGCAGTCTGGCTGTCACAGAGGGGACCTTCCTTGGATGAGATCTGTTAGGCGTCTTATCAGGCAGGGTCCGACTAGTAGCAGAAAGATTGGAATTAGGGGCCCGAGGATGGGGAGAAGCCATGACAACCATTCGGTCTGGAAGAAGCTGCTTCCCCACCCTGAAGGGAAGTCACCCTTTGCATGATTTTTGAGCCTGGCTGCCTGGTCTTGGAGACCCTGGACTGTCTGGTGGATGAAGCCCGATCTGCTGACATAGAAGCAGCATCCTCTCCTAGAAAGGTGCAGGTTCCTCCGTGTGCTGTGGTGAGCAGGTCCAAGCTATGACGCTGCTGGAGGGCTACTTCTTTTTCTAAGTCCATGACAGAGTCGGAGATTTTGCTGAGCCCCTCTGACATTTCTTCTGAGAGCTGTTGATGGGCTGTGGCATACAGGGCTACTCCTGCCACCCCTAAACCCATTAACAAGGGTGCAAGTGTTGCAGCTCGAGGGTGTCACCTGGTGTGGGTGGGGCTGGGAGTTTTGTCCCGTCGACTGCATCTATTTTGGGGGTTAAGAATATGAGTGTGAAGGTTCTAGTCCAGGTGGCGGGGAGACAGAGATATGTGGAGGTTCCACAGCAGAAGAAGATACCCTGGTTGTGTAGACAAAAAGGATTATGAATATCAAAGAGGTGGGTGAGTTTTTGATTTTCATTTTTCCAGACACCCAATGTATTAGCCAAGACAGCACCCATTAGAGGTTGGAAGGTCCCTTTTTAGGAGATCTGTCTGGTGTTTTGTGCCTTGTTTTTCCATTGTAGAAAAAAATCTCTTGGTGTCCATTAGAAGCGTTTCTAAGAAATGGCTGGAATTGGGTAGAAGACATTCTGAAGGGGGGGTTGATTGCAGGGGGTCCACGGGTATATGGTTGTGCATGGGGTGTGGCGGCCATCATAGAATCCTGACTGTTTAATAGTCCTGCTGTTACAATTTGTGGGGGACCAACAAAGTGGACGGTTTGGGAAAAGGGAGCATCCTGAGGGATATGATAATTGGCATAGTTAAGTGGAGCTTGTAGTTTTAGCTTATGGTTGCACAGGTAAGGTGCTAAGTGTCCTAACAGTGCCAGGGAAAGGTTCTGTTGAACACAGAGAGATGCTTGGCAGGCCAGAGCATCAGTGGTTAAGGGGCCATCTAAGGGTTTTTAAATTTGTGTATGGAACGCTATTGGTCATATAGGATTGGAGGAGTCGGGCTGCCCATCCTGTTGGGTTCTTCTAGCCATGTCTGCGGCTTGGAAAGTTATTATGATTCTTTTGTTCAGAGCTGGCGTGGGCCCTTGTGTTTGTACTGTGGGTGATATGTGAGGTTAGTGAGAACCCAAGTTTTTTCAGGGGACTGAGGTAGTTCAGAACCCAGGTTTTTTCAGGGGACTGGAACATTTGGGTTGAGTGAGGAAGGTGTCTCTGAGGGATCTCTCAGGGAAGGGAGACCAGTTAAGATGACGGTGGAGACAAGCAAGATATAGTAAGAAGCCATGGGTGTCCTAGGACCAGTCTGGGAAATGTCCGTGGGCACACAGAGGAATGAATATTGAAACCAGAAAGACAAGGAAGATGGTGGACGGTGCATACTTTTTTGTGATGCCCCAGTATGCTGTAAACAGAAGAGCTAATGGTTTGTTTGCAAGAAGGAAGGAAGGTGGCCACACACAAGGTTGTTTTAGGGTTTTATGATCCAGGCAGAGGATAAGTAAGAAGGTAAAAGGTAGCCTTCTCCTGGGGAGAAATCACAGAGAGTTTCCTGAAAGGCTAGATCCTTGATCTAGAGGAGGAGAGATTCCAAGGAGCTGGGCTGGGGATGACCCCACGACAGGTCACTACAGATTTCTTGTAAGAAAAGAGTGAACCTTTGTGTGAGATGGGAGTTGGGCTCGTGTTGTCGTGGAGAAATGTGGATCCTATTGAGTCCCATGGTGGCTAGAAGACCAAGGGCTTGAGGGTACCTGAAGGGCTGGAGGTCTTCAGCTAGTCAGAGGGCCTAGTGGATGGTGACTTCGTTTAAGGATAGAGATAGAGAGGGTTCTCGGGGGATGAGATTTTCGATCCAGGGAGCACTAATTCAGGAGTGTCTATCAGGGGGCGAGGGAAAGGGGACAGCCTTCTGATCTAGGTGGTCTGAGGGGCTGTCACGGGTGAGTTCATAGAAGAGTTTGGCAAGTGTAGAGAAGCCTGGCATCCAGGGGCAGAAGTAGCCTATAATTTCCAAGAAGGAAAGAAACTATTGGACTATAGTGGGCATCTGGATTTAGGCAATACAACACATGTATTTGGGAGGTAGGAGCTTTGCGAGGTGTTTTGTTTTGTTTTTAGAAAGATGCCTAGGTAAAGGCATCTTTGGGCTTTGGAGGGAGACACTTGGTCATTGACGTATTGGAGGAGGTGGGGGGTTGTGGGGTAGAAAGAGGGGAGGTCACCAGTGAGGTCCAGGCTGAAGGGGTGAGGGCTGTCTTGGAAGCCTGGGTATAGAGCTGTCCACATGAGTTGCTGGGATTGGTGGGAGTCTGGGTCAGTCCATGTGAAGGCAAAGCATGGTTGTGATTTTGGGCATAAAGGAATGGTGAAGGAAGCATCTTTGACATTTAGTGGGTGGTCGAGGAGGATGGAGAACAGGAGGGTGTGGGAACTGGGGACTATGGAGTGGATCATGAGTACCGCTTGGTTGATACTTGAAGGTCTTTGATCAAACAAACAGTATGATTAGTCTGCTTTTTGACAGCAAGGATGGAGATGTTGGAAGGGAAATTGGTGGGTGTGAGAAGGTTGTGGCTGTGGAGGCAGCTCATGATGATAGGCGTAAATCCTCAGAGGGCTGGGTTGGGTAGGGGGTATTGATGCTGAGTGAGGTACGGATGATTTTCTTTTAGGGGAATAAGGGGGAAGGTTGATGTGTGGCTATAGAAGGGCTAGAGATGCCCCAGACACTTTGGTTTAAGGACAGTATAAGTTGGGAGAGGGGGGTCAGGACCAGGATGAGAGAGGGGGAGCAGAGAGCCACGAGGCATGGGGAGGTGCCGGGGGAGAGTAGCAGTTAGTTTTACTAGAAAGTCTCTTCTGAGGAGTGGAACAGGGCAGGGTGAGACGGCTAGGAGAGCATGAGAAAATACGTGGTTTTGGCAGACGCATGCATGGGGTGTCTTTGGCGGTGTGGATATGGTGCTGTCAGTTTCCCACGACAGAAATGCCAGCTAAAAGCAGTCGTCCTGAGAAAGAGGGCAAGTTGGAATGGGCTGCCCACGGATCGGTTAAGAATGAAACAGTCTTACCTTCCCCTGTAAGAGTTACCTGGGGTTCAGTGGTTGTGATGGTCCAGGGAGCTTCTGAGACCTTCAGGGCATATCAGTGGTCTGAGGCCCACCCAGTAAAATTGGAGAGGACAGGAATGTCCAGTGGGGCATCCTGGGAAAGGAGTCCCATGCAAACCTGGCTGCCAAGGGACAGTCCAAATTCCCATGAGGCCTCCACACATGGGACATGGATTGGAGAAGGATCTGGGGTTAGGCCACTCACTGGCCCATGGCATGAGTCTTGGGTGGAGGGGAGACAGTTTTCCTTTTTGCTCCTTTGGACTTATCATCGGTCCTGGGTTTAGGTTTTGGGTTTCGTATGGTAGAGGCAAGTAATTAAGATGGGCAGCCTTGTCTCTGTTATTATAGACCTTAAAGGCCTGGGAGATTAATTGCTGTTGTCTCAATTTTGGGGAACTTTTTTCCCAATGTCAGGGGCTGATTTTGAGACTCAATTTTCCCTCTGGGCCTTCTGGATTGAGGGTAGTAGGGGTGGGTTGAGGGTTCGTCAGGGTGCTTGTCACCCAGGACATAAACCAAGCCCCATTTTTATCTTTAGTCTGAGTAGTTTTTTTGAGTTTATTGTAATTGACTGATTTGTGAGCTGCATCTTTCAGTTCCTCAAGGCAAGTAATCATGTAATCCTGCGCCCCCTTTAGATGGACAGAGGCTGTGTTCTTCTCTGACACTGAGAAGTCCCATTGGGGTCTGGCTCAGGGGCCAGCCATGGCACCGTCTGAAAGATGGCTCGGTGTGGCAGTGGGCCTCAGCATGAGCCTGAGCCGTGGATAGACTCATTTTCATTCCTCGGGTGGGAGAGTGGAGGGGAGGATGACGGTAATATCATCCCAAGAGAGGCCATAGGTCCGGGCTAGGCACTGGAACTCTTGAACGTAGATGTAAGAATCTGAAAGGAAAGAGCCAAGGCGGCGATTGATTTGAGAGAGATTCATGAGACAGAAAGGAACAGGGACCCGGATGATGCCTTCGGCTCTGGCAACTTCGTGATGGGGAAATGGGGGTGTGAGGAGGCCGAAGGGGAGTCCTGATCATGTGTGAGGGGAGTAGAGCCATTGGGACTCAGAGATCGTTGCTGATGGAAGTAGGAAGGCTAAGGGGTAGTTAGAGAGAAGGTGGGCATTTACAGGGGGCGCTGTCGCGGCTGGAGGGGCTGCCAAGTCTGCAGATGGGCAAGGTGGAGACGGGGATCAGTAGTGAAGGCTGAGTCATACATGGCCTGCGGGAGCCAAAGCGGGGGCAGGAGGAGGTGTGGGGAGGGGTTGAAGCTCAGTGGGGTCACAGGAGGCAAACAGTGACAGACAGCAAAAAATGCATGGACATAGGGGACCTCAGACCACTTACCCAGCCTGCAACAATAATGGTCCAGATCTTGGAGGATTAAAAAGTCAAATGTGCCATCAATCGGCCATTGGGACTGATTGTTCAGCGCACAGGCTGGCCAGGCCGTATTACAGAAGACAATGAGGCATTCTGGCTTCAGGTCAGGAGGGAGGGAGAGAGCCTTGAGGGCTTTTAGAATGAGGTGGCTGGAGTGGAAGGAGGCAGGTCACCCATGATGACTCAAGACAACAGTCCAGTGAGGGTGACTCAAGAAAAAGAGAAGATGTCTCCCGTCAGTTTCTTGAGGCTGAGAACTGTAGAGTAGACCGGGAAACCAAACCAGACATCTCTGAGATTGGACAGCCATCAAGGAGCCCAGCTCCGGGCATGGGTGAGTGTGACCATGATGGGGTTTTCCTGTCCTACAACTTTGACTTGGTCTTGAGGATCAGCAAGGGTGGAGAAGGGAGGTGAGAAGCAACATAGGAGATAAAATGTCACCTACTCTGAAGGGAGGACCAAAACCAGCAGCAGGCTCAAGGAAGGGGATGGCCAGAGGTTCAATGTTAAGAGCAGTTTCAGTGTGCCCAGGTGGGGCTCGAGGAGGGGAGCTCAGACTCTTAGGGTAGGGGACCGTGATACCTTCCTCACATGAGGCACCAGATGTTAGGTTAAAACTGGTGCACACATGAGACCACTGAGGCAGGCGAGGTTGAAGCAAACAACAATAACTTTATTGCAGACTGGGTGTGGTTAGGCCAAGGGCAAAAAGACCACTGGCCACCAGCAAAGGGAGAGGGTGTATTTTACAGGGGAGTCTAGATAGGAGTGGGGGAGGTTTTTTGAGAGGGAGATCTTGCTGAGAGGGGTAAAAATTTGAGGGCTTGCTAGGAGAGATGGGTGTCGGGGTGGGTACAGGATGTCTTTGGTGGTTTTGGACACCAAGCAAGTGGTACAGGATGTCTTCTGTGGGCTCCTTCTACCAGCAATCCGGGGTGCAGGGGGTTTCCTGCGGGCAATGTGTGAAGCATGGAGAGGTTTTTCTGTTCTGTTTGGGTGGGGGACCCAACCTGGGAACTGACAAGCACCATGCCTACACTTGGAGGACCTCGGTACATGACGAGATAGAAGGAAAGAGAAAGGAAATGTTTCAGAGCTAGGATAGTTTTCGACCATCATCCCAAGTCTCTGTTTTACAGAAAGGGAGTGGAATTCCAGAGGGGCCAAAGTCCTTGTCATGGTTTGTGTGGGTGGCCCCCAGGTCTCATGCATTTACATTATGCATCTGTGATTGGTTCATTGTCTAGTGCTTGGATTGATGGTGTCAGTGCTCCACCCACCTAGGGGTGGAGCCAAGATGTGATGTAATGGCAGGAAGAAGGTGTGTCTTGCTCTTTGCTGGTTCCCGCTTGCTGTTTGCAGCTGCCATGAACTGTGGCCCCGCCATGCCACCCTGCCTTGGAGCCAACTGAGTATGGACTGAAGCCTCCAAAAACTGTAAGAAATAAACCTTTCCTTTCCCAACTTGGTGCATCAGGTATTTTGTCTCGGCGACAAGTAAAAAGTAAGACAGCCCCCAGTTGAGGGGCCCTTGGTTGATTCTAAGCCCTCTGCTGATTTCTGGGGCAGGAGTGTGCTATGGTGGCTGCCATCATGTCCCCATTCTGTCTTGGGATCACCTGTTTGTCACTGCAGTCATCCCATGTCCTTGGCTGGCCGTGGAATTCTCATCAATCAAATGCATGTTCCGAGAGGAGAATAAAAGTCAAAGTTGATCACTTCCTTCCCCCGCTTGAAACCCCTTTCATGGCTCTCTGTTGCTCTCCAAATAAAGACACATGTCCTTAACGGGGCCATTGGTTGGCACACGTACTTTCTGTACGTGTTTGCCCTCCAGCTTCCCTGACAGCTGGCAGCTCCACTGCCACTGATGCCCCTTCCCTCCACATGGCCTTTGCACAGTCCTCTGCCTGGCAGTTTGGCACCTGGATGTTGGACCTGGACCGATTGCTTCAAATTCCAGCTCTGCCTCTTCCCAGCTGGGTGGCTTTGGGAAAGCCACTTCTTCCCCTTTGTGGGTCTCAGTTTTCTCACCTGCAAAATGGGACAGACAATAAGCAAACTTGTTTCATGGGGTTGCTGTAATTCTGAAATGAATTAATACATGGGTAGGATAAAGGCTCAGTCAGTGTCAGTTGTTACCACTTTCATAGCCCTGGACTTCCTTCCTTTTGCCCAGCCATGATGATTTCCTCTCATGTCTGACCATTTGGCTAGAATTGGTTCCCTTCACCAGATAATAGTCTGCAGAGGGCAGGGAAAAACCTATCTCCTTCACAGCTGAGTCACAGCACCCAGCACTGTGCCTGATACATAGTAAACAGGAGCTCTAGAAATGCTCAGTGAGTCCTGGGGAATCCTGATGTCCCTGGGAATCTGACCCATCCAGGTTACAGTGTCCAACAGGACCCCACTGCGCTTCTCCCTGGGTCTTTCAACCAAGACAATTAGACTGCTCTGCTATGTGTCGGGCCCTGAGCGTCTGGCTGTGACCTTGTCCTGCCTGGGCCAGTCCATTAGTGCAATCACTGCTACTCTAATTAGGTCCATCAGGATGAAAAGAACACAGCTCTTCACACACGTTCCAATTAGTGCAGGGGCACCTCCAGCTGCAAATGCCCTGGGGTCCCCTTGTCTCAGGGGACAGATGAAAAAGGTAATTATCTTTTAACCACAGCTGGCAGTGGGTGACCTGGGCCAGCCTGTCCCTTTGGTTTACTCTCCAGCCTTGGAGAGTCCTGGTGGGGGGCAGTTTACAAGAGAACGGACATAAGACCAAAGCCCCAAATGCTGCTTCTCATAATGTGTGCTTGAGTTTATGAAAACCATCATAAGATGAACTAGATTGTCCCCAACTGATCCGCCAGAGGACGGATCAAACTCTGCCTTCCTGACCTACTTTTCACTTACCACATTTGACTTGTCCCCCTGGTTCTGTTCTTGTCCCTGCAGTCCACGTTCAACCTGCAGCCAGGCTGCTCTTCCTAGAACGCAAATCTGTCTTTCTGTTGTCTCTTGCCTTCTGTGGCCCTGTGTAACCCCCAAACTTCTTTTTTTTTTTTTTTGTCTTTTTCATTTTTATCGGTACCGGGGATCGAACTCACGACCGCCTGCTTGCAAGGCAGGTGCTTATGCTGCTGAGCTAAACCCCCAGCCCCCCAAACTTCTGCTAAAGTTCTCCAAGGCTCTCTGTGATCTGGCCTCTCCTGAGCCCTCATGCTCGGCTCTTGCCTCCTCTGCACCTCTGTCCCAGCCCCAGTTCAGGCAAACAGAGCGTCTTTCGCTTTGTCTGACAGCTTTGTCCACTGTCACCTCCAGGCTTTTGCATGTGCTGGGCTATCCTCTTGCCGGGAATGCTGTCCCCTTTTGGCCTGGCTGAGGTTGATTCGTCCTTGAGGAAGTCTTTCCTGGCGTCTTGGGCTCCCTCATCACCACGTACATTCTGGACTCCCATCTGTCCAATCCTCTCCTGCCTCCAGGCTTTTAACTCCACAAGATCTGAGACTTACGGTCTTATTTAGACCCTATGTGTCCTAGTTCCTGGCACACAGTAGGTGCTCAACAAACTTTTGCAAAGTACTGAAAAGTGAGTGTTGTAAAAGGTATGATATCAAAACTTCCCTGCAATCCTGATAAGGATTAGAACAGCGATAGTGAATGTGGGAGGCTAAGGTGGGTGTTATCATCCTGTTTTACAGCTGAGGGAATGGAGGCTCAGGAAAGTGAGGTCCCCTGGAGCTGGGGCTTCCCAGGCTAGGGGAAGGTGGGAGCTTCCCAAGGTAGCCCTGCGTGTTCTGTGCATATTGAGCTGGGAGGCCAGGCAGCACGGGGAGGGGGTAACTAGCACCCACTTGGTGCCAGCACCCTGCAGCCTAGCAGCATCCACAGGGGGGAAGCCTACCTTTCCCACCTCACAGTGCTGGTCAGGTCCTGTGTGTGGACCATGACAGCAGCCTCACAGGAAGATTGCCAGGGTAGATACCCTGCTGGAGTCTGTCTTGCATTCCCTGTGAGGGAACACTATTCTGCCTTCTCCTGATGCAGCCCCGTTGACTGCAGACTGCCAATGACATGAGGTGGAGGCTGGCACCCAAGGCCCCACGTGCTCTGTCCTCAGCCCCCAACCCACCCTCCTTCCCTTTCCCTCTCTTTTCCTTCCAGTCTAGCTTGGTCACTCCTTGCTTGCACTGCCCCCACCAAATGCTGGCCCTCATATTTGTTCTTGGGCTGGTCCTTTGGTCTGGAACACTTTTCTCTCTCATGTCACGGTGGCAAGCTCTTATTCACTCTTCAGGGCCCAGCCCAGGTACCCTTCCTGGAAGCCTGCCCCAGTTTTTTCAGCTGGAAGTGATCTTTCAACATACATTTTTTAAAAATTTATTTTATTATCTTTTTTGGTACCGGGGATCAAACTCATGACGTCACGCTTGCCAGGCAGGCGCTTACACCGCTGAGCTAAATCCCCAGCCCTTAGAACTTTTTTGATCTCTTCCAGATTACGTCTCCCAAGGTTCTGTGTGAGCTTTGTGTGCTTTTGCCGTCCCTCCCCTACCACACAGGAAGCCCCCTTAAGGTATGTGCAGGAGGCTGGCAGGAAGTGGGCGTTGGAGAAATAGAGATTCACTTAATTTATTAATTCAGAATAGCTGAAGGAATGGAAGACCACAGGAGGTATGGTCAGAACATACGATTAATGTTTAAATTTTAATACATCACTGTAGTAAAAGACACATAGCTATTAATCCCTCAAATACTTCCCCTTCCCTTGGCTTGATTCCCTGGAATCAATCTCCAGCATTGATTCCTTCTGGCCACTTTCCGAAGCAGTTCCGGAGGTTCTCTTTCATGGGTGTCTTTACTGGTGCACCGTGTCCTGGCTGCCTCAATGTCTTCAACTGACTCAAATGCGTAACTTTCATGATTATTTTGACTTGGGGAAGATCCAGAAATTGTATGATGCCAAACTGGTGAATAAGATGGGTGAGGACACACCATAGTATTTTTATTTGGCAGAAATTGGTATAAATGTTTGACCAATAAGGCATGATCAAAATATGATGAATGGTTAAATTAAACATGTATTACAATAAAGCACACATTGACATTAATTCCCCTCAAAATAACGAACCCCTCCTAGTTGATTCAATCACACTTATTCCATCATTCTCGGCAAGGTGTCTTTTACTGTAAAATGTTTTTCAAAAATTTAGATTATTCCTTATAGATTGTGGCTGAAAAAACCTCAGGCTTCAAAGCTAGCAGATCTGGGTTTGAATTTGTGACATGCACTAGCTGTGTGCGTGATTCTCTGCTCTGAGTCTTGGTCTCTTGCATGGCTTTTCAGAGCTCTACAGGAGACTTTAAATGATATAACAAGGTGACCAGCACATAGGAGGTGCTCAGCAGATTGATTTTTTAAAAACAAATGCACGTATGCAGGGGGTCATTGGAAGGGCACAGATGTTGCCATCAGCTGGACTTAGTTTGGACCCACTTCAGGTACTCCTCCCTTGTTCTGACTTTGGTGTATTCCTCTCTCCTGTCTGGTCCTTCATCCATCTCTCCACTCTCCAATGGGGCTGTGATGAGGTGTGAGGCTGTGGGTCTGGCCCCTGTGAGCTTCACTGAACCTGAATAACGTGGCTGCTTCTGAGAGGTTCGCTTCTACAGATGCTTTGCTTGAGCAACACAGGTTATTTCCACATAAGCATAAATCTCCAGCCTGAATGATCCTTACAAAGCCAGCAGGTATGACAGAACCCACCTGGTTCTGCCGGCTGGGTGACACAGGATCAGGGGACTGCAGCCTGGGGCCTGCCTATCCTGTTAAACCCAAGGAGCAAATTCTGTGGAACTTGCATTATGAATCCTGAGTTTCAGCTCAGGCACTCATGCTTCTGCTTCTTATCTGGAGAATGGGACCATCAGTTCTTCCTCAAGCATGAGAGTGAAGTTTAAGCAAAAGACATGAAGATTCTTGTTGGAGTATCTGGTAAATAACAGGTGCTCAGCAAATAGTCCCATTCCCTTGCTATCCCTGCTCCCTTCTCCTCTTGTCCTTTTCTCTCTCTCTCTCCCTCCTTTTTTCCTTCCCTCTCTTCTCCTTCATTTCACAAGAATGTCAGGAACGCTTCTTCAGCCACAGGAGTGTCCCCTGCAGTGGAACCTGTCAGAGATACTGGAGGGTGAGGAACAGCCCTACAGCCAACAAAGTATCGTGGTTGGCAAGTGAACACCAGCTCCCTCACCTGCCTGGGAAGACAGCTCTGAGCATGTTCCACACCGTGTTCCAGAAACCTCTGGTGGGACTGAGCCTCAGCTGCCCAGATCACACCTCCTCACCACTCTACCCTATCTACTAGTTCCTATAACGTCCTTCCTTCCTTTCCAGACTTCCTACAAGTATTTATTAAGTTCACCTCCCACATAAATTATTACACCTAAGTCTTTCTCTTGGGATTTGCTTCTGGGAGAACCCAGACCAAGGCAGATCCCAACAGGGTTGTTCATGATGGGGTCGCTAAAGACCTCAGTCCAAGTAAGTTGTATCCTCAACTTGTGGCCTCACTGGCAAAGTTCTAACTTTCATTATCTGAGGTCTTAAAGATCCTTTAAAATGAAACTAAACATTTAAGACTCCTCCAGTTGTTCTGCAGGAAGTGACCAGAGTTGTCTTTGTCCCGAGCAAATCTGACCATGTTGCCCTTAAGAATAAAGTGAAGACTCACCTGCATGGCTTAGGAAGGAGGCCCTCTGTCTTCAGGCCTCTGATGCTCCGGTCTCCTCTCCCATCACACCGCCAGTGCTCTCTTCATTTCCGGTCTTCCCTGTCCGCTCCCCACGACATCCTCCACTCTCTGCACTGACCCCCCACCCCGGAGTGCTCTCTGCTGACCTTGTTTGACCACCACATCTGTGGTCACGATCCAGCTTAGCCCACCTCCACTGGGCAGCCCTCCTTTCCTCCCATTTTTCTCCGACACCCAGACATCTTCACAACCTCTCCCACCCATGTCCTCTCAGACCCAAAGCCAGTGAGGAGGAGAGCTTGGTATTGTCCCAGAGCCTTTGCAAAACCTCCTGACACCTGACTGTCTGTGACAGAGTCACATGTTGCCATCTGTAACTAATACAAGTCTCAGAAGTATGCAGTGTGGGTTTGATCACTGGGACCCTAAAGCTACCCCCAGTATCAGCCCCTCCCAGATTAGTGGTGGAAGGGAAGTCAGGAGGGTCAGCTCCCCACTGTTCCAATGTGCTTTTTCCTGATTTAAGAAACGAAGCTTAAAAGATGAATATTCTTCATTTAAAGTTTTGGGGTTAAATATTTGTATCCAGGCAAATTTTGTCCATTCCCATGCAGATAATCTCACTAAATATTTATTGCTTAACTTATACGAGTTGAGTGTCCGGAAGCTACAGCGATGAGAATCTCCATGGCATGGAACTCACACAGCTGCATGTTGACAAGATTCCCCCAGGGATCCCGATGTGTGTCTCTCAGGCTCTGGTCCACAGTTCTCAGGCTGAAGAGTGACGGGAGAATTCCTTGGTGTCTAAATGGAAATCTACACTAAGATAAGTCCCTTCTTAATTCCACACTCCTGGAATTCTGGAGGCCCATACATTTCAGTCCCTCATGTTTTAATCTGTTAAATTTATTTACTTAGTGGTACTGGGGATTGAATCCAGAGATTTCACTGAGTCTGGAGAATCGGTTTCCAACAAAGCTCCTTCACATGGTTGGCAGTCCCAGCTGGCTACTGGCAGAAGATTCAGGTCCTTGCCATGCAAAAAAAGTTGTTTGTTTAGGTTGTGTTTCTCAATATGATTTTTGTCCACACCCTTTGGAGACATCTCACAATATCCAGAATTCCTCCAAGGATGATTCAAGCAAGAACAAGGAAGAAACTGAAATTTTCAAAAAACCCCAAGGGGTCATGAGCTGTTACTCCTGCAGTATCCCTGTGTTTACACAGATCAGCACTATTCAGCGTGAGATGATTACACAGGACCATCTTGGAGGGTGTGTAGCACAGTTCGCCCTCTGGTTCCCAAGCATCCCTCTCACATACAAAGTACACTTCTCCTCTGCAAAGACCCCCAAAGTTGCATCCTGCTGCAGCATTAGCCCAAAGTAAACATGTCATAATCTAAGAAGGTTAGATTTAGATTGTACCTGATTTATGACAGAGACACAGGCATGTGATAAGTGGTAGAGATGCCCCTGCTCATGGATGGTGGATAGAGGAACAGAGCAACACTGAAGTACATCATGGCATAAGGAGGTATACTGAAAAAAAAAGCCCTATACTACTAAAGGGCTGAGAATAACTCCCGAGGGTCCTTAGCATCTGTCTCTGAACCCTTGGTTTCATGGAAACAACTATCTTTCTCCATGAAAAGTGGAGCCTATATTTGAGATGCTTTCTTAGCCAATGTTTTTCTATAGATCTGTGCGCATCTAAAGTCCTTTTCCATTTGGGTAATTTCTGTCTCTTTCAATCTAGGATGGTTGTGTTTCTGCCAATATGTTTCTTTTAAAAATGGTGTGGGCCTTTTGTGAATATTATTGGGAATTCATTCTATAGAAAGCCACACGCATGAATCTTACGGGTTTAAGCACTTCTCTGTCTTGGGCTTCTGTGAAAATTCCAAAGCTCTGAAACGTATTACCCTTCAGGTTATTGAGAGATGTATGTTTTGGTTGATTGGTTGTCTTGGGTCCCTGTGGGGCACTGATAAAGGATTTTACAGGCATCTCTTCAACTTTGTCCATATCTTCTATTTCCTGACAAGACCCGGATTGATATTTGTATAGAGTATTCCTTACTTGTGGCATTATTTGTCATCTGAAGACACAAACAATTGTCAAAGCTGGTAAATCTTGGCTTCTTTTTTTCTAAAAGTTATTCTTTTAGCTTATCTCTTGTATTTTTTCATATTACTACTAGCAGCCAAACAAGTAGGAGTCATTTGTAAAATCCCCCCTGGAAATCTCCTTATCCAGACGGGTGAGTGGACAGATACAGGATCCAGCTTCCATGTTATCAGTTGTGACGGTGTTGCCAAACTGTGTGTTACTACATAACAAGCATCCCCTTTCCTTTAGCTTATCTCTCATTCATGCACTCACAGTCCTAACATTATTAACCACCTGCATAAGAAAGATAGGATCACAGTGATAAAACAATTCAGGACTGGCTCTGATCATGCTAATGGTCTATGAATCTTATTTAGTCTTCCTCTAGGGCCATCTGGAGTTCGCATTGTTGCTATTATTATTTTGTATCTTATAAACCATGAAATTCAAACTTAGAAAGGTGCAATTAATTATCTAGGGACTCACTTAAATCTGGGACTTGAACTCAGCTCTATTTGATTTCAGAGCTTTCTAGCTACTATTTTAATTTCCTTTCCTGGAATTTAATTCCTATTACCCTTATCAAGATTTGAAGCTATATTCATGTCTCCCTTGAAATTTACTAGTAATCAAGCTGTTGGATTTCCCCTAAAGATATCATTTATTTCCCCAGACAGAGGTGAGTAAAGATATGGCTTTAGGAGCAACCTGGTGGCCAGGTCCCTTTTTACTATGGGAGATTTGAGAACTCATCAGAAGTCCTCACTGCTGTCCAGCGCTCCACTCACTAAACAGGGGTGAAGAAGGTGCCCTTGGGAAGGTAAGGACCAGGACCAATCTTCAAGTGTTGAAGTCATTGACCACTGAGGGACACTTAAGGGGAAGAGAGAAGAGACATTCTAAGCAAGAAAACTAAATTATGTGGCCATAAACCCTCAGAAAATAGCCACCCTCTGCTTCCTGCCTTTTACTAAGCCACAAGATGCTCTCAAAGCTTAATAGCACCATCATATCTGGAGTGTCACATGTGCTTAAGGGAGGTCTAAACATACAGGTCTAAAGGTATGCTACAAATATGCTGCTTGTCCTTGGTCTTGACCTTGAGCTATAAATATGAAAACTGTTCCTAAGATGCACAACTCTAGTTAATTTTCTGAGAAGCTTGGCTGGGACTGGCCTCACCTTGGGCTGTAGTTGTGGGGTTGGTCTCAAGCTCTGCTATGAGTTTTGGGGACACATGTTACATAGCACGAAGTGGGCCTTCCACTTGCACCTCGAGTCTCCTCCAAGGATTCAGCTGAAGGCACAACCTGTTTGCCGAGACCCCAGAGGACCAGACCCCAGCCCTCTTCAGTCCTCATCCCTTTCTGAACATCTCCACCCCTCAGTCTGCTGGGGGCCACACTGACCTCCCTCTATTCCTCAAACACAAACTCTTCATAGCAAAAACTTTGGACTTTGTATTTCTTTGGCCTGGATGTGCTTTCCCTCATTTTCCTACAAGTAGTATCATCTTGACATTCATGTTCCAGTCCAGTTGTCACCTCTTTGATAAGGCCCTTTCCAAACCCCTGAAGTAAATGTTACATAGCATCACATTATCTTTTTTTTTTTTAAATAACATTAACCTCCTATTGTTTAACAGCACTTATTATAGTTTGTAATTATTTTGCTTATTTGGTTTTTCACTTGTTTACTTTTAAAAACTGTCCCTGAACTCTTTAAACTCAGGATGACTGGGACTGGGACTCTGAGGGTGGCCTCAAGTGCACACTGCAGCACCCCTGGAGAGCCGTCTCTTTACGCTGGCAGCCCTTGAGGTGAGTTTTGTTCTCACCCTGTGGGGATGTCTCTCAATGTCTGTTTGAAGATGGTACAGAGTGCTATTAGCATCTAGTGGAAAGAAGCCAGGGATGTTCCCAAATATTGTACAATGTACAGGAGAACCCCCTGCAATCAAATGTCAGTAGGAATGTCTTCCTAATACCTCTGCCTTCACACAGACGCAGACATTTTCCTTGGGGTGCCCAGCTGCGTGGTGCTGGGGAGCTGTCTGTGGTGCTGAAGCAGATCCATTGTCAAGCCCCAAACTCCTTCCTTCCTTCCTTCCTTCCTTCCTTCCTTCCTTCCTTCCTTCCTTTCTTCCTTCCTTCCTTCCATCCTTTTTCTTTCTTTCTTTCTTTCTTTCTTTCTTTCTTTCTTTCTTTCTTTCTTTCTTTCTTTCTTTCTTTCTTTCTTTCTTTCTTTCTTTCTTCCTTCCTTCCTTCCTTCCCTCCTTTTCTTTCTTCTTTTTAAAAAACAGCTTTCATTTTTTATTAGTACATGTTTACATTATACAATGATTTAATTCATTGTGGGGAGTTGGTACATTCTTTTAAAAATCCCCTTTCCCTTCCCTTCTTCCCCACTCTCTTCATCTCCTGATTTCTTCCTCTTTTTGGAAAAGATCTTCTTACTTACTATTATCTATCTTTTATTTTATTTTTTATAAAAGAAACCATGTGATATTTCAGCTTGCATGTCTGACATATTTCACTTAGTGTTATGGTCACAAGATGCATCCATTTAGCTATGAGTGGCTCAAGTTTATCCTTCTTTGTGTCACTGTAACACTCATTGTATAGATATTTTTTATTTTAAAGAAGATAAAAACAAAACATAACAAAACAGATCAGAAGAAAACAATCTAAGTGACACAGATTTCAAAGCAAGACAACAGGAGATGTACAGTGGCTACTATAATGTCTCTTGTTTTCTTCTAAATAGTTTTCTATATCCTCATACACAATGGATTCATGCAAAACAAAATAGTATAAAAGGGATCAGAACAGAGTAATGAAGGCATTACAGGCCTTCAAAACCAGACAATAGAAAAATCAACAACGGCTACTATAATGTCTCTTGTTCTCTTCAAAATAGCTGTCCATACCTTCATATATGTTTGAAATTAAATACTACAAAACAGACTAAAACCACTCCAAACAAAGAATAAAGCATTACCAGATTTCACAGCATGACAATAGGAAATCATCAATGGATACCATAATTTCTCTTTTTCCTTAAAGTGGCTGTTCATTTCATCATGGGTAATACAATTGATTCTTGTAAACTGTTTAGGAGAAGTTCTAGGCATGCATAAGTCTATTGTGTATAAATATCACATTTTTATTATCTCTCTATCTACTGATGAAGTCCTAGACCTTGATTCCATTTGGACTTCTGTTCTGGATCATGCCTAAGACAACTGAATACATAATTAACACTAGAGCATGAAGATCATTAGAAGTCAGGTGTTCTAGATCCTCTCTTTGTGTATAGAGAGAAAACCAAGCTAAGTGCTTGCACTTAGAAATGCACTTGTCTCTTTCCTCTTCCTGCATCCTCTATATTCCCCTCCTAGGACTACTTCACCAGTGACATTTTACCACCTGAGAATTGCCAGCGGACTGGTCCTCCAACTGAGGCCTTTACACCATAACTAGAACTCTTGTGAGGATTTGCTTCCACAGTGCTCAGGGCGGCTGGGGCAGACAGCCCTCCTCTGGGTACTCTGGAGTGAGAAAACTTGTCTGGCAGGAAGCTAACCAATTCTTTAACTTAGCACTATATTGTGTACAGATACATCCAGGCATTTGCTATGGTTTAGGTCTAAAATATTTTCCCAAGTCTTGTGTTTGGAGGTGGAGCCTGGTTAGAATGATGAACCACTGGGGTCGTGACCCGGAAGGGTGTGTTTTGCCCCTGGAGCTCCCTCTCTTTGCTCCCTGTGCACCACGACATGAGCTTGCTTCCTCTCTGCCATTTCTACCTTCAAAATGGACAACCATGAATGGAACCCGCTGAAACTGTGAGCCAAAACAAGCCTTTCCTTTAAATTGTGGATGTGGGGTATTCTGCCTTAGTGACAGTAAAGTGACAAATATAGATTCTGATAACAGAGAAACAGGTTTGCTGCTGTGATTGTACCTGACCATGTGGTTTAAACACCTTTGGAACTGCTTTGGGGAGGGATTTGGAAAGGTTTGAAGATGATGGATAGAGCAGTCTTAGAATGCTATAAGCAGATTGATAAGAGATTCTGGTCAGATCTCAGAACTTTTAGACTTTGGCAACTCATGGATAACTAAATATATCTTATAAAATGAGATAGACATGACCCTTTGGGGGAAAAGGTAGACTGTTGTTATGACTTAGATCTAACATTTCCCCCAAAGTATCATTTTCAGAAATGAGGGTTGGTCAGAGGAAGCAAGTTACTGGAGTCATGACCTAAAAGGCTGTATTTTTTTAAATTTTATTTTTAAAGTAGTAAAAGTACAACAGAACAAAGAACAAAGCCAACTGAGACAATGCAGTGCAATTGGTACAGAACTTCACAGCAGGATACAGGGATGGTAGTAATAGGTGCTATGGTATATCTCATTATTTTTACAATAGTTGTCCAGTCAATTAGGTGTAGTGAAATCAAACCACAAACAGAACACTTTATAAAAGCAGTTGAGAGTATTGAATAGAGCAAAAGGAACATAACAAAACAAAACAGTGAAAACAACCTTTGCCTTCAAACAGAAGATAGAAGGAAATCCTCCATATTTGCTATATTGTGTATGGTCATCCTCCCAAGAGATGCTGAGACATCTATCCCCAGTAGCTATGGGGGATGAAGGGTGTTTGATTCTCATCCTGCGTGCCACAGGCTCACAGGAGCCAATGGTTCTCCTTCTGGCCCACGCCAGGGGCACTTATCAAAAGGGCGGGTGAATAAGCTTCCTAAGTCCCACCTTGGCTGGATCTCAGGAGCCCGTGCCAGGGATGCTTACAAGAGGGGAAAGGCTGTATTCTTGTCACTGGTCTTGATCTCTCTCTCTCCTTCCCTCCCTCTCTCCTGCTCTTTATACCTGTGTAACTGATTACTTCAGCCTATTTTACAGGCAAAGAAGCTGAGGTGAAGGACAGTGTTCTACTCACACAGCTAGGGAATGGCAGAGAAAGGATTTGAACCAAAATCTTCCTTTTGGAATCAAAGTCTGTGTTTGGAGATTACTTAACTAGAGATGCAAACTTAATAGCTCCATAAAAAGAATTCAGCTGGATCCAAGGGCACAGCAGTATCTTTAGTAAAAGTATATGTAGCCATGGGCAAACCACTTTACTATTTTCTGTCTCAATTTTTCCATATGTATCACACAATGCCTATCAAATTCATGGGTTTGTTATACCCAAATGAAACAATATTTTCATAACAACAGCACTGACTATTCTTTATTGAGCACCTACTGTGTACCAGATGTGATCTCAGGAGACTTATAAGCTTTAACTCTCTACTTCTCATACTATGAGATAGGTGCTGTACTGGTTACTTTTCTCTCACTTTTGAGACAAAATACCTGATGCCCAAGATGAAAGAAGGGAAGGTTTATTCAGCTTATGGTTTTGGAGATTTCAGTCCGTACTCAGCCGGTGCCAAGGCAGGGTGGTGTGGCTAAGGGGCAACCATTTATGGTGGCTGCAAGGGACAAGAGCAAAAAGGGCAAAAGGAAAAAGCACACTTTCTTCCCTCCCTTGGACTGTGTGCCAACCACCCATCCCTGCATGGGTGCAGCACTCACACCAACGATCCCAGCGCTAGACAATGAACCAATCACAAACACTAGACTCGCCTGCCCCTCATGACTGCATGAGGCTTTGGGAGGACATCCAAACACAAACCATAACAGGTGCTTTGGTTTATCTAGGTGAGCTCCAGGCCTCGGTTGCTTCATCTGTACAATAGGGATGATGATGTGACTTCCTCATAGAATCATTTGAGTACTAAACAGGTTAATGTATGGAGGTGATTGGAGCAGGGCCAGCCATATGGTAAGTACTATCATATAGTAAGTGTCATATCAGCATGACTATCTTGTATCTAGGGAGACTGAGGCTCAGAGAAGTGAATGACTTAAGATCAAATAGCTAAGAAGTAACCAGCCACAGGATTTGAAATCTGTATTTCATAACTTTAATGCATGCTCTTTCTTCTTCCTATCCAAAAGGATTCACTGGTTTGGGTCCCCTTTTCCTCTCACCCCTCCATCCCTTCATTCCCTCCAGATAACAGGGTGGGGTACCCTGGCTTTAGTGAACTTGGCTTGCCCCATCTTGGCCTGCAGATGCACCCATCTTCTGCACTTCAGGAGCCATAAGACCGAGCTACAGAGCCTGGGAAATAAATAAAAAATCAGCTTCATGTTCTCAGGTGTGGAGGGGTGGCGGGCATTGAATTATTCAGGCTGTTTGGGTGTGAACTGTTAGTTTTCTGTTGCTCTTGCCTTGACGGCTTCTCCGACAGATTGATGGATGAGCCAGTAAAACACTTGGAGGCCAGGAAGAAAATTCTTAATCATAACTCACTGGGGAGAGTGAGTGTTTTTCTGTACTGGCATTTTCAGAGGCTCAGCCTGGCTCCAGCCCTCCCTCACCTTCTGCCCCAGTGCAGTCGGTGCTGGCGACACCAACTGTAGAGTTGTCCTCAGCCACCAAATGGGGGTTTGAAGCAGGACTTTGAAGGATGGAGCTGCTCATTCATTTTACTTTATGTTTTTCTGTTTAAAAATTAAAAGGTAATTTACATGAAAGGCACAGGCTCACAAATACACCACTCAGTGGATTTTTGCATTTATGAATACAATATTGTGTAGCTGCTCCTTAAATCAAGGTAGAAGAATTCTACCCTCCAGAAGGTCACTTTATGCTTCTTTCTAGACAATAACTATCCTGACAACATAATCACCATAGATTACTTTTGTCTACTCAAGAGTTTCATATAAATGGAATCATATAGTTCAGTGATGGTGGGCCTTTTAGAGCTTTCAATGATAACAAACAGCCAGCTGTGACATGCACTATATGTATGAATGACACCACTTCCTCCTTCTTCGGTGGATTGATTCTGGGGCATGGTTCACCACTTCTTAGAAAGACCCTACTGGGATTGAGTTTCAGTTTCCCATAGTAGTAAAGTACTCACCAACACAGTATTAATCTGTTTTTCATTGCTATAACAAAGTACTTGAGTCTGAGTACTCTATCAAGAAAAGAGGTTTATTTGGCTTAGTTTTGGAGGCTGAAAGTCCGACACATAGTACAGTGCTTGCTCTGGCGAGGGCCCCTTTGCTATGTCACATCATAGTAGGTAGCATTGTGATGGGAGAGAATGGGAGAGGAAAGGTCAGGTTTGCCCTTTTGTAAAAACTCAGTCACAGCTTGGTGCATTGGCACAGGCCCGTAATTCCAGTGCTCTGCCCAGGCAGCGGTAGGAGGATTGAAGGTTCAAGCTCAGCCTGGTCAACTTAGCAAATTAGAAAGACCCTATTTTGAATTTTCTTTCTTTTTAAAATTTTTTTATTTTAAAGAGATTAAGATAAAAGAGGACATAACAAAGCAGATCAGAACAGAACAATTTAAGCAACATAGTGTTTTACCATAAGACAACCTGATATAACAGTAGCTACCATAATGTCTCTTTCCTTGAAATAGTTGAGCATACCTTCACATACAATAGTATCAAATATAACAAAACAGTATAAAACCACTCAAGAGAATGAAAGCATCACAGGGATTTCAGAACCAAATAACAAAAAACAAATAATGGTTACTATATTATCCCAATGTCCATAAAAAATTTGTTTATACTGCCACACATGATAAAATCCAATAGGATACAACATGATAGAACTAATGGAAACAGAAGAACAAAAGCATGGTAGGACTTCAGAGTAAGAGGATATTAAATCAGCACTGGCTATTATAATGTCTTGTTTTCTTCAAAATAGCTGTTCATACCGTCACAGATAATAAAATCAAGCAACCCAGGATAAAACCATTCCAACTAATGAATGGAAACATTGTAAGGCTTCAAAGCAATGTAATGGGGAATCATGATTACCATAAACTTTTATGTACTCTTACCATTTCTTACACTAGGGAGACTATATGGTATTTATACATGTGAGTTTGATTTATTTATCTTATGAGTATGGTCTCAAGTTGCATCCATTTATTTATAAATATCTCAATGTGATCATTCTTTATAGCTGAGTAGTACTCCATTGTTTAAAAATACAACCTTTTTTATCCATTCCTCAGTTGTTGGACACTTAGGTTGTTTCCAAGATCTGGCTATTACAAATGGTGCCGCTATAAACTTGGGTGCACATATATCACTGTGGTATGATGTTTTCAGTTCTTCTGGGAATATGCCTAGAAGCGGAATAGCTGGATCAAATGGGACTTCCAATCCCAGCCTTTTTTGAAATCTCCAGACTGACTTCCACAGTGGTTGCACCAGTCTACACTCCCACCAACAGTGCAGGAGAGTTAAAGATCCTATCTTGAAAATGAAAAAAAAATTTTTTTCCCCTGGTACCAGGGATCGAACTCATGACTGCAAAATTGCAAGGCAGGCCCTTATGCTGCTGAGCTAAATCCCCAGCCCTCTTCCCTTCCTGCTTTTTCTCCATCCCTTATTCCTTTTCTTTATACCCTTATGCCATGTTAGATGCAGCAGAAAGCCCTCAGCAGATGTTGGTACCTTGAACTTGGACTTCCCGTGTTCCAGAACTGTAAGAAATAAAAATCTGTTTATTATAAAATACCCAGCCTGTGCTGTTATGTTATAGAAACACAAAGTGCACTAAAACATTGCCCAAGTCAGAGCAGGGAAGGAGGAGCCATGCTCTGCTTCCTGCCTTTTCTGTACATCCCGCCCCATCTGAGCTTCCATCTGGGAGAACACAGGCAGAACTAGGATGACCCAAGAACCTGGAACATGCAGCCAGCAAGGTCCAGGCCCCTGCGAGAGAGAACCAGGCAGGGAGGGGAAGGCACAGCCATGAGGGCAATCAGATCCTGGCACGGTAAGACGCAAGTGGGCAGGGCTCCTTCCCACGTGACCAGATGAGCGACTTTCATTCCCCACTGGGGACTCAAGATTAGGTTTCCCCGCTGGACCCAGAGATCACTCTCTGGTTTTTTTCTTCCTGGAGTCCCTGGGAGGATTCTCTGCCCTAATCACTGGGACTCCTGGGACCACTTTGTGCCTGGGCACAGGGCATGGCCCCGTGTATGTTCTTACATTTCATATGAATGGAAGCTCAATGGACCACACTGAGCTTTTGTCTCCCCAAGATGGTGGGATGCTGAGGTATCTGTTATCTTCAAGATTAAAACCCACTTGAATGGAAAGTGACAAATGGAGCCTCAGCCAAAGGAGCCAGTGCCAGGATGCCTGGGTGCTTGTGCTGGGCTGGTGCACCAGGCAGATGGAATATACAGACCTTGGTGTCCTGAAAGGGAACAGTCAGACCAGTGAGCAAAGGAAGTCCAGACTGGGGCTCGCCTGCCCAACCCAGCCCATCCACGAATGGCCAAGCAGCCTGGGGAAAATGATCTCTCTGGTCTCTGCTTGGCCATCTGTAAAATGAGATGATATTTCTCTTTTGGTTTTCCATTGGGTATTGAATGGGTTTGTGTCCACAGTACTCATAGAACTTTATTAATAGGATGAAGGTGATAAACCTGACTCTTGCCCCTATGCATTCTCTTAATTAGAAACTAGAACACTATGAGGAGGTATACCAGAAGGCCCAGTATGGCCTCTCGCAGTCCCATGTTGGGAAAACCACCACACGGTTCTCAGTGATCCCCACTTGCTGGTAGTCACATCATGTGTTTCTCGCCCACAGAGTATGCACAGGAACTGTGACTCACTTCTAAATGAGGTCCTCTGATTTAAATATGAAGTGTCCCCCTAAGATTCATAAACCACCCCTTCTTTAGGTTCTATGTATCACATATTTTTGTCCCAGCACTGGATACCTGACCAAGACACAAAGCAAAGGAACGTTACTTCCATGATTATACTATGTAGATTGTAAAAGAGCTGTGTTGCTAGTTACTCATGCTCTCTTTTCTCAGCTTGCATCCTCAGGTGAAGGGCCATGGGGGTGAGGTCACACACCAGGGGTTCTCTACTTACCCAACAAAGAACTGGGGTTTTTAATTTGACAGCCCTTGAGGAACTGAATTCTGCCAACAGAGTTAATTGGGAAGTAGTTCTTTCCTCAGCTGGGCTTTCAGAGGCGTCTCAGCCCCAGCTGGCAGCTTGATTGTAGCTTTGGCACAGCCTCCAAAAAACACCCACACCAAGCTTGGCCTGCGCTCTGAATCTCGAAATGGTGAAATAATGAATGTATGTTGTCTTAAGCTACAAAGTTGGTGGTAATTGTTATACTTCAGTAGCTAAATAACAAAGTCCGCAGATCCTTCACGAGCTCTACGTGACCTTGTGCTCTCTTTCCCTCACATTGCTCTGTCCTCTGATCTTGCTGTTTCTGAGACACCCCCAAATTCTCAGCTGCAATCCTTTGCACTTTCTGTTCCTCTACCAGGCATGTGCCTCCTTCACCATTTTGCACGGCCCCACCACTGTGCTTATTGCGATGTGATATAAGAAATGAAAAAAATAAATTTTATGGAGAGGGAAAGAATTAGAAATGTGTCCTTGGGAATAGAGGCTGTCAGGTCACCTCTCTATCCACGGTTCCAAACTTTGGGCCTGGTTTACTGTGATCACTCAATAAACACTTGCAGGGTTTTTTGGGGGGAAATGAAAAGCAGGTTGGGGCTCTGTTGAGTGGCAGGATGGACAAGCTGAAGGACTATCGTGTGCATCTCTGTGCATGTCCAGCTGCAGCTGGTCCTGCAGAAAATCACACCCATGATCCTACATTCCAGTAACAAAGAGTGTGGCTGGTGACAGGAGTAACCTTAAGGAATATTTATGGGGCTATCCCAGGATGCCTTCCAGATTTCCCCAACTGTCTCAAGGTGGAAAGCAATTTTGTATTTGTCATTAATCTTGCAAACAAATACATGGAGTGGCTGCAGCTGGGAGTCCTCACAATAATGGATCACAGCATCAGAACTGAGTTGAGAGCTCGTTAGGCAGGGTGATGAGCTGGGGCCCACGGGGCTTGTGTTGTTGTGGGCACTTGGGGCCACTTGCAGCCTGCTCTGGCTGGCCTGGTAGTGGGCAGTGCTTAAGGCTCCCCATTGGCACTAGGGGTGGCACCAGACTCCCAGGGGAGGGAGCAGGACTTATGGGTCTGGAGGACAGCAGGCTGGCAGGGTGGGGTGTAGCGATCCCAGCACCTTCGTGATTCCAGCTGTGTGAGGTGCTTATGCTGGGGAGACTGACTCTTGCCCTTCTGCTTTCCATCTGCCAGAATATAGGTCATTGGGTTCCTCATCTTAGATGTGGGGATTACACTAGGGCTGAGTGTGGGAGGTCACTGTGAGGGTTAAAGCTATGGCAGTATCTTTAGGCCAGAGTAAGTGCTGCTCATGGGATGTGACTGCCAGGTTCTATAAGAACTAATTTCTTCAGACCATCTGTCACAGGACGGTATGTCTCACATACACGCATGCATGCACGCACACACACACATGCACACACACATCCATCCGTGACACCCTAGGTAGACAGGATCGTCTGCATAGAGGAAGAAAGAACAGAAGGTACTTAGAGCCTAGAGGGAGAGAGGAGGGCCCTTGACATGTGTGTTGGACTTCAGAGTTTACATAAGATACTTGGATATGTTGATAACCTACTTACCCTCCAACTCCAGAACTGATGAAGAGGCTCTGGTGACAGTAATGACCTGGTTTTTGCCTTTCACTTTTACTGAAGTCCCTCAGTGAACCTGATATCTCTGCTTCCTCCGGCCATCTGCCTGGTCCCTTTCCCGTCCTATAGTCATGCCTCAGAGCCTCCTTCAAAGCACTACCATTTGTAATCACCATTCAGTCACTCACACATTTCACCAGCCAGTTAAGTAGCCAGCCAAAGGACTGATTATTAGTCAGCAATATAGCCAACTGATCAATGGACTGACCATCCAACTAGTTAAGGAACCACTCAACCATTCAAACCAACCATTAATTGGCTTGAAGAACCAACTAATCATTAGCTGATCAACCAACCAACTAACCAGTCAACTACTCAACCATTCGATCAACAGCTAACACATTGTCCAACAAACCCACAACCCAACTAGCCAACAAATCAACCAAAACTTATTGGTGTTAAACAAATCCACATGACCAGACTGCCCTGGCCCAGGGAGAGACTTTCTGTCTCCAGGCTGGGTCTCAGCAGTGCTGTAAAGGTAGGCCCGTATCCTTGCATCACCTCTGTATAATTTTGGGCCAGGGCCTTTGCCTTCTGGGTGTGTTACTCTGTGGTTAGAGTGGTGGTTTGCAAACTGGGTTCCTTGGAGCCTGGGGTTCTGTGGTAGGGTCCAGGGGTTACTCTGGGAGGTGAGAGGCGGCCAAGTGGGTAGGGGTTGAGGTTTTCATTCCTGCTTTTTCCCTTTCATCTGTTTTGTATATTGGGATTCTGAATAAGATTTTGTCTGGAGAAGGACTTCAGTGACTTACAATTTAAACCCATCAGATGCCTCAGAGTTTAAAACCTTTGCATTCAGTCACTCAGCAATCAAAGACAGTGATTATATCCTTATGAGTAGGGGAGTTGTGTAGAAGACCCTGAACCCTAGACCTGGCTTTTCCAGTTGGAAGACCCTAGTGAGAATACAGAGGCAGCGTGCATCTCCCAGGGTGTAGGACCCCTGAGTCCCAAGGCAGAGGATTTGGGAGCCTGACGACACTCCCAGAGACCTGCCTAACAGGGAGAGCCTGTGCACGAGAGCCCCAAACTTTGTTTCCCCAGCTGTGTTCCAGAAGAGCTGGATTCCTATGATTCAGATTTGACTAGAATTTCCAATCAGCTCCTGGCAAGGTATGGAATCTTCTTGGACACGAAACCCGTGGGGAACTGAGTCCAAATGATCCGGCCATGGCTGGGGCTGCCCATCTGGCTGATTCTTGAAGTTGTCACGGGGAAGGAAATACAAATCCCTGGGGCATGTGTAGCAGACTGCTCAACTCACACAAATCTTCTGCAATCCAACTCTCGGAGGCCCTAGTGGGGTACATGGCCTGGGACTTCCTTTTGGCTTCTGGTTCCTAAAGTGGAAAAGCAGACAAACAGGATACAGCGTTCCCAGTGTGGGAAAGAGCACAGCATTAGGGTTGTGTTTTGCTTTTGCTGTGTGGTTTTGGACAAGTGGCTTCACCTTTTGGAACCTTTGTCTCTTGTTCTGGGTGAAAGGGAGCTGGACGGTGGCCATCATTAAGAAGCGCAAGGCCAAAAGTCAGACATGTCTTGTTTAGTAAAATCTTCACTTTACAGGAGGGCAAACTGGCCAAGCAGGGAATTTGTAAAAGATTTGGGATTATAATTGAAATTTGTGAGTTAATATCTCTTTCCTTCACCCTGCAGACATGTCAGAGCATCTTTTTCTTTCTCTCTTGGTGAATTTTTCCTCTCAGCAAGATAGATCCGTCCAGGAATATGACAGCTCAGGCTCTGGTTCCGTCTAAATTTCCAGCATGACTGGGGGAGTTGCTCTGCTTCCCAAACTTTCTGTCTTTCAGCTCTAAGTCCCCACTCCAGCCCCAGCAGGGCTAGAACACTCCCCAGGTGCATCAATCATCGCCAGCTACCCTGCCCACTGATCTGAGGGCTATCACTTATTCAGAAGCATCACTGAGATCCTTTGATTGATTGGTGACGGCTAACTCTGCTCTTTAGGCAGCTGATAGTCATGCCATTAAATTTTTAGAGATTAACAGCATAATGGGGAAGATAAATTTAGTAACTCAAGAATGCTGGGAGTGCAGCTCCCGGGAGGGGTCTCCACACATTTTCACGCTCACCGGACAAGATCAAGTTCTTCTATGGTGCTTCTCGTGAAGGTCACAGAGAAGGAATCCCAGCAGGAGGGGCGTGCTCCAGGGATGGAAGGATGGCCATTCTCGAACCTCATGGCTGTCGTCATGTGAGATTGCAGAACGCTGAAGCTGAGCAAATCCTTTGAAACCATGTAGTCCATCCATTTCATTTTAAACATGGAGAAACAAGTTCAGAATGGGAAAGAGATTTAATCAAGCACTCAAGTAGGAGGCTGTATCATTCCAGGATTCTTTGCTCTATAGGTGAGTCTTAGTTGTCCAGTGGGGAAAAAGGACTTTGGTGGAAGGATCTTACATCTTCAATATCCCTTACACCTACAAAAGCAAACTGAGATTCAGAGAGGACATGTCTTATCCTGGCTGTACATTTCCCAGGGACTTCTCCGGTTTGGTCTTATTCTCTAGCCCCTGAGTGCTGGAAGTGTAGATTGTGCAGTAACTATTTGTTGAAAGAAGGAATGGGTGTTTATCAGCAGATCTGGAAAGGGAACCCTGTGATTCAAAGTCTGCATTTGGGCTCCATGACCAGTTTTGCCAAGCAGAGCCTCTCTGAAGCCCTTCCCACCTGGGGCATCTCTTTCACCAGTGGGAAGAGGAGTCCTATAGGTGGAAGTTTGTCATTCTAGAGTATGGGGACTTTTCTTATGCAAATTTTATTTTTTTATGTTAAAAAAGGTAAAACTAAACATAACAACACAGAACAAAGCAGATCAGAAGAAAACAATGTGACACAGATTTCAAAGCAAGACAACAGGAGATCTACAGTGTCTACCATAATGTCTCTTGTTTTCTCTTAAATAGTTGTCTATATCTTCACGCACAATGAATTCGTACAAAACAAAATAGTATTAAACTGATCAGAACAGAGTAATGAAGGCATGATAGGCCTTCAAAACCAGACAATAGGAAAACCAACAACCATAAGGTCTCCTGTCCTCATCAAAATAGCTGTCCATACCTTCATGCATGTTGAAATTAAACAACACAAAATAGACTAAAACCACTCTGAACAAAGACCAGAAGCATTATCGAATTTCACAGCATAATGATACAGAATCAGCAATAGATATCATAATGTCTGTTTTTCTTCAAAGTAGCCATTTATTTCATCACACATAATACAATCGATTCTTGTAAACTGTTTAGGAGAAGTTCTAGGCATGTATAAAACTCTACCTGTATACCTATCCTTTCTGTAGTAGAGGGAAAAACAAAACATGTTGATTACTAGAAAAACAAGAAACAAAAATGACAAATAACAATAGCAAAGAGCCCAAAACAATGATGATAGAGGCCTTTAAAACAAGATGGTAGGAACGTGACTAAGGTTGTTATTTTACATAGTGATCTTCAAGACTTCCTCAGGTCACCAGACACAAACATGCAAAATTGTTCCAATCCTATGAATGTTAACTGCTTTTTATTTTTTTTGGTCTTTTTCCTTTTTATCGGTACCAGGGATCGAACTCACGACTGCCTGCTTGCAAGGCAGGCGCTTATGCCGCTGAGCTAAATCCCCAGCCCCTAACTGCTTTGTTTTAAGAACTTATAGAATTTGTAGCAAATCATCTTAGCTATCCTAAGTGTGTTTCTACAAATTTAGATACTTTTTCTTTTTCTTCTTTTTCCCCGAGTTATTATTTTTTCCCTGTTGAGCAGATTCTTACCCTTTCACCATATTTATTGCAGATTTTGTATCTTATGTACTCTTACCATTTTTTATACTAGGGAGACAATACGGTACTTACACATGTGAGTTTTATTTATTTCACTTATGAATATAGTCTCAAGCTGCATCCACTTACTTATAAATATCTCAATGTGATCATTCTTTATAGCTGAGTAGTATTCCATTGTATAAAAATACCACATCTTTTTCCTCAGTTGATGGGCATTTAGGTTGTTTCCAAGATCTGGGTATCATGAATTGTGCTGCTATAAACATGGGTGCACATATATCACTGTGGTATGATGTTTTCAGTTATTCTGGGAATATGCCCAGAAGTGGAATAGCTGGGTCAAATGGGACTTCCAACCCCAGCTTTTTGAGGAACTTCCAGAGTGACCTCCATAGTAGCTGCAGCAGTCTACACTCCCACCAACAGTGCAGAAGAATTCCTTTTCCCCCTCAGCCTCTCTAGCATTTGTTGTTCATAGTTTTCTTTATCCTGGCCATTCTTTCTGGAGTGAGATGGAACCTCACTATTGTTTTAATTTGCATTTCTCTAATGACCAATGATGACAAACATTTTTTCATGTATTTATTTGTGATTTGTATTTCTTCATCTGAGAACTGTGTATTCATCTCAGAGGCCCATTTTTGGATTGAGTCCTTGAATTTTGGAGGTCTGATTTTTAAAAATTCTTTATATGTTCTAGAAAGAAGTCCTTTGTCTGAGGGACAGTAGACTAAGATTTTTTCAAAATTCATGGGTTTCCTTTTTACCCTGTTGGAGATTTCTTTTGACATGCAAAAACTTTTTAATAAGATGAGATCCCAGTTATTGATTCTAGGAAGTATTTCCCATGTGGTTTGATTTTCATTCATGAATTCTCTACCTACCCTTATGTCTTCAAGATTTCTACTACTTTGTCTTCCAGAAGATTTAGTGTTTCCATTTTAATATTTAGATCTTTGATCCATTTTGACTTTAGCTTAGTACATGGTGATAGGCATGGGTCTAGTTTTAGTTTGTGGCATATGGAGAGCCAGATTTTCCAGCACCATTTATTAAAGAGACTATCTTTCTTCCAGTGAACATGTTTGGCCCCTTTATCAAAGATAAGGTGGTTGAGTGTGTTTGTAGTTGTAGTTGTATCTTCTAATCTATTCCATTGATCTTCAGGTCTTTTTTTAAATTTCAGTACCATGCTGATTTTACTGAAGTAGCTTTGTAGAATAACTTCAAGTCAGGGATTGTGATGCCTCTTGCCTTGCCTTTGTTGTTCAGAATTTCCTTTGCTATCCTGGTCTTTTGTGGTTCCAGATGAATTTTAGGAATGATTTCTCTAGTTCTGTTATGCTAGGGCATGCTAGGAATCAATCTAACAAAAGAAGTAGAAGATCTATTCAGGAAAAATTATAATACCCTGAAAAAGAAATTGAAGAGGATCTCAAAAAATGGAAAGACATTCCTTTCCTGTCATGGATAGGAAGAACAAATATTGTGAAAATAGCCATTCTCCCAAAATTGTTACACAGATTTAATGCAGTCCCAATCAAAATATCACTAGCATACCTTGCAGACCTAGAGAAATCATTCTTATGCAAATTTTAAAATCCACAATGGACAAACTTATTTGCCCATCAACAAACAAATGGATAAAGCAAATATGGTATATATGCATGACGGAAATTAGCCATAAGAAGAATGAATTCCTGTTACTTGTGGGAAAATGGATAGGGAGACCATAATGTTAGATAACATAAGTCAAAAGGTTAAATATTTCCCAGTCTCTCTCTCTCTCTTACAAACTCAAAGTATAAAAAACAAAATAAAGGAGAAATGATAGGAAACATAGAGGCTCACTGTGTTGCTTACTTTTCTCTCATTGCTGAGACAAAATACTTGATGCCCAAAAGTAAGGAAGGGAAGGTTTATTGAGCTCACAGTTTGTGTGGGTTCAGTCCATACGCAGCTGACTTCAAGGCAGAGTGGCACATGGCAGGGGCAACAGTTCATCACGGTGGAAAACAGCAACAAACAACAAAAGCAAAAGGGGAGGAGCATGGGGAGAAGCCTCACTCTGGCTCTTATATTGTATGTAGGCCACGCCCACTTGAGCATGCGCTCACACCCATAATCCCAGCACTGGACGGTGAGTCATGCAGACTCTAGAAGCCCGCCTCCCTGACTGCATGAGGCTTTGAGGGGTCGTCCAGACTCAAACCTTAATATCAAGGTTTTGGAAATTAGGATACAGGTCAGAGGAAGGAAGAGAATAGGAGGAAGAGGATCACAATGATTAATAAGTGGTGTATATATGTACAAGTTCCCCCAAACAAATGTAATTATTATTTATCACACATATACTCATAAAAAATTTCCAAGGGAAATAAGGCATAAGGAGCCCCAGGATACTTAGTTCGGCTGGTAATTCCTACTCCCCTTTCAAGAGAACCATGCAGTCAGTGAAGTTACTCTACAGCTTCTGCTTCCCAGAGAGAATGCTTCGGATGCGTTGGAAATAGACCCAGAAGGTGATGTTGTGGCCCAGGAGACAGGGAGGAAGGGAGGAGCCCAAGGCTGGAGGAGGTGGGAATGGAGCAGGAAGCAGCCAGAAAAGCCTGCAGAGCCAGGGAAGAAGGTGAGGGGTCCGGACTCCTGTTCTGTGTGGTCCTGCTGGGTGGTTTAGCACAGACTCACTCTGATGATGAGTGCGTTATCTGGACAAGGATCCACCCCACCAGAAACCATGAACCAGTTCTTGAAAACAGATGTGCCAGAATAATGACACCAATTTCCAGCAGACTTGCTTCCCAGAGACTTTGCTTCACTGTAACAACCATGTCCTGAGCACCTACTGTGCGCTGAGCTCTGTGCAAGACAATGTGGGAGTTGAGAGAGGCTGGGCTGCAGCTGGGTAAGAAGGTGGGTTCTGGCTCTGCCATTTCCTGCCTCTGTGATCTGGGGACAAGTCAATTAACCTCTCACCAGCTCAGTGTTATATATGTAAAATGGGGCAAGAATACCTGTCACAAAGAGTAGAAATATTGACTGCATCCTGGAAGGCACAGCAGGGACTAATATGGGGACACAGCTGAGTGAAGGGAGACACCCCCCCCCCAGGATACACAGCAGTTGCTAGCAAAGTTCTGGGAGCCGCTGGCTGTCTTTTAAGCATGCTCATGGACATCGCTGCTGGCTGGATGAAGCTCGTGTGCCACACCCTGCTGGTACAGGAGGATCCCTTTCTCCTACTTTGTGTGTCCATGATGGGTAGAACATCCCTAGGGAGATGATGCTGGAGTCCCCAGCAGTGGAGACAGAGAAGGGCCTAGACCTCCTCCACCAGCCACAGGCCATCTTCAGGTGCCAGCTGTGACTCGCTGAAGCAGCTCCCCCAAGGATCACAGTGAAGCAGTCATTTCTGTGACCTTCAGCCCTGTGGGAAAGCGCCCCGCCTCTGTGTGCTTTTGGCATCTCAGCACAATGGGACGTCACATTTTACATGCAAGGGACACAGACACTGGGCCCTTAGCACATCCTGGTCTCCACATGGGAAATGGTGGCCTCAGGTTGCAAGTATGGCCAGATTCTCCCATGGGCCCCAAACACAGGTGGATCACAGGCCTGAGCCAGGTGCGACCTCTACGTGAACACTGAGTGCTTCTCGGTGGCTGGCAGCACTGAGGACGGCAGTTTGTGAGGCTGGGGCACAACTGCAGGCCATTGGGAGGGCATCCCCACTGGCACACACCATGGTCAGCTGTCTGTATTCCATCTCCCAGGACCACACCATCAATGTCCACGGGGCCATGATGATGTGCTGGGCCAGGCTCTTGAAAGATAAGGAATTGGGGAAAGATGATGGCCCTCAGCCTGTGCTGTGTATGGGGCCCATGAACCTGCTGAGGACACAGTTAATGCCCAGCACCTTCAGGTGTCCTGCTGTATCTGAAGGAGAGAGCACTGGGCCTGTACAACCTCATACAGGACAAGGGCCTAGCTAGGGTGGCACCTGGCTCAGATGACTTCTCCTTACACCTTTCATCCTCAGCAGAGGACAAGAAGCACCTTGCATGCATGGCAGGACACAAGGCCGGTCTCTCCTTTGAGAAGACCACCAAGTTTTGGGGTGACAAGAGGGCAAGTACAACCTGGCTTGTGTCTGTGGCCGCATGGTCACCATGTACCAGACCACACAGTCAGCTGCAGTTAGCTGCTGACCACCAGCAGCAGTGACAACGTGCTGATTATGTAGGACTGGAAGGTCCAGAAGGTGGCCACAGATCTGCCAGACCACGAGAATGAGTGCTGTGCTGTGGACTGGAGTTTAGATCACTGCCTGGAGGGTCTCGGGCAGTAGGAAAGACAGGTGACTCTGGATACGGAGGTGATGCAGCGTTCCATACCTCATTGCCCGCTTTGGGACCTGGCTTATGCCAGCTGCCGGCCCTGATAGAGAACAAGGACCAGGGTGGCAGGTACATGCCCTGCTCACCGGCGATGGGGTCTGTCCTTGACAGACCCATGCAGGGTCTCCCAACACGTTCTCTGCCTGAGGCACACCCCAGGGGCTGAAATCAGTTACAAAACATTATCACTAAATTTGATCAGTGGGAAAGGTAGTGGGGAACAGGAGGCCCTATGCCTCCTCTTCCAGGTGTCAGCTCTGTTCAGGTTAGACCCTAGGTTCTATTGCCAAATAGGGGATTGAGAGAGGGAGGGGAGGGAGAGAGAGAGAGAGAGGAGAGATAGATGCTGGAGCAGGCATAGTGGCACACCTGTAAATCTAGCTACTTTTGAGACTAAGGCACGAAAATCACAATTTTGAGACCAACCTGGGCAACTTAGCAAGATTGTGCTTCAAAATACAAAAAGAAAGATCTGAGAGTACGGATCAGTGGTAGAGCACTTGCCTAGCATGCATAAAACCCAGCCTAGTACAGAAAGAAAGAAACAGATAAAAGCAAATGGATTCTGGAGACAGACTGTACCCCTAATTGTTAGCTGTGCCCTTGGGTGAATGATTTTATGGAGCTTCAGTTTCCTGGTCTATAAAATGAGGAGATCATAGTAGCTCTCACTCCACAGAGTTATTTAGGAAGGGACGTACAGTTGAGAGACATACGGAGCAGACAGGAATCCAACAGCTTCTAGCTGACCTGGCCAAGCCCGCCCACACCTGCCAGCTCCACCCATCTGTGCATGTATGAGTGCCAACCAGGGATGGCGGGTTTAAGCCACTGAATCATGGGTGTCTCCTGTCAGCAGGGGACGACTAATGCAAAAGGTAACCACGCTCATTTTACTAGAAAGAATATGTCCCCTTCCTGATCCCTGAATCAATCGGACAGTCCAGGGAGAGGCCTCCTGTGGATGCTGCTGTTTACCCAGCACAGGAGATCTCAGGGCATGTGACCCTAGGCTGAGCAGCATGGAGCTGAAGACAGGGCTGACAAATCACAAACGGTGTGGAAATGTACAACCGACACTGTGATCATTAGAGCATTTTCCTCTGCACACTGAGGTTGGGCTCAAGTGCAAGTTGGATGCCTTGATCCCAGCAGAGGCTTCTAGCAAAATCTCTCTCAGGGAGTGCCCTACATACCCCAGAGAGGAGGCTCAAAGTCCTTGTTACAGTTTTGGTCTAAAGTGTTCCCCCAAGTGTTTAGAAGATGACTGGATCACGGGAGCATCGAACTTGGTGGCGGATTCAGGGATTCATGCGGTGCTAGCAGATGTGACCTGGTCAGAGGAGGCAGGTCCCTTGGTCCTTGTCACTGACTCCTCTCTTTTCTCTGTGTTTTTCTGACTGCCATGGAGTCCACAGCTTTTCCCACCATACAGTCTGCCATGCTGTTTCTGTCTTGAAGTCAGCAGAGAAGGGACTGAACCCACTGAAACCGTGAACCAAAATAAACCTCTCCTCTAAAAGTCGTGGTTGTCAGAGATTGTGACACCAGCCATGAGAAAATGGTGAGCACAGTCCTGATACAGGGTGCAGTATCTGATAGCATGCCACAAGCAGATGCTGCCAAGAGAGCCCAGGGCACCACGTGATCCAAACACATAGACAGCTGCCAGCCTTGGACAGGAAGAATCCTACTGGGATGTTCTGGGCTGGCAGGCTGCAGTCTTGTCTGCTGCCTGTGACTCATTAAGAGAAGATCATAGCATTGCAAAGGTAGGAAAATGGCTTCCAATTACTGGACCACTGTAGTAACATTATTGGTTTAAGACAGGGGGTCAGTAATTGGTGTCCTGCTACCATTAGCAGTGTGGTCTGGGGGTGAGTCTTGTCTCAGTGTCCTTATCTGTCCAGTGGGTATAACAGTACCTTGTATGTTCATCTTGATGCCTGATGAGAAGTATCTATGCTCAAGCCCACCTTACAGGATTTGGACTTTGCAGCTCTCTCTGGCTGATACAGTCCACTCCAAGAAGAATCTTGGAGTGGCTTCCAAGTCTCATCACTCAGATCTCAGCTTCAGCAATACCCTTCAGTGAGCCAACTTTCCCTTCTCACTCTGCTACTCCCTGGGCACCATCACCACACCTCTCTAACCTTTCAGAACCTGCCCCTGTCTGAAATAATCTTAGGTGCTTCCACGCTCATGGCTCATCTGCTTCAATGGACTACATGGACATGTTCAGGTTTGTATGGCAAATCTATATGACAACATACATATAGAACAGGGCCTGGAGGATAGAACTGTTCAATTAATCTTGTGTGAATGAATGAATAAATAGAAAAGTGACCATGTCAAACCAAGTAGGCGTGGTGTGAATGTGTATTTCCTTTCATTTCCTCACCTGAGACTTCCCAGAGAATCTGATGATCTATTAGTCTGCTTTCCATTGCTAAAACAAACTGCCTGAGTACTGTATAAAGAAGAAAGGTTTATTTAGCTCACAGTTTTGGAGGCTGAAAATCCAAGATCAAAGGTTCTCATTTCCCATGAGTCTGACCTCTGGTAAGGACCCTGTGGATTATGTCATATTATGACATTGCGACAGGATGTATGTGAGAAAGCACGAAGTGAAATAGGAATCAGGAAGGCAAATTGATGCTGGGGTCTGCGTTGCTCTTTAGAATGACTCATTCTTTCAAGGACCAGCTTCCTCTTCTAGACCATGATCAGAGCCCCGGTGACTTAGTCACCTTGCTCTGAGCCCCACTGCTTAGAGGCTCCACCGCCTCCCAACATCACCGCACGGGAAACCAAGCTTCCAGCACATAAACTCTCTTTTTTGTGTGGGCGAGGGATCGAATTCATGACCTCATGCTTGCAGGTAGGTGCTTATGCCACTGAGCTAACTCTCTGTCCCTAGCACATGAATTCTTAGGGAACAAACTGTATTCAGACTAACAGCACATAGTTTGGGGCTTCAAGTAATTCACTGAGCTATATCCCTGGCCCTGTACGGGCTTTTCAACCCAATTTGGATGGACGGATTGGTGTTTCCAAAACAATTTGAGCAATCTTCTACAAATCAGGAAATTTCATATTTTAAAAAACCGTATTTTCAAAAACACAAGGGAAAATCTGGTAAAATCAGGTCTGCATTTCTGCTTGGCAGGGAGGTGGCACTAGGTTACCCTTGTTGGGTCAGGTGGAGCATGTGATGCCCATCTTGCCCCAGGCTCCCTAATCCCTGCCTGATCCTCCCATTCTCGTGAGCTGCGCGGTCTCTGTAAGCACTGGTGCCCCTGATTCATCCTTAACTGGCCTCACAGAATGGTTCAGAGGTGACCCCTCTGCCACCTTCCCCTGTTCAGCTGGTAGATACTCCCCCAGGAGAGTCAGATCTAAAGACTTCTTGTTTCCGACTTCAATCCCATCCCTTGTCCTTGGAGTAGATTTAAAACACACGTGAAATTGATTTGCCAAAAACTGGTGATTAATTAGAAACGAAGACTCCCTGCAGGAGAGCCTCTAAGATCCTTTTGATTTCTGATGCCTCTTGAAATTCTCTGCCTTTGTTCTGGCCCCAGATGGGGGGCTCTTCAGGCAGCAGGGGCTGCGGGGCGCAGATGGTTTGCTATTTATGACAGCCACCAACCAGGCACACCCTCCTCTTGCCCTTTCCTTTCTTATTGTGATCTGCTCCACACACGGGAAGAGCTTGTTGGGGGCTGTCACAGGGATTTAGAGTCTGGCGGGCTGCAAGGGCACCTTTTGTTCCTTCCCTATAGTCCGTAATCACCTCCAGAAGATGCTCCCTACTGTCAGAGTGGAGGAGAAACAGTGGGAAGAGACAGGGAGCCAGAATCTGAAAGGTTTCCTTTGGAGACTTGCAGTGCTGGTGTGGTTTGGGGCCCAGCATCTCCTAGGGGCTTGGTAGAAACGCAGACCCTTGGGCCCTGCAAGATCAGACCTTGCATTTTAGCCAGATCCCCGGCAAGTGGTGTGACCAGAGTGCCTTCGTGCTCTGTCTCAGCTCCAGTGCACTCCTCCAGAGTTCACCTCCCATGGTCTATGTGTGCTACCCTGCGCTTCAGAACAGTGTGCAGTACATGGTGATCACTAGCTCATGTCAATTTTTAAAAAATAAAACAAAGACAAGGAAAAATGATAATTCTTACACAACAGTGGGACCAGAATCTCACCAGCACCTGCCCTTCCCCCAGCCCATGCCTGGTGCGTTGGAAGGGCTCAGTATGGTTTTGCAGATTTGAATCTTTCATAGGAGTTAGGTTCCCTGGGAAGCTGTAAACCTCACTGATCACTGGGCCCCTACCTCGAAGATCCCTTTGATAAAATTTTAATTGACACATAATAGTTGTCTATTTAGGGGGCAAAGCATGCTGGTTTAATACATGTATATGCTGTTTACATCGGGATAGTTAGCAAATCTATCACCTTGAATATTTATCATATTTTTGTGGTGAGATATTCAAATCCTCCTTTCTTTGAACCATTTGGAGATAGACATGGAAAGTTGGACTTGCAGCCAGGCACCCCCTTTTGGACTGAAAACTTGAGGGGGTCAGCCATCAGTCCTGCAGGGCCCTTCGCTGTGTTCTAGGGTCTGTAACAAAGCATCTGTAAAATTGCAGTGAATGGGTGAATGAGAGGATGAATGAATGAATCCTTGAAGACCTTGAAGGAACCTCATGTGGGGGTTTATCTTCTTCTGCACAGTCTCTGTGTAGGTGGGGTTTATCCAAGCATTTGGGCAGCCTTGCAGTGTGCAGTGAACCATAGCTGTGTTTCTTTGGTCTGTGATTTTCTAATAATTAGACTTTCTTGTGCCTAGATCTTTGGTTGCCATATGATTCAGTTACATTTCTGTTGCTAAAGTAACTGCATACATAAACCCTTCCACATGTGCTCGAATAGTGTTGCGCTGCTGAGAATTTGTGCTGTTTAGGTAACTTTCAATCTACTTTCAGGACAATATAATTACATGGCTGAGTTATTTTTAATTTCATGGGGCAGCATTTCTCAAGCCGCAGTCATTCCAATGTTACCTTTTAGATGTTTGCCTTCTTGTCTACTTCCTCGATGAGGCTGTGAATTTTTTTCCTTTAAATCCATTTGTTTAAAATGTGAATAAATATGCTCATTAGAAACATCAGTAAATGTAGCTGGAAAGGAAGAGTTATATGACCACAGGAAACAGAAAATCAGTTATGTGTTCCTCAAGTAGAAAGTAACCAGAAAATACGCCACCCCAGGACTTTAGTCTGAGGCTATTCTTTCTTCCTTGTAAAAGCAGGTTGCCAAATATTGTGGAAGATGCTAAAACCCATTAGCACTAATGTGAGACATCACCTAGGTATAATTAGAAGGACTGAAAAAGAATTAAAAGAAAGTAACTTTGGCACATGTGATCCAGTATTTATTTAATATCTGACCCACATTATAGCATATTTTAAAATTATGTAGACTGATTTGTAATGAACTCAGAGTTTGTTCTTAACAACTGATGTCAGTAGCCAAGTTTGATGCTTTGATGTTAAGTTCATTGAGACTTGTTTTAGTTTTCTTTGGTTCTTTTGTCCAGCCAAGTCAATAGGGAGGAGACTGAGTGGCTCTTGAGATCTTTTGTTTTGTCTAAACCGTGAGGTTCAGAGCCTCTCACGATCCTGGGCGCCTTTGAAGCAGATATGCTCACGCTGAAGGTCTGGCCACTTCTCTGGTCTTTGATCTTGTGTAAAGCACTTCACCTACATCGTCTCTGCTGCAAAACGTGAGGGGTGGTATTCACCGCTCAAGGTAGATGTTAAGAATTACGGAAAAGAGTTGAGGTGGGGATCCTGTCTCATAAGACTGTGGCCTGTGGGTCATGACTGGTAGTTAAAAGACATTGTCTCTCCTGTTGCCACAACACAGCTAGCCTGGCACGTAGTAGATGCTCAATAAAAATACTGCACTTAAGCAAGTTCAGGGGTGTAGGAGGAGTGTGGGGGTGAGGAAAGCTCTCTGATCATGCCACCTTCTTCAGAAATCTACTAGCTGAGCTGAAAAGTATTATGTGTCAGTTTGAGGATTGTCTAGGAGGGAAGGATGGCCTTTAAGGTGGTTGGGGCCATTGGCTGTTGTGACAGTTAACATCAGTGACTTCAAATGGTTTGGTAGGATAGCAGGCGTGAAACCCTGAGATCATCAACACGGGATATCAAGGGTATGGCGCCTTTTTCTTTTTTTTAATCCAGGGGGAAAGTGGTCTGGAGAGAAGAGGTGGCTTGATTAAAGTCAGCCAGCTGGTTTCAAGCAAATCAGAGTCTTGAACGCTGAGGCCTCTGATGCCTGGTCCAGAGCTCCGCCCTCACATCACGTCCAGTTCTTATTTGCTTCCTCCAGCTGTTGTGACGTAAGAGGATCTGCTTGTTTTTCTTCCCAGAACTTTGCAAAGGTCCTGGCTTCATCCTTTCTTGGGAATAAATCCACATTCTCCGCTAGCACCTGCAGGAAGCAGACGATGCCGAGGCCGGGAGCCTCTGTGTGCGCAGGCGCACCCCACTGGGCCCAGCTGTGCGCCCCGGGGCTGAGGTCCTGGCGTGCTCATTAGAGGCTGCGCTGTGCCAGAGCAGCTCCAGCAAAGCATCGCCTGATCTCTTTCCCCAGAGTCTCTTTATTGGACCAAACTGTGTTTATTCTTTAATATTATGCAACGCTGATGAATATGGAAAAGGTAAAAAACAGTAAGGAAAAAGAAAAACAACAATTGCAATCCCCTGAGGGCTAACCACCGTTAGGATCTCGGTACATTTCATCCCGGTCTCTATCCTTTTCTGTACCCTGGGCAGCTTCATGTCCTGCAGCAGAGCTGTAGCCTTGCCTTTATGGTACGACCTTTTGCCTGCGCTACTGAGCATTTTTCTTTTTTTCCTAGAGCATCAATTCTATTGATGGATTTACAAATTATTTTCATATTAAAATTAACACGAACATGTTTCGAAATAGACGACAAGATGCGTCTGAGTGTTGTAATAAAACACAGAGTTTCGGAGAAAAACGAGCTAGTGTCCTGGGCTCTCCCCAGACTCATGAGCTTAGCCATTTATGGGGTCGAGGTGGGAGAGGTGGGGTGGCTTAAAGGTGCTTATCTCCTCTTCTACTCACTAAGCCATGTGTGTTTAACATGCATCATATTCTATATACTTAATAGTGTTTATATTTCATAACATGTACTATACTTACTATATATTAATACATAATAATTTATTGAGATATAATTTGTACCACGTAACTCACTTATCTGAAGCGTACATTTAATGGTTCTTGGTATATTCACACAACTGTGCTGCCATCATCACAATCAATTTTAGAACATTTTCATTTCCTCAAAGAAAGAGTCTACATCAGTAGTCACTCCCCGTTTCTCTCCACACCCCCTACCCCCAATCCTAGGCTACCACAAATCTGCTTTCTGTCTCTATAAGTGTGACTGTCCTAGATATTCCATGCACGTGGGGACCACAACACATGGCCTTTTGTGCCTGGCTTTAAAAAAAGCCCAATATTTTAGCATAGTACATAGTTATGCTTCACTTGTAATAGCATGCATCAAGTATCTCATTCTAGTTTTAATGGCAGAATAATATTTCATCACACGGCTAGGTCGCATTTTGTTTACCCATTCATCAGCCGATGGACCTTTCCGTGGTTTCTGTATTTTGATTATTCTGAATAATACTGCTTTGGACATCTGTGTATGAGTGTTATTTTTTATGGACATGTAGTTTCATTTCATCTAAGAGCATAATTGTTGGCTCATACAGAAACTATACTATTTTTCTTTTTAGGAATGGGCAGATGTTTTCCGATGTGGCCGTTCCCTTTTTCATGCCTTGTTAGTAGTTAGGAAGGTTCCGGTCATCACACTCTCTTCTGTACTTGTGCTGGAGGGCACGAAACTCTGTCTCACTTTGCCTTTGATTGGCATTTCCTGAGTGACTAATGATGTAGGAAGTTCTTTCCTTAAACTTACGAGCAATGAGACTTTTGTTATCTTTGCAGAAGAGGCCACCTAGATCATTCGCCTGTTTTTAAATTGGGTTATCTGTTGTTTTATTGTTGAGCTGTAAAAGTTCTTTATATATTCTAGATATGAGTCCCTAAGCAGATATATGAATTGCAAATACTTCTTCCAAGTCTGTGGGTTGCTTTCCCTCTTTTGATGTTATCCTTTGAAGCACAAGTTTTTACTTTTTTAATTTTTATGGAGTCTCAAGAGTACTTTCAGGCTATGATTTTATGATTTTGAGTTTAGTGTAGAAATGCCATAGAACATGAATACTGCCATAGAACATCGAATAAAGCAAGTTATTGCTTTACTAATGCCTACTGTCTAACACTCACATTGTTTCTAGTTTCTTTGCTATGTTAACCTATTAGATAATAGATTACCATTATCTAGTACAATAATGTATTTCTGTTATTAATATATCTCTGGAAATAAATCTTTGCGCACATATCTGATGGTTCCAGAAGTGCAAATACTCTGGGCATGAATATTTTCTGGCTCACAGAATCCTAGCTACCTTCTCTCCTCTGCCCACCAGCCGAATAGTGATAGGTGTCCCTGGGGTCACTGTGTCATCTGCTTCCATCTTTACAAAAGACAACGTCTTGTCTGAATTTTATAATGTGTTCTTTGTGGTTGGTCTGGAACCAACTGTTATACAACCTTGTCTGGGGAAAAGACTTTTGAGGTTGATGAGGGACACTGCTGGGTTAAATTTTGGAAATCCTTTGGAATACAGTTTTAGCACTTTTGTGTGCAGATGAAAATTCTCTGGAAGGAGAAAACATTGTCTCCATCAGCTAATGACCGGGGAACAAAATGACAACTCTACAAGTACTTTGCCTGTGACAGTGGGCTTCTTCAACATCAGCTGTCACTTATTCTTGTTGCTAAGTTACCTAGGCTGGGTTGTTGTGATCCTCCTGCTTCAGCCTCCCAGAGTGCTGGAATTATAGGCATGAACCAGCATGCCTGGCTCAGCCTGATGTTTCAATGACCTCAGGGCCCATGAAGGCTTTAGAGACCAGTTCTCTTAGATAAATATCAGGAGCCAAGGTGGATATCATGAAACAAAACCGAGAAAATTGGTCACTGAGAACCTCAAGATCTATGAAGTCTGTGGTGAGCATTCATGGAATTTTCTCCAGCACACAACCACAGCTCAGCTCAGCTGGGGTAGGAAGAGGGGACAGATTTCCCTTTCTGCCTCTTGAAGGAGCAAATTCCACCAGGGACAGGAAGACTTCTTGCAGAGGAGGATGATTCATAGATTGTCTTTGCTGAATTCTAGAAGAACTCTTGGGACACCCTATTTCCTTTCAGTCTGTGCAATATCACACAAAAGAGTGTGGAAACCTGTGAACCAGAAGGCAGCCAACTGGCTGAAGGCAGCCAGTAAAGCCAGAGAGCAATCTTTCTTACAAGCCCTGGCTATCTTGGAACAGGACTGTTTGGGAATAGGTAAGCCCAGTAATGGAGTAGAGTGTTGGTTTAGACACGGGCTGGCTCCTCCAGTGCTTATGATCCTGGGATTATGAGGCTCCTTATTGGTCTCATGCTACTTTGAGAAGCCAAAGGCAGCTCCCCATACACTTACTACTACAAACAATTTGAGGAAGGTCTTGGACCATTGCAGCCCAATCATGGGTTGCTAGGTGGTTCTAGAAAGCAAGGCTTAAATTGTACAACCCACTGAGGGAGAATAAATGTAGTGTGTACTGCAATTAGTCTGTTAAAGGAGGCTATAATGATGCACGAGCTGGCACAGTTTTCCTTAGAGGTCCAGATAGTAAATATATTAAGTGCTGTAAACCCGACATCTCTGATTCAAACACAGAGTACTACTGCAACAGCAAACAGAAACACCAAAACAACACCCAGGATGTGGAGGCAAATTTTTTTAATGTCAGATGGGCACTGACTATGAATCAATCCCAAAATGTCAGGCCTCAAAGGCCCAGGGAGTGAGGTTTTTATGGGGTTGCAGAGTACTTGGCTGTCTTTGATTTGTTCTTATAATATGCATCATAGTGACCAGCCATTTCTAGGAGACAGAAGCAACCGGAACTGCAACAGGAACTGTTACCTGGGCAACTAAGAAACTGAAGTACACTGGCTGGGGTGGGGGACAGAATTTTCTGTTACACTATTTCTTGCTACAGCTTCCCAGGCCTGCCATTGTAGTGTGAAAGCAACCATAGATGATGCATGCATGAATGGATGTGCTTGTGTTCCAATAAAACTTTATTTACAAAAACAAGTATTGGATCACATTTGGCTCATGGGCTGTAGTTTTCTGATTCAGAGAGGTTTTGGTGGTTGCCCGTGTTCACTCAGCTGGTAACTGATGGAGCATATTTTATTTTTAATTTTGAAAGTAGTAAAATACAACAGAACAAGACAGAATAAAGCCAACTGAGACCGTGTAGTGAAATTGGTACAGAGCTTCACAGCAGATTACTGGGATAACAGTAATAGGTATCATAGTATATTTCATTATCTTTACAATAGTTGTTCTTTCAATCACATATATCAAAATAAAATGAAATACGGAAAATTATAGAACTTATCAAAACAGAATATTGAATAGAGCAGTACCATTAATCAGAATAAAGCAAAACAGTAATAAAAATATTTGCCTTTAAAGAAATGGTGGAAGGAAGTCCCCCTGATTTGCTATGGTCAACCTCCCAGGAGACGCTCAGATTTCTGGTTCCCATTTGCTAATGGGAGAACAGGGGAAGGGGAGTAGAGGAAGTGGGATGTTTGACTCTAGGCCGTGCACCAGTAGATTCACTATTGCTTAGGAGGGAGGCAGGCTGGTTGCTTAGTCTCCCAGCATCCTAAGTTCCAACATGGAGTGGATCTCAGCAGATGCTGGTGGTTCTCCCCCTGGAAGGGCCGCAGTCTGCCACACCACAGCCACTTGCCAGGGAGGTGGGCTGCCTGCTTGGTTTCCCAGTGTCCTAAGTTCCAACATGGCGTGGAGCATAAATTTTGATTTCATTGTTTTGTCCCTATGGATTGTCACAAACTGTGATATGTAGGATAGGAGATATGATAATAATATAATTAATTGTTATAACAATTGTATGTTAACACTAACAATAAACAATAATGAAAGCCTTCACTGGAATTCCACTAGGTGCTGGGCACCAGGCTAAGTTCCTTATATGGCCTTATAGTCAGAATCTTATGTGCTCCCTGAAAGACCTATTACACTGAAACCCTAACTTGCAAGGTAGTGGTGTGGGAGGCGGGGTCTTTGGAAGGTGACTAGGTCATGAGAGTGGAGTCTTCAAGCAAAGTTAGTGGCCCTATAAAACAGTCTCCAGAGAGATCCCTCACCCCTTCTGCCATGAGAGGTTACAGTGCAAAGGAGGCGTCTATGAGAATCTGGCCCTCGCAGACACTAAATCTGCCAGTGTCTGGGCTTCCCAGCCTCCAAAACTATGGGAAACAGTATCTGTTGTTTACAAAGCCACTCGCTTTATCTCAGTTTATGATTTTCTCTCTTCCCTTCTCTCTGTCTTTTTGAGACAGGGTCTTTCAGGCTGGCCCTGAATTCTGTACGTAGCCCAGACTGGCCTTGAGCTCACAGTGATCCTCCTACCTCAGCCTCCCAAGCGCTGGGATTACAGGTGTGTACTACCACGGCTTGGTATTCTCTTACAGCAGCCTCAGGAGACTAAGACATGTAGGTCGCCACAACTCGTTTGTTAGTATTATGGGGATATGGAGCCACAGACAGGTTAAGCCATTTGCTTTGGGGCACACAGGGACGTATGACCTACTAAGCTAAGTTATACAGGTGCAACCCACACTGCTGGGTTAGCTGTGGGGCAGGAACCCACGCTGCACATTCCAGCTTCCTGGGCCATGGCTTGAAGTGTATGGGTTGCTGTATGCTCCATTTCGCATCCCATAGGCCCTGCGCCCTGGCCAATCAGGATGCAGCCCTGGAGCAGGTCCCCGAGACAGTACTTAGAGCAGCCTTCTCAGGGAGTCTTGTGCAGAGTTATTCTGCAGAGACCTGCTGGGCTGGGAAGGAGCCAAATGGGAGGCCTGGGGGATGCCCAGAAATGCCAGGGGCACTGGGTCCCTGGAGGCAATATCTGTCCAAGGAGACTCCAGGCCCTGAACACCTGAGCAAACAAATTTGGTCTTTGGGTGTCACCCATTGGTGTTCTGAGCACCCACAACTGCTGTCTGTCTTGAGCTGTGTCTGCCTCTGAGCCAGAGCCTCGGCAGGAGAATAAACTTTCTCTACCTAGGAGAGCAGGGGAAGCTCACTTTTCAAAAATAGAAAAGGCAGCCCGTTGCTATGACGAATTCTTGTGTTTTCTAAATTTTAAAGTTGTTTTCATGCCCTGCATAAAAAGGTACATACAGTTTCCCTGTAAAAGTGCATGGAAAAATCTTTCTCAGTCTGAAGGAGGACCAGGGGTACGGGGCCAGGATACCTCGATCTCTGCCCATGGAAAACCCCACCCACGTCACCAGCCAACCCCTAGAAGCCCTTGTAGGCCCGCTGTCCAGGCACCTTTCTTACCAAAATATCTGAAAAGGTAGTTTCAAAATAACTCATACAATATGAGTTTTTATGAAAAATAAATCATTCATCGTGTTCTTGTGGTTTGTGGTTTTCAGTTTCTAACACCATGAGCTGTACTGACTCATCTGTCTTCTAGACCTGGGGTCAGACATTGATGAACCTCAGTTTACCTTTTTTCTCGGTGTCCAAGAGCCCATTCGCTTGGGACTTTAGGGTTCAGATACCTCTGCAGATCCCTAGGGGCTCCTGGACTCCAGATCTGGGCTCCTGGTGGGTGGCCCTGGAAGCCAAGCCAGGCGACTCCAGGGGCCTCAGTTTTCCCAAATGCAGAATGGGTGAGTTCAGGAGAAAAGCACACAGAGATGGAGCTACAGAGGGAAGGAGAGGCAGGGTGCACCATCAAACAGGTCTTTGGTGACTTAAGGTAAGGGCACAAAGGAAATCCCTGTCCCAGGCAGAGTCCTCCTCCCAGCCATCCTGGCCTGAAGGGCAGAGGCAGTGAGGGTTTGGGAGGGTGACTCTTCCAGGTTGTGCTCGGATGGAGCCTGGGGTGTGTGTGTGTGTTTGGGGTGGAAAACGGGCTCCAGGGACTAAGGGGCTGAGGATGTGGCTCTGTGATTCTTGTCTCCTTTACCCAAGAAGGCCCATTTTCATTTGCTTCCCACTGTGGGGTCTGCACGGGTTCCTGGGGCTGGGGAATGTTCTGTAAAGAGAAAGCTGGTGTGTTGTGGAGCTTGAGGACTCGGTGGTTCTGGGCTCCCATGAGCCCTCCTCCCTGGAGCCTGGGATGGCGCAGGTTTTCCTGACTGAGGAGGGAAAGGAGGCCAAGCTACAAGTTAGGGACCCACAGGGAGCCCAGGCAATGGGCTGGGGTTGGAGGGAGGCACAGGGCGTTGCCGGTGGAGGAGGTGCAGTCGCTGGCCAGCTTGGCCTCAGGATGTGCCAGGTTCTGGAGCTTTACGAGTGTGGCATCCTCTCCTTCCCATAGTGCCCCACCCAGTGGGTGCTATTATTTCCCCAGCTACAGAGAATGGAGCAGAGGCTCAGGGAGGTGAAGTCGCTTTCCCAAGGGCGCACAGCTGACGAGTGGCACAACCGAGGTGCAAACCCTGGCTCCTGGTTCCAGAGTGCAGCTCTGCTTTCCTCGTGCGAACCGCAGCAGGGGTGAGGCCAGTGCCAAGAGGAAGAGTGGACAGAGGTGTGGGAGTTGGGCTTCCGGAAGCGACCCACAGATACTGCAATAGCCCTGTGCCTCGCGTAATACCCGGGCCATCCGGAGCGTCCATTGGGCTGCTCCTGTGAGGTCAGGATTACAGTTTCCATTTTATAAAAGGGGCAATTGAAGCCCCAAAAGGGGAGGTAACTCGACTGAGGTCACACGGCAAGCAAGTAGCTAGCCTGGATTTGGGCCCAGTTCCCGCGGACCTGCCTCAAAACATTGTGTGTGTGTGTGTGTGTGTGTGTGTGTGTGTGTGTGTGTGTGTGTTCTTGGTCTCTAGGCTGCCCTCCCTGACATCCAATGCTGTTGGTGCCTCCAATCCACTACCATGAGCTCGTGCTCAGAGCTGGCCCTGGGGACGTGGTGTGGGTGTTGGGTCAGATCTACGGGGGAGCTGGGGTGATGGCAGCTCAGGGGCAGAGACAGATGTCACGTGGCAAAATGAAAAGGTAGTGCAATCAGGAAAGGGTGGACACAGGGGCAGGCACAGACCTGCGCAGCAGGAGGAGCCGCTGTCCTGGGTGGTGGAGACAGGGGAGCCTTGGGAGACTGACCAGAGGAGGGAACGTCTGAGGCAGCTTCCCACAGTGACCAGGTGACAGAAGGGGAAGCCGGGACGAGGATGGCCAGGGTTTAGGCCATGCAGTGGTTCTGAACGGGAGGGGTGGGGAGGCAGGGTGATGGACAAAGTCGTGAGAAATGAGTTTGTGTGCACACGTGTGTTTGTATATATACAAGTGTGTGTGTGTGTGTGTGTCTGTGCGTGGGCAGTGGGCTTCAGGGAGTTCTCTGGGGATCAGGACCACTCATTAGCTGCTCAGGATTTGCTGTGTGGTTTTGGGAAGTGGCTGACCTTCTCTGGGCTGGAGAAGGGAATCCACCCCAGAGTCTTTCTATGTGTTGCACGACCTCACCTGAGAGCTGGGGAACAACCTTCTCTGCCAGCACTGAGCTCTTCCTACCAGGAAGGCCCCTCAGTGCTGCTAGCTCTTTCCAGCCTGGACAGTAACCCCAGCGCAGAGATGAATCAGCCTGGCTGCTGGCCTCCTCCTGTCCCGTCCTCCCTCAAGTCCCAAACCGGCTCCTCACTGTGCCTGACAGTTCCCAAGAGCTCCAGGAAGTTTGCTCCCCTCCTCCCCTTCTTCCCTTTCCTGTCCACCAGCAAGGCACTCAGTGTCCCCTGAGCAGCAGCGCGTGTGGCAGATGGTGGCACATTGGTGCGGTTTTACCCGGGGTGCCACCCTGTCTGAGGACCAGTTCTCCCCTCTCCTGCCTCACGGCTTTGCAGTCCTCCCAGCGGCTCTGGAGTTCCACTCGGCCTTAGGAAGGCATCCTTGGGCCCTCTGCCCAGCCCAGGAGGCTGCTGACTGTGCCAGCACCGGCCTCTGCCCCTGGGAGCTTTAGGTGCCAGGGATACAGGAATGATCACTGGCTCAGGACGGAGGATGCTGGGACTCAGAGAAAATGACACATCAGCAGACATCTGAAGGCAGGGGGCTCTCTTGGTCTCTTCCCAGCTAGGCCATCCCTTTAGTTTTCCCCTGTGAGAGATGAGGTTGGCAGGAGCAAGCGTGGGGGGCGGATTTGGATCAACTCGAGTCAAGACACTATAATGGAAAGCCATGAAATGTCACCGAGCAGTGGAGTGACATTAAACAAAAGGAGGCATCAGGATGGTCAGTTGTAGCAGCGTCCCGGAAGAAATGAGAGCAGGCTCCGTAATGCCCAGGAGGAAGGGTGGACGTCCAGCGTCCTCGTCTGCTGACTGTGCGCCAGATCCTGTTCTAAGCACACCGTGTGTGCCAAAATATTTTATTTTCTCTAAAACAGTCAGAGGTTAAGTATTGCATTGCCGTCATCCAGAGAAGAGAAAGCTGAGATTCAGAGATGACAGGGGACTGCAAAAGGCCCTCCAGGTGGCAAACAGCAACGACTCAACCCACCATGAAGGCCCATGTTCTGGTCTTTCCTGAAGCAGCCCTGTTGTTAGATTTCTGTGCCTGGCAGTTCCCAGGAGCTCCAGGAAGTTCGCTCCCCTCCTCCCCTGCTTCTGTGAGATTAGGGGGTTGAAACCACACAAGCTTCTATTCTTACAGTTCTGGAGGTGAGAATCCCAGGAAGAGCCATGGTGTCCGCTGGGCTGGAGCCCTCCGCGGCCCCAGGGAAGGCCTACCTGCTCCTTCGTCCGGAGTCCGAGGACGCCACGTTCCTTGATGTGTGGCCGTGTCACTCAGATCTCTGCTTCCTTCCTCAGTCAGGTTGCTCAGCTTTTTGTTGCTGTTCATGAACATCTGAGAACAATGACTTTAAAGTGGGAAGATTTATCTTGGCTGATAGCTTCATGGGTTTCAGACCAAGGTCAGCGGGGTCGGTTGCTTTAGCCCTGTGGCGAGGAGAAACATGGACAGGAGTGTAGCAGCAACCAGAAGTAGAGAGACAGAGAGACAGAGAGACAGAGAGACAGAGACAGAGACAGAGACAGAGAGACAAAGAGACAGACAAGACAGACAGACAGACGGAGGGAGAGCCAGAGAGTGGACTACCCCCTTGATGGAGTCAGAGCCCGTGGTACCTGTCACTTCCCCAAAAGCCTCTCCGCTGCGAACCAGGACTTTAGCACCGGAGGCTGGGGGCCATTTCAAATGTCAACCCTAACATCCCTGCGCCAGCTGCTCCCTCCTGAGCCCTGATGACACTGGGTTTGGTGGGCTGCTGTGATCCGATCACCTGTGCCAGGCCCTCCTCTCACCGGACTCTGCCTGGCGTGGAGAAGGTGCCCCCTGCGTGGCTGACAGCTGTCAAGGGAACCAGTGATGTTCAGGACTTGCCGAGGCCACAGTGGCGCTCTCATTCCCATGTGTCCTCGGTGGAAGTCCAACACAGGCATGGTGTGGACTCCTAGGGCGCCCTTCATGTCACAGAAAGCATGCCGGGCACCCTTGGCTTGGGTGCCGCTGTGAACCTGCTCTGGCCATCTCATAACCAGGAGGTCCAGGAGACAGTTTAGCTTTAACTAGAATTTTAGGGGTTCGTGACCCTAAGAATAAACCAGAAATGGATCCAGAAGTGCTCAGGAATTAGGGTGGAAGCTCCCTGAGGGCTGGGAGCAGCCGGATGCTGAGACAGCGGAGCAGCAGAGCATCCGGAGGCTCTGGGACCGGAGTCTCCTCTTTTGCTGGTGGAGAGAGCAGGCTGGGAAATCAAGGCTCCCCGTACGCACATCAGAATTCACACTGCTGGTCATTGCTGTGCTCCTCCAAGCCAGGCCTGACAGTGGCTTCGGCACAGAGCTCCAGGAATCTAGAGCCAGCTAACTAGCACTGGGCGTTAAGGAGAACCCTAGGTCCTCCACTTGGAGCCCACAGAGGTTCCACGAGTACAGACAGGCTTCCTTCCCTGCTATGACGAGGCCCACCTCTCTCTCTCTCTCTCTCAAGTGCCTGTATCTCTGTCAGGCCTCAGGTTTGAAAACCTATTTAAAACAAAAGCAAAGCTGGGCATAGTGGCCCACACCTGTAATCCCAGCATTTGAGAGGCTGAGGCAGGAGGACTGCAAGTCTGAGCCAAGCCTGGGCAACTTAGTGAGACCTGTGTTGAAATTAAAAAGGGCTGGGGATTAGCTCATGAAGGCCTGGGCTCCATGGTCAGTACTGTGGGGTGTGGGGGAGAGAGCACGCTTTTCACCCCAAGGTTGAGAATCCCAAGCTTCAGGCCCCAGCCACTGGGCGCCAAAGGACAACGGCTTCTCACTGGCTGGCAGCGCCTGGCACAGGGCTGCAGGCCTGGTAGCAGGTTGAGGGTTTCCACCTCCCTCTCCAGGGCCTGGGGTCTGCGGCCAGGGGCAGGCAGGTGAGGCTCCAGCTGACAACACCTCAGCCTCCGTGTGGCCTCAGGCTGCCGGGGAGGCCCAAGCTAGCTGCTCGGCTCTGGCCTGGGGGTGCTTCCTGGTCTATTAAAGCGCTTTCTCCCAGCGCCCTTCGGGGTCCTGTGTGTGCCCACCACGGCCCCCTCTTCTTCCTCTTCCTCCTGTCCCCAGCCCACGAGGACACTGTGGCTCAGAGGGGTGCAGGGCCTGGCCCAGGCCACGCAGTGAACAGTGGTGGAGACGGACTCAAACTGGGTCCAGTGACAAAAGCCTCACTCCTGCCCGGGTGTGGCCCTCATGGAACGATCACCAGAGCTGAGCCCTCCTGAGGGCTCCTTCGTAACTACCCTGCTCATGGTGACATACAGGACATTTGGAGTCCTGCTTTGTTCCTGTTTTGCTGCTAACTGCTGGGCCACCTAGGGTCAGTGCGTGCCTTCTCTGGGCCCAGCGTTCCCATCTGTGCAGTAAGGGGTGAGATGCTTAGGCACCTGGACCAACCCAGCAGAGCCGGGAGGTTTGGAGTCAGATAGGCTGGCTCTGATTTCTAATTCTAGGGAGCTGTGTGACATTAGGCCAGTGGTTTAACCTCTCTGTGCCTCAAGTTATTTTCTGTGAAATAGTGTTAGAGTGGGTGGTTTCTGAATTAAGGGTTGGGGATGGCGGGAGAGCGACATGAGGGTCTAAGGTGGCTCAGGTTATGGAAGGTACCCCCAAGTTCCTGTGTTGGAAACTTAATCCCCAGTGCACTGTGGAGACCCTCGCTGGGTGCCCGCACCTTCATCTCAAACTTCCCGACCTCTATAGTGAGCCAGATACATTCTGCTCTTTGTAAGTTACCCAGACTCTGGGATTCTGTTACAGCAGCAGAAAACAGATGAATGTGGATGATGAAAGACTTTGAAGCCCAGAACCAAGCCACACCCCAGCTGCCCTCCCCCGCCTCTTTTCTCCTCTATAACTGTTATTCTAGGCAACTTTGTCTTTCTGGAATGTTATTCTAGGCTCGGGAATCAGACTGTGAGTCTGAGCTGGGCACCCTGGGTACGGCAGTCTGTCTGTGACCTTGGCATCCTCGTCTGTAAAATGGGCCGGTAACGCCTCTATGGCTCATGGGACTTTCTCCACAGAACCACTTAGCTCAGGTCATGTTTCCCGAGGTCTCTGCTGTTATTTCTTTGAGGTGGGGTAAGGCCCAGGCTCCGGGCTTGGCTGGCTGGTTGGAATTCCAGCTCTGCCACTGAATAGCTGTTTACATGAAAGACTTAACCTTTCTTTGCCTCCTGGGAATAGGGGGGTTACATTGTTACCTCCTTCCTAGGGTTTGCCATGAGGATGAAGTATCCAGTGTCCAGCACCCCGGGGGGGACTTAGCTGCTTTGATGATCTGGTGGATGGGAGAGAGGATACAGGAATACAGGGCAGAGGCCAGAGAACCCCCCAAGGAGAGCACCCTCACTGCAAGGACCAAGTGTGTAGCTGGTGGTGATGGGGTGACATGGGGGTGTCTGGCCCCCTGCATACCCAGGGCAGCCCCTGTGGGTCAGGGAAGGCTTCCTGGGGTGAAGAGGTGGCCTCCAAGTTGGAGGTGGGAGCTCGAGGCTACTGACCACCAGCAGCGCAGGACCCGCCTCTGGGTGGGGGGAATGACCATCGCAAAGCCGGGGTGCGGTGGGGGGGGGGGACAGCCGGGCCCAGCTTCCCAGCAGGAGTCTGGCGCTCCCGGCCCTTGAATGGGCCTATGCGGCTCCCCAGCACCCCGGGGGCACATATGTTCCTGGTTTGCACCCAGACAGCGGGCACAGTTCCCTCTGCGCTGGGGGGGGGGGCGTCCCCAGCGGGCCACTGCCACCCACAGCCCGGGCCCCCACTCCGCAGCTGGCGCCCCGCCCTGCCTCCCTGGCAGCCCCGTTTCCTGCTCCTCCCCCGCCCCTCCCTCCAGCTGCTGCTCGGCTGGACTGAGTTCTGTCCCGTCCAGCAGTCCTGACCGGAGCCTGGGGGACAGGGCGGGAGCAGGCAGGCCCCTGCGCAGGGGAGGGCGCCGGGCTCGGGGGTCCCAGGCATCGTCGGACCTGGACGTGCTGCTTCTGGGCCAGAGCCGTGGCCAGGGCTCCCCTGCACGTCTTGGGGGGCCCCGAGCCCCGGATCCGCGGGAAGACTGGACGCCAGACCAGGCGGAGGAGCAGCAGGTACCGGCTGACTGTGACAGCTTCCCGAGGGACGGGACGGGAGCGCTGGCAGGGGGCGAGGGTCCCACAGGAGAGCTTTGCGCTAGTTTTAGATTTCACAAGTTGCCTGTATCCGTTCCTTGTGAAACAGAACAAAACACCAGCGACGTCTCTAAGTATGTAAACGTGGATTCACGCTCGCCCGATTTTCCAACACCTGGCTGGCAAACCTACTTCATCCTGGGTCACAGAGCCGGAGTTTCCTTCCCTGCCCTCTGCATTTGAATGGCTGCATAGAAAGGATGCCTTGGAGTTTATTTAACATTTTGTGCTTGTGTTTGCTTCCATTTGCTTTCTTGTTATAAATAGGACTGCAAGGAATGGTCTAGCCAGCATGTATCTTTGTGTACAGAGGCCTAGGGATCCTTTTTTAGAAGTAAATGATTGCCTATTTGCAAAACACTCCGGGAACCTTTTTTTTCTTATTGATATTTAAGAGATCTTTGCATATGAAGGATAGGAACGCTCTGTGAGTATTCTCTATTGAAAACACTCTTGGTGCCCTCTCTGTTTTCATGCTGGTGCATTTCAATGAGGAAGCCATAACAAGTTTTTAAAGCTAAATTACAAATAAATAACACAGCTCAGTGCTCAAGGGCTGCCCCTGTAATCCAGATCTTGTGTCTGAGGCCACGTAGAGAGCCAGTGGCTGAGGCCCTTGTGTGGGTCTCTGTCTTCTCTTCTGTGATTGTCCCGGCTGCCTCTCAGGCTGGCCCAGACACAGTCTCCTCCAGATGCCTCTGCAGCTGTGGTGGCTGCTGTCCCTGGCCCATGCAGTTTTGTGGGGCAGAGCCCTGGCCAGGGCTGGCCGAGCATTTCCTTAACAAAGAAGATTTCACTTAAACTTGCCACACTCAAGTGGTAAGGAGTCAGGTACTTGTGAAATTCACAGGAAGAGTTATCTCTGGATGCAGAGCTCTGGGCTCTACCAAAAGTTTTACTTACTTAATTGAACTACTGAGGATTGAACCCAACCTAATATCCACAGCTCTTTTACATTTTTTTTTTTAATTTTGAGATAGGGTCTCATTGCCTAGGCTGGGCATGAATTTGTGATCCTCCTGCCTCAGTCTCTAAGAGTGTTGGCTGGGATTATAAGGGAGTCTCCCAAAACTTTAAGGAATAAATAAACTTGACACTGGGGCCCTGTCTGGCTTGACGCTTTCTGAGAAGTCCCTGCCTCCATCTCTGTCTGACAGACTCCTCCGGGTCTGGTCCTTCCACCTCATGGTTTGGGGCACACTGTCCTACGATTGGTCACATGTTGAGCTCTCCTGTGAGGCCAGGCCTGAGGGAAGGACTCTCTGCATGCCAGGCCCTTATGTGAGAATGAACACAGACCAGGAGCGTGTAACAGTTAAAACGAGTTAGGCTTCAGCTTCACCTTCTGTGAAATGGGGTGGGAGAGCTGGACTAAAATCCTGTCTCTGAGATGCTCACTTACTGATGCCTCTCAGTTTGCAAAGCACTTTCTTGAGAATCTTTTTGTGACTCTTTACCATGTCTATGTGATAAAGGTCCCAGAAATACACCCATTTTACAGATGAGCAAACCAAGGTTTAGAGAGACTCTGAGATTCAGGAGAGATTAGAGTTCCCAAAAGCACCACAGGGCACTGTGACTACAGGGGGTTAGATTGAATTGGTGTGGCACCTGGCAGCAGAGTGACTTGGGACATGTCATTCCTTATCTTTGTATCTCAGTTTCTTCATCAGGAATATGGAACTATGAATAGTAACCACCTCGCAAGATTACATTAAAATGAAATGATGTAAAGCAATTAGAAGAGGTTTGTCATGCAGTAATATTAATTAAATATTAAGCTAATATTAATAATTGATTTAACTGACATTAAATGCTAATTATAATTACCTTTTCTTCCTCCTCCTCCCTCTTTCTCCTCTTCCTTCTTTTTCTCCATCCTGTCAGTTTTTGTGTGTGTGGTACTGAGCTACATTCCCATCTCTTTTTAATTTTTAAAAAACATTTTGTTTTGAGATACGGTCTTGCTAAGTTGCTGAGTTGCTCAGCCTGGGCTTGAACTTGTGACTCTCCTGCCTCAGCCTCCCAGAGCTCTGGGATTATAGGCATGGGACACTAAGCCTGGCTTCTCACGGTCATGTCTAGATTACCATGTTGTCTGTACTTGTAACATCCAAACATAAATTGATATGAACTTCTTTACCATTGGTTATTAATGCTCAGATTCTCAGAAAACCCAAAGCCTGCCTCATTTCCTTTGATCCTGCCCCACACGGGTGCAGCCATTGCTGCCTGCTGTAAGCTATGAAGCAGACTCAGCGTCTCAGCCCTAGCCCACCCAGATCGCAGTCCTCGTGGGTGTTTCTTTCGAAGCCTTAGGTTCTGGAATCAGAATCTCTCAGGGTGAAGCTTAGTATCTGCATGTTGAACCAGCTCCCTAGGAAAGTTGATGCACCTCAGAACTTGAGAAGCACCGATCTAGAATTCCAATGTCTAGTCTTTTTTGTTCTTTGTTCAGGTTTCTGGGTCCTTCGCTGTGTGCTGAGTTTTCCTTCCTAAGCAAACATCCATGTGTTTCTGTGAAGCCGCATGTTCTGTGTCAGCACTTGAAGCCAGGAAGCTGGGCAGAGAAGTGAAACTTGGTCTTATTTGTACATGAAAGTCAGGCCATGACAGCAATTGTTCCCATGAAGGGGGCTTGGAGGCTATTATTAGCCACGTAATCCTCTTGTTAAATAAGGCAGATGGTGAAGTGCACTCAGAAACAGATGAAAGTGAGCTATGCTCAGTGCCACAGAAGCAGGGGCTCCGGGCTGCGACTCCCTAAACCTTCCTATGGTTGTTCGAGGGCCTCTAGGAATCTTTAGAGCTCTGTGGGGAGGGCTGAAAACAGCAAATCTACTCCAAGGAGTTAAGAGATCAGATTTCTAGACCTTTTTGGACTCATGTTGCAGCATCTGTGAATGAGGAGGTTGTAAGTTGTATTAGTTAGTTAGGGTGAGCTGCCAGACAAATAGGCCCATGTATGTATAGTGGCTCAAACATGACAGATGTTTCTTATATGGCAGGTATTCTCTTTTCTCTTCTTGCTTTTTGAGATAGAGTTTTGTTATGTTGTCCAGGGCTGGCCTGTATTTATTTGTTTATTGGTACTGGGGATTGAATGCATGGCCTTGTACTTGTCAGGGAGGCAGTGTGCTGGGTGAGCTATCTCCCCAGTCCCCAGGGCTGGTCTTTATCTCCTATGTTCCAGTGATCCTCTGGCCTCAGCTAAAAGGTATGCAGCACCTCACCCAGCTTCAGGCAGGTATTTGTGGATGGAGGTCAGTCTCCTTCCTTGCGAAAATTCTGTGACTCAGCTGGTGGCCCCACCACCTCCTTAGATATTGTGGTTGTCTGAAGCCAACTGGCACTGTGACCACCCTGGCCGAGCAGTCACCGGCATCCCCTCTGCTCAAGTGAAAACCGCACCTGTGAGCAGTCCAGGGATACGGAGCTCTCGCTGAGGATGGCTTCGTTCATGTTCTTGGAGAGTGGATCTCTTAGACAGTGAGCTGTCCCTGCCACAGATAGGGTGACCACGTGGCTTTCTCCCGTTCTTTATCCCAAAATTTTAGTAGCCAGACTTAAAAGGTAGCAAGGGGCGCCCCTCTGTCCTGAAGGTCACCCCTTCTCACGGTACTGAGTAAAACCCCTGCTCAGACCCCCAAGCACAGATCTTTCCTGAATGTGGGCAGCAGCCCTTCTCTTTCCCTTCTGGAAGAAAGAAAATAAGAAAAAGCATTTTCCTGGGTGCACGGCATCGGTGGGGTGGAGGTTTCCTTGTCCATCAGCTAGTTGGATCCTCCTGACTTCAGCACGCTGAAGACAAGGAAATAAAGCTCAGAGAGGCAAAGGGACCTGCTCGGGGTGACACAGCTCAGGAAAGAACTGTGACAGGAGCTCAGAAGAGCCTGTTCCTGTGCCGGGGTCCCAAGTGCCCATTGTGGTGTTTGTTTCGTGTGTGTGTGTGTGTGTGTGTGTGTGTGTGTGTGATCGTGGTCAGCGTAGAGATTTTCTTCAGGCTGGACTTCCCCAGAGCTGGGCATAATAAGGGAAGTAGAGGATCCGGGCCATGCCCGTGTCCCCACGGTGGGCCAGGGTTACAGATTGTAAGGCGGCTGGGTGGCTGCGCCAGCTTGGGAAAGCCCAGTGTGACTAAGCGTCACAGTGATTGGTCAGGAAAAAGAGAAGGGACATTGTGTGTGTCTTGGGTTCCTGGATGAGCTGAGGTGGTGGCTGGGCTGCACACAGAGTGGGCGCTTGGGTAAAATTTCCTGTGTGAACAAACCCACGGCAGAGGGAAAGTCACAGCCACATGAAAAAACTGAGTTGAGTCAGGTCCACTTTCCGTCCTTGGGCTTTTAAAGGAATGGGGTGAGGGGGAGGAAAATTTGTAATCTAAGCTTTTGGTTATTCACTCAACAAACACTTAACTTATTAGCACCTACTATGTGTCAAGCACTCCACAGGGCAAGAATGATGGGGAAAGGTAGGATTCTTATCCCCACAGACCTTCAGAGAAGACATGGGGGTAGTTACATTTGGTCCCATTTTAGAGATGAGGAAAGTGAACCCCTGATTATTGGTTGAGTGACATTCCCAAGTCTCTTGGTGGGATTAGGATTTGGGTTATTATTTCCCAGTGCAGGGTTCTTTCTACCTCACTGCCAGAGTAGGCCTGGGATGAAGGGAAAGAGCTTGTTTCTGGCAGCCATTCTGTGCTCTTTCTGGACTCAGAGCATCTTGGTTTCAGACAATATCAGGAAGTCAGTCCATGTACTTCTCTTCGAAATCTCCAAAAGTTTTGCAGCGATGGCCATAAACTGATTGAGTAGACTTTCTTGAGCAGCTGGGTAGAACCCACGCAAGAATTTTACACTGTGCTATCAAGAGAGGAAACTTAATGACTGAATAGTGTTGGTTGGTAGACTAACGGGGTGATGCTCACATACTTCAGAGCTGGCTTTTCCAGAATTCAGCCCGACTTTGCCCCTTGATTTCCTGCCCTTCCCCTGGCTGCATCTAAGGTTGGGGCGGGGTTAAAGGACCAAATACACGCAAAGCACTGGGTTCCGCACGTGCGCAATTCTGCGAGGCCATTTCTGTGTTACGGAAATCGGGCTTTGGGATTCGCCTCTGCATGATGGGTTGACCCGGGCACCAGTTTTCTGGGCTGGGGAAGGTGCTTTGCGCCAGTCCCTTGTACGTGGGCTGGGGCAGCTGGGGCTCCTCAGCCTGCGGCCTCCCCCACAAGCTCTGGCTGTGCGTGAGGTTCCACAGCTGAGTCAGCAGGGGGTCAGCAGCCATCCAGGCGGAGCAGGAATCAGTTCTGCTTTCTTGGGGACGTAACTTGGGTTCCTGACCCCAGCCCTGGGTCCTGCGGGGGGTAACGTTTGTGCAAGGAGGTGGGGGCGGGGAGATGGATGCAAGAGAGCTGGCGCACTCTTCCTTGCTGGGACTGAGTGACGGGAGGGAGGAGAGTCAAAGGGACAGGGAGTGGAGCAGGGGGCGACCGCGGGCCCTGCAGCCAGGCAGAGCTCGGTTCTGGCCCTGGTTTGGCACGGGCCGCCTTGCAGAACACGGACCAGTCACATAGCCACGTGACCTCTCTGAGCCTCAGTTTCCTTGGCTCAGGGTCACTAACGGTGTCCACTGTGTTCTTTGGCCTGTATCATGCACTCCACTAATGACCTAGGGGATTGCGTAAGGGCAGGGACATGCATAACACACTCATCCTTTGTTATATAAATGTTTGGCCAGTCTGAAGAATGTATGAACTCCTACATGTTAGCTGTAAGAATTTAGGTAGTAAGTGTATTCGTTTTTGGTTGCTGCTAAACCAACAGTTACCACAAATTAAGTGCAAAAGCCATGAATTTATTTTTCCTTAGGTTCATTTCTTATGATACGTATTCTCTTATTTAGTTTTAAAAGATATCAGAAGTGTTAAACCTATTTCACCCGGCTAAAATTAAAGCACAGTTAGGAATAAATTCCTTCTTGGAAGCTCTAGGGGAGAATCAGTCTCTGTGACTTTCCTAGCTTTTGCGGGCTGCTCGTATTCCTTGGCTCGTGGTCCCCTCCCCACTTCCAAAGCCAGGTCCAGGGCAGAGTTCTTCTCAGGATGTGCCACTCTGGCCCCTGCCTCCCTTTTTCATTCATAAAGACCTGTGTGATTACTTGGGATCAGCTGGTTAATCCGTGTAATCTCCTCACCTCAAGATGCCTGATTTGATGACATCTGCAATGTCATCTATGGCCTTCTTTTGCCATAGAAGGCCTCTGTATGAGTTGCTTTCTTGTCATTGTGACAAAATAGCCAACACTCATAATTTAGCGGAGGAGAGCTCTATGCTGGCTCATGGATTTTAGAGGATCCAGCTCACAGTTGACTGGCTCCGAGACAGGAAGGGCACGGGTGTAGGAGAGGGACACTGCTCATGTCATGGTGGGTAGGAAGCAGAGAGTGAAGTCAGGGCCCGGGGAAGGGTATGCACGCTTCTAGGCCGCCCTAGTGAGCTACCACCAACCCGGCCCACCTGCTAACAGCAAGCCAGCCAGCTATAGGCTCCTGATCCAGTCCCTTCCCAAACTCCATGTCTGAATGCACGAGGCTTTGGAGGGGCCATGCTAGATCTAAACCCTAGATTACCGCGGTCAGAATGTGGGCATCTTCGTGGGTCTGTTACTCTGCCTCCATGGGAAGGGACATTTCAAACTCTGCAGCGTGCCTGTTTGTCTTCTGAATTTGCACTTGAGAGTTCAGATGGCCATTCTTCTACTTATCAGCTCAGCAGTTCTCTGAGCATCAGAAGGGATGGGGGGGAACCACCAGCGAGGCTGTCCAGGGCCGACCGAGTGGTTACCAGGCTGGACCCAGACTTCAGTATTGTTTTGACTGGGTTCAGACCCCTGCTTTACCACACAGGAGCTGCCAGCCAAGCAGATGAGTTCCCTGGGCTATGCAAATCCCCCTCTATCATGAGGATAGAAGGGGACAGCCAGAATCTAGTGCCTGGCACCTGGTGGAAGCTCAGCAGGACACGTGAACCACGAGGCCATGCGATTCCCAGCTTGGGCCCTTCTGTCTCCAGCATGAGTGACTTCCCAACAGGAGACCCTCCTGTTTCTGCCCCGGGCTGGGAGCAAGGCTGGTGTGGCTCTAGAGCTGCCAGGAGCTGAAGTCCCTGGAGGGTTCATTGTTGTGCAGGTGTGTGCCAACCAGATTGCGGTGACAGCTGTCCAGCCGGCACTGTGCTCTCTCTGGAAGCTACTCAGGATCCTGAGAAGGTAGCTCAGGATGGATCGATCACTGCTGTCTCCTCACTGTAACAGCCTGCTGTTCGCTGTTCTGCTAGCAATGTGCCTCAGTTTCCCTCCTAAGTGTCCTTTGCTGCTACTGATTGTTCCACTCCCCCTTGGCATGCTTTATTTAAATACTAAGAGGGGACCAGATCATCAAATCATTTCCTCCCATCAGGGTCTGTCCTGGGTCCCTTATAGGCCTCTGAATTCTCTTTGAGGCTGGATTGACCCCCTCTCCGTGTGGAACCTTCATCTCCATCAGGCCTCAGAGGAGCCCCAAATGTCACAGCTTGAAGTGACTTAATTTGTTCATGATTCTGTAACACGTGGAGTTCTGCAGGGACCCCTCATCTCCGGCCCGTGCAGTGTTGTTACATCACCGTGGGCTGTGTTCAGTCTGGGGCTCACCTGGGCCAGGCCCACTGAAGATGGGGTGGCGTCCTGGGAGTGTTGTCTCTCTCCAAGCAACTGCTGGACTTCACTCCCTAGAAGCTTGGGACTGCAAAAATAGAAGCTGCCAGGTCTCTTGAGAGCTAGACCAGGGACTAGTACAGAGTCTCTTCTGTGATTTCTTGCCTGCAGTGGAAGGTCACCAGGCCAGCCCAGTTTTAAGGAGAGGGGAAATAGAGCTCACCTCTTGATAAGAGGAGCGATGTGTATTTTGGGGGAAGGAGGCTCTATGAGGTCCTGCTGGTTTCCCAGCTTCTTGGAAAATATGAAATGTTAGAGCAGGGCCAAGAATACAGTGTGAACAGATAACGGCCAGCTTTCCAGGACAGGAGGAGGCCTGGGGCCCAACCTGAGAGCCATGGTCACCCCAAGGTCACAGGGAGTGAAGCAACCCCCAGCCAGCTGGTCCCACCACCGCTTCCTGTCCTGAGTCCTGTTTCTGATTTCCTTTGCATTCGAGGGTTCTCATGGGGTGCGGGCGGGAAAGCTGTGAAAAAAAAAAGCCCATGTCGCCAGCAAGGTTGGGGAGTCGAGGTCCCCGCCCAGGCCCTGCCACGGTTTTGGGCCAAAGCAGGAAATGGAAAGGAAGTGCTTGCGGCCAAACTAGGCCACTGGCATTGTCCACAACCAACTTTTCTTGGCTTTTCACGGCTCAGGATTTCTGGTCCCCTCTGTCAGGCTGGCCCCCTCACACAGAGGCCACATTTTATTTCTGAGCCCAACCCTGGGCCGGGGGTAAGTGATTTTTCCTGTGTCACAGCCAGCGAGTGGCAGAAATGGGTTTCAAAAGGGGTCTGTGGAGTGAGCAGGCCACCTCTTCTGCCCAAGGGGTGGACATCGCCTTCTCAGGAAAAGGAAGCCCTTTTTCTTCCTGATCTAAATCCTTGACAGAGCAGAGGCATCCTGTGAGTCAAGTCTGTCAGAAAGGAGACTAGAAGAATTGCCCACATTCCCCGAAGACTGGCCCCTGACACCAGCCCTCCCAGTCCCCCACGCTGGCCGTGTCCAGGCTGGGCTCCTGTCCAGTCCCACTTCCTGCCACCAAGGTTGCGCTCCAGGCCACTCACACCTTGGCCCAGTCCTTGCAGGCTGTTTATAAAATGGTACACACCCTCTGGCTTCTTGTCCACGCGTGGGGAGGGTGGGAAGTGGGGCGCAGACTTCTGCCTCACTGCCAGGAAAACTGGGGACCAGAGAGCGAGGGACATTCATTCCCTAATCATGCGGTCCTTATTAGCTCAATAAAGACTGTCACCGTCTATCAGCTCCAGCAATTTGCTCTCCAGTGGGGCCTGTAGGGAAAATGATTCATCCGGGAGTTGGGGAGACCTGTGTTTGAATCCTGGGCCTCTCATTTCCAGTTGGGTCACCTTAGATCTCTCTCTCTCTCTCTCTTTCTCTCTCTCTCTCTTCTTCCTTGAGTTTCCTCACTTTTAAATCAGAAGGGATGATAGACCTCCTTTCTTGAGTTACGTGGTGAGAATTAAATGAGATAAACCATTAGAAAAATGTGACAGTGGGATAGCACTTAGTAGGTCCTTTGTCTGTGGAGCCTGCCTCAACCTTCTGAGCGTTAAAGCTAAAAACGACACACATGAGGCCCTCGGGAAATGCTTTCTACAATGAGATGGAGTCTGCTAACCGCCCCCACCTTCCTGCAACCCCTTTCCCTTACCAGCCCTGTTGTGCTGAGACTGAGCTCAGAGAGGTTGGCTGATTCCCTGCAGCCAAACAGCTTCGCTATTCTTATTTCCCAGTAAATCCTGTCCTCCAGGGTGGGCACTGCCCTTCTGCTCTGCAATTTTTAGAGCATTTTCTCTGTGCTCTGCCTCTGATCCTCCCTGCACCAACGTTTCCTGGGACTGTGTATCCACCTCAGGCCCTGTTCCCGCAGGAGCTTGTTCCCATTCAGCAGAAAGCAGACACACTGAGGTGTGTGCAGCTGATGGTCGCAATGTTAAAGATGTTGGACGCAGGTGAGGGGAGGCTTTAGGTCTGGGATCTTCCTGGAGGCCAGAGAGAACAACCTCCTCTGCTTCAAGGTTTTGAGGGCCGAAAGTTCCTGGCTGAGGTCCCCAGGAGAAGTCTGAGTTCCAACTTCCTCACGCCTCTCCAGCCCCTCTCTGTTCCTTCCCTTTACTGTACACTGAGCAGTTGGAACAGGGACAGTTTTTTTAATGTGACAAAACTGGACATCAGCAGAGTCAGACTAGGGAGACAAGAGTCACTGTCTTGGCCTGCCTGTCTGTCCACTGCCTGCTGACCGTCAGCCTTTCTCGGTCAGAAAGTGGCACCGAAGTGGCTATTCCAGCTGCATCTGTGTTCTGAATGAGAGCCTGGGGTCCCTGTCACTCTTGGCTGAATGGGCAACGCTGCTTTTCAGGGCCAGGCGGCCCTGCCTCCCATGCATGGACCCTGGAAGTGGACAGAGGAGAGGGTGGAGCGCCAGGCCTGGTGTGGAGGAAAAGAGCGTCGCCAGGTGTGTCTGGAAGGGCAGGATGGCTTGGTTCCAAACTCCTTGACTTTTGTCAAGATGGCCTTGTTTTCCTCTTCTGTCAAATGGAAGTGAGACCAGTGCTTCCTCTCGGGCATGAGGTCAGGGCTGTTATGGGAAAGAAAATTTTTAAAAATTTCTTAATTGTTTTGATATTTGCCGTAATAAGTTATGTAAAGCGAAGAAATTGGCCGCCGATTGGAGACACAGGCCTGTAATTTTAGCACTCTGGGAAGCTGAGGTAGGAGAGTTACAAGTTCAAGCCCAGCCAGAGTACTTTAGCAAGACCGTGTCTCAAAGTGAAAACAAAACAAAACAAAAGGGCTGGCTGGAGATGTAGTTCAGGGACAGCCTGGGGTTCGAAGCCCAGCACTGAGGGGCGGGGGAAGCCAAGAAACCGGAGCTGGGAGGTGGGACTTGGTCAGGGATGCAGGCTGCTCCCAGGGACGTCCAGGAATGCTATGGACTCTCACAGACACAGTCACAGCTACTTGGTTATCGGCTGTCCTTTGCCTTGCCCTTGGTCTTGCTGTGTCTGGGTAAGAAGCTCCTCGATTGCTCACACCCTGGGGCGCTCTGGACAATTTGCTTCCTCTTTGGGAGGTAAGTTCCTAAAAACTGGGGGTGCTGCCTGGCACTCTCAGGGTGGGAAGTAGCAGTGATGAAACAGGATCCTGGCTCCAGGCTGGCCTCAGACAGATTTCTGTGACCACCCATAGGGCCTGTCTGGGCCTCCCCTGGGGTGTCACTTGGAAATGGTGCAGACATCTCTAGATCATCAGTTCCTTAGTGGGGTTCAAAGCTTTGGGGTTCCTGGCTATCCCCCAGACCCAAGACACAGAGTGCTGTATGATGCTGGGTTGGAGGCCAGCGGCCAGCTGCCTGGTGTCTGGTCCTGTCTTCCAGGGCACCTGCTGTTCTCCTGATTCCTCCGTCTCCTTCCCTCCCTCCTCCCCTCCTCTCTCCTCCCTTTCCAGTTCCTTCCTTCCTTCCTTCCTTCCTTCCTTCCTTCCTTCCTTCCTTTCACCGTTCCAAAGCCAGTGCTCTGGACCAGCTGTGATTTTCCAGAGGTTGAATGGAGCATCTCTGGGCAAAACCAAGCACAACCCTGTCCCCAGTGGAGGTGTCCTGGAGGCCTCCAGTGCCCGATGGTTCTTGGTGGCCTCTTCCCTCTGGGAGCTAGCTGTGATCAGACTGTGTCCGGACCCTGGAGGAGGTGTCTCTGCTGTGTAGGACACGTGTGTCTACAGCTCACCACACCCGTACTCAGCACGTCATGGTTATTAAAAAAAATAAACCACTCATGAGGGATTTAATAAGATCCCCACAGTACAGGGGCACCCGCCCCATACCTTAGGAAACAGAATCTGGGAGCATTGTCTGAAGACCTCTCTTTCCTTTGGGGAAAACCAAATTTTCACTAAACTTATTTTCAAGTCATGAGTTCTATTTTTAAAACATAACAGTTATTTTGGGAACATACGCTATAAAAACAAAGGTTTAGAATTTTGCATTCAGCACCAATAATACCCCTGAGTATATTTCAACAAGATTACCATGTCTTAGAAGCCTTTGGGTCAACTCTAGTGAAGGGCAGAGGCTGGTACTGATCTCCTGTCTGTGTGGTTCAGGTGGAAAAATTTAGGGTAGAGAATCTGTGGATTTTCAGGAGCATAGAGAGGCGAAGTAACTTGCCAAACATCACACAGCTGGTGAATGGATGAGCCAGGGTTTGAACCCAGGCAGCCTTAATCACAGCTTTTGGAAACGTGCCACCTTGGTGAGCCCTAAGCCTATCTGTCCCCCTCCATCTGCAGGCAGGCATGTTTCCTGGCCAAAGACACCTTTTCTTCCAGAGCCTGGGCACCTGGAGCTAGACAAGAATGAATAAAAGAACATTTTTTGAAGCCTTATGATGGCCTCTGACTTGGACTCCTGTTTTAACCCAGCTGCCCCGTAGCGGAGCCTGAGGCAGGGGTTTGGATGAATCTGGTATACTGAAGACAGGCTCTCAGGCAGGGTTGGGATGCAAATGAGGTGACTGAGGTCAGCTCATGCCTGGGCAGGATTGGACTTCATCTTATTTAAAATGTTAAGATTTTGCTCATCATGAATTTTTGTATTAATTTTAACTTTTAAAAATCTTATTTATTTTTGAGTTTTGGGGCACTCCCCAAATTTATGAACATTCCCTTTCCCCAGTTTTAGCTCTGCTCTAAGCAGATGGGGAATATTTTTGTCTGTTGCCAGTTGCTGCTAATAAACAGCACCAGAGTCTGGGTACATTGTAGAGAAAAAGAGATTTATTTTGGCTCATGATTCTGGTTAAAGGTCAAGGGGCTGCATCTGGAGATGGCCATCAGTGCTTGGCAGGGTCCCCAGCAGCTCAGGGCACAGGACAGGGTGTGTGTAAGAAGCCGTGCAAACAGGCTTTTATGACAGACGCACTCTGCAGCCGAACCACTAACTCATTAACCCACAATCCCACAAATGGATTCACACACTCAGGGGGTGGAGCCTTAGCCACCACTTAAAGATGCCACCTGTCAGTATTATAATGAGGAATGAGTTAGAGCTGGAGGTTTGCAAAGACCACACCATCATCAAACCACAGCAGGGAGGGTGGAAGGAGCCGAGCAAGCCCGTGCCTCGGTGGGGACGGCCTCATTGGTGGCCCTGGGATGTGGCTTGTACCCCGTACCGGTGAGGGACAGGCTGAGGGCTGGTCTCAGGAGAGGGAAGCTGTGAGCCAATGCAGGTGTTGGAGGGGGGCCCTAGTTCATGAACAGGCTCCGCCCTGGACACCAACCCCATCCACCACCAGGCCCTGTGTTGTATATGGCTGGCAGGCTGGGTTGCTTCATGTTTTGTTGTTTTGTTTATTAGTAGATGTTTGGGATACAAAATAAGGGTATGCATCATGGAGAATTTGTATCTATAAATATTGCATCTTGGTCATTTTGACTTCCCTCTCTCATTTCTCCCCATCCTCAGATACCCTTGTTAGCTCCACAAAACCTGTGTCCCTGTGTCTTTCATTTGGGTCTTCCAATTATTTATACTTTGAATACTTATACTTTTTTTTTTTAATCGGTATCCAGGATCGAACTCACGACTGCCTGCTTGCAAGGCAGGTTCTTATGCCGCTGAGCTAAATCCCCAGCCCCCAATACTTATACTTTTATAAATATTTTATTTACACCTTCTCAAATAAGAGAAATCATGCAGTATTTAACCTTCTGAATCTGACGTATTTCACTAAGCACTATGGTCTCAAGATGCGTTCGTTTCTCTACAAATGACTCTGAGTTATCCTTCTTTATGGCTGAGAAGTATTGCGTTGTGTATAAACACCCACATTTTCTTTATCCAGCCGTTGGTGGGCATACAGGCTGCTTCCAAGGTTGGACGGTGTTTCTTTAAACAGGACCTCGCTGGAGCTGCGGGGATCTTGGAGCTTCTTACAGGGTGCAGGAAGGAGATGGGCAGTGGGCGGAGCCAGTGGGTGTGGGCGGAGCCAGGCAGTTACAGGCAGGAGGGGGTGGAGCTTATGGGGAGGCCAAAGCCCTGAGGATGGAGGGAGAAAAAAAAGAGGGCTTTTCCCCTGGGGGACCCTGCACATGTGAGGGTCTTGCGAGGCTGGCTGGTGCCTTGGCCTGGCAGGGAAGGGGTGCTGGGGTTAGTTCTGTGTCGCAGTTGCCTGGAGGGGTTAGGTGTCCCAGTGGATTTCAGGAGAGCAAACTGCAAGCTTTCCTGTTGCCCACCTCCTAGAGCCCGGGCCGGGAGGCACAGGCCTCCTCCCTATCCCAGCCTTTCCTTGAGGATTTGGGGGGACACCAGGGTCCATAAGCTCTTGCTAGAACTCCACCTCTGCTCCACACCGTGCCTGCGTTTCCGCCATGGATCCCAGCAGCATCTCAAGTTTGAGCCCAAACTGGCAATTTAGAGACTTAGACTCTTCGTCAAAACAAAAAGTGAAGTGGGCGGAGTCTCTAGCCCAGAGTGAAGGCCCTGGGTTCGGGGTCTTCAGCGTCTCTTCCTCCTGCATCACCAGGGACACCACCGCACAACCTTAAACCCCGCTCAGGGCTGAGTTGCTTCTCCTTCTGCAGGGAGAATGAATGCGCACAGGTCTTGTGCCTGGGTGACTGCCCCAGTCTGAAATGTCAGCAGCCCTGTTCCTCCTGCCCTGAGCTTTTCTTCTGTCAAGCAGGGCCTCCCCTGACCTGGCAGCTGGAGCTGCCATCTTCCCCGCACCCAGGGCTTGCTGTGCCGGCTTCCTGTGTGTTTCCCCAGCCTGGCTTCGGGTTTCCATAGGCAGGATCTACATGTTTGTATTTATCCAGCTCCTGTCCTGACGCCTGTCAGGTAACTGGTGGTCAGTTGAGGTTTAGTCAGTGTCTGAATGAGGAATATGTTATCTGTCATCCGATATTTATACCTCACTGTGAAAGAACCTTTGGGAGGAAGCTTTTAAAATTCATTCCCTTAGGACTGTACCACAGTCATGTCTGACGTAATGTCATATAATAAAAAGACTCATGATCATACTTAATTGCAGTAATAATAGTGATATCATTTAACCTGTTGAAGATTTATTATGGTCCATGCACCATTGTTTTATATTCTTCCTCTTATTATATCTTAGTATCAGCTCTATGAAGTACATACTCTTGGTGCTCCATTTTACAGATAGGGAGACAGAGGCCATACAGCAGACCTGACATTTGAACTTGGGCATCTGGCTCCAGAGTCTATACCCTTAATCACCCCACCTTGACAGTAGCCCTGGTTTCAAGTCCTGGCTTCTCCATGTTCAAGCTGTGTGACCCTGGATAGATTGCTTGACTCCTCTGCGATTTTCTTTCTTTATCTGTGAGCTGCATGGGGAGGTGGTTAGCAGGGCAATCTGGAGGCAAAGGGAGAGAGCAGGAGAGCCTCAGGTTTGACTGCTGTGGTTCCCAAAGCTCAGCAGGGCAGCAGTTTCCAAGGTCTGTGTGGCAGGGTGCTCAGGAACTTGCCCCAGAGATGCCATGGGCCGGGTTCTTTGCAGGACAAAGAGGCAGGGAGGAGGGAGACAAAGGCCTCTCTGTTTGCCACTTAGGCCTGCGGGCAGGTGAGTGGGGAGGACGGTGAATGTTTCAAAGAAGGAGACCAGACTCCTGCCCAGGAGGGGTGGACACCTTGTTGCCAGCAGGGTCGGTGTTGAACTGTGGGTGGAAAATTCTTTTGCATCCTTTCCTGATCTGGAAAAGCTGGGGCAAGTTGATGGAAGGAAAGGTTTTAATACCCCACGAATGTCATCATTGCTTTATTTTAGAAATGAAGAAAACCAGAAAATATCCAGGCCTGGTGGCACAGGCCAGTAACCCCAGGACTCTGGGAGGCTGAACCAGGAGGATCATTATAATTGCATGGACAATTCAGTGCCCTAGGGAGACCCTTCCTCAAAATAAAAAAGGAGACTGGGATGTAGCTCAGTATGAAGCCCTTGGGGGTCCATTCCCACTAATGCAAAAATAAAAGGGGACGCTGCCAGGGGCTGCCCCAGTATGCCAATTTTCCTCCAAAATGTGATTCTTTGTGATGTCGGGCTCCTGCCTATGGGATCTGGACAGCACTGGAACCTGCCAGCTGACCTGCCACTTCCCTGTTCTCTTTCAGCCTGACTGGTTTCCTCTAGGGGGACCCACAGAGCTCAGCTCCCCCTTCAGGGCCCCACACAAGTCTGCCTTCCTGGTCTGTCTGCAGAGCACTCTCCTGATTCCGGGTTCCTGCAGCTTCCTCCTACCTGAGACCTAAGCTTCACTCTTTACCTTTAGATGAGAGGGATAACCAGGAGAACCCTTTCTGTGCAGAAGGAAGCACCATCTAAACGCCTGACAGTTCCTGACCCAAGGGGCTGGCAGCCAGCTATCTTCTTAAATAGCTGTCTGAACCTCAGTTTCCCTGTCTGTAAGTGAGGATCATAGCAGCGCCTGCCTTACAGGGCCCTTATAGGAATCTGATGACGCAGGGCTGGAGCTGAGCACAGGGCCCACACGAGGTCGGTGGCAAGGGCAGGGTAGAGAGATAACTTACTGTTATCTCAGATAACTTACTGTGCAGACCGGGCTTTGAGACCGAATGGAGCCTGCTTCATGAGTGTGTAAGTGGGGGGTGGCCTAGGACAGTGCCTCCACATCTTACAAGTCCTCCTCAGGGTCATTTGTTTCATAAAACATGCCAACAGCCATGTGAGTGTAGGGATGCCAGGCCTGTCCCCCTTGGGCACAGAGAAGCCTCTGTTGTGGCATTTTCCACCAAGAACAGCATGTCCCTTACGGTTGCTGACCCTTCCAGAGGACCAGTTCTGAGGGACAATCACAGAGGTAATCTGAGAAGACAACTTCAGGGACCATCGTTCAGACCCTCTCTCAGATGTCTAGAAATTTCTGGAGATTAAACCAGCAACGGTCCATGTGTGCCTCTAGATGGAAATGAACAGTTACCCCTCCCCTGGCATGTCTGGGGAAAGCGCCTTTTTCTGAACTGCCGTACAGGGCAGTGTCACCCGTGGCACCTTCAAAACATCTGGGAACTCGAGGCTGGGCGTGGTCAGACCCAAAGGCTCCCCCTGGAGAAGGCTGTGAGCAGGAGCCCGGGCCATGGAGCTGGTCTGCCTGGAACACTGGGGGCCCGTACACAGGGCGCCCACTGTCTCCTTTAGGACACGTCCTGGTGTGTGCATTTTCCATTTGCCCCTCGGTCCTGGCTCCAGCTCTGCCCCGGCCCACATCCCCCTTCCTCCTTTCACGGTTACTTTTTATTTCTGTTTCCCGAGTAGTGAACCTTTATGGAACTGTTCCTCTTTCTGAGCCAAAACCAGTCCATAAGCAAGCAAACAAATCCACAACCCTACACCAAAAACACACCCAGAGAAAGCATTTCCACCGACTGAGCCAGCCGGCAAGTAGGTGAGGAGGATGCAGTCCTAGCACTCCGGAAGGCCAAGGCAGGAGGTTTGCAAGTTCGAGCCCAGCCTTGGCAACTTAGTGAGACCCTGTCCCAAAATAAAAATAAAAATCAAAGGGGGTGGACGGGTGGGGATATGGCTCAGTGGGAAGGCCCTAAATTCAATCCCTAATTCTTTTTTTTTGTTGGTACCGGGGATTGAACTCATGACCACCTGCTTGCAAGGCAGGTGCTTATGCCACTGAGCTAAATCCCCAGCCCCTCAATCCCTAATTCTATAAGAGAAAAAAAAAAAAAAAAAAAAACAAAAGAAGAAGAAGTTGCAGAGAAACTGCTGACCAAGGTCCACGGGAGGGAGTGGGCACACCGCTGGGGAGGGAGGTGGCCCATCTGATCTGTGTGACTCCAGGGACCTGACCAGGCCTGAGATGAACACAGCAGGTGTTTCCAGAAGAGCAGATGGGAAGGAAGTGCTTTCTGATGACCTGAGTCTCTAGAAGTCATGCTGGTGGAGACTCAAGACTCTCACTTTCTCTATCTGAGTACCAATCTTCAAACCTCAAGCCACAAGCACGCTTGTTTCTGCCTGTCTCTGTACATGCCTGGAGTGACAGGTGACAGCTTGGTTTGCTTGTGACATCCTAGGACATACCTCAGCTTTGGCAGACTGGGATGGCCTGTCAGCAAATACATTCCACACGCATGGACTCACGCACTTTGCAGACGCGGGAGCTGCGTCCTGTGCCCAGCTGGGAGCTGGCGTCTGGGTTTGCTGTGACCCTGAGACTTTTCTCTAACATAGCGTGGCAGACCTGCAGACCCTAAAGCCTCGCTAACAATGACTTCTAGGATTCTAGAACTTTCTCTGGTCTCACACCAGCTTTCTCTTTGCTGTGGAAGGAGAGAGGTGGACAGTTTTCCCAGCCAGACTCCTCCCGGGTCAAGGTTGGGCTTTGCCTCAGAAGAGGTGACAGCGCGGTATCAGGGGCAGCCTGCCCCTCCTCCCCAGAGCCTGGGAACAGGGTGGGATCTCACACTCCCCCATCCTGAGTGCTGGCAGCTTCGCCAGCCCATCTATCAGCTGTCTGGGCTGGAGCAAGGAAATTCCCAGGGGCCAGAGCTGCCTGGCAGGCCAAGGTTCCTGTGTCTGGGCCTTGTGCCCAACGGCTCAGAGCTGTGGGGTCTCAGGGTCCACTGGGATGGCCTGGCCCTCGCAGCACCCCTTCCTGCCCCTTGAGCCCCATGCCTTTTTGAGGTGGATGAGTTGGGGGCCTCCAAGGGTTCTGTGAGGCAGGGGTGCAGATGTGTGCTGTGTGGCTCACCTGCCAGACCTGGGCTCCCACCTGTGCCCAGGTGATAAGGTCTATGCCCAGAGGACAAGCTGCTGATCATGCATAAAGGACAAACATGGTCATCAAAGTCATGGACCTTGGGGTTAGAACAGTTGAGATGCAAATCTCCCCTCACCCCTTCCTAGCCATGGGCTCTTGGGTCAGTGCCCTGGCTGCTGCGTGCCTCAGTTTCCACATCTGAAAATTGGCAATGAAAACATCTGTCCAGAAAGCTCATTCTGAGGAGAGGCACTAGGGGTCCAGGCGGTGCCTAAATGGAGCCTAATGTCATCTGGAATCTCTAGGGATTTTGATCCTCTTACAGGCGATAAGCAGTGGGTGAGGCCTTCCCAGTCCTCAGGGGGTCGCACCGTGAGGGAGAGGAAGGTAGGGAAGCCAAGTGGACAGATTTCACAGCCTTGTCATGAAGGGCTGTCAGCCCACCTGGGGATGCTGAGACACTGTGACAAGATACAGGGACATTTTAAATTTCTCAGGCTCCCATAGAGCTGACACTGAGCCCCGGCTCCCTGGGCGCTGGCTGGTGGTCCAGACTCAGGGTCTGTGCATGGGATATAGCACCCTCCCCAGGCATGGTGTGTCTTGCCAGGATGCCAGGAGATGGCGTGGGGGTTAAGTGCCCTGCCGGGTACCTGGCACATTCCCAAGGGTTATTCTTTCTTCTTGTCACTTGGCTGCCTGCCCAGGGTCATTTGTTCACAGGGCACAGTGAGGCTGCGAGGAGCCAGGGGACTCTTGTGAAAATCGCACCACTACCCAAGCCAGAAGTGACAGTGCATACCTGTCATCCCAGCTACTCTGGAGGCTGAAGCAGGAGGATCACAATTTAAAACCCAGCCTGGGCCAATTAGCGAGACTCTCTCTCAAAACAAAAAGGATAAAAAAGAATGGATTCGGTCCCCAGTATTAAAAAGAAAGAAAGGGAAGAAAAAGAAGGGAAAAAAGAAAAGAAAAAAAAGAAAAAAAAAACACATCTTAGGCTGAGGAACTCACAGAGGGAAGCCTCGAGGGCCTTGAGCCCTGTGTTGGGGGCACTGGACTCCCTGAGCACAGGGAATGGGCTGGAATAGAAGGACTTGTGCTCGGAGACTCCCCAAACCCTTTACCAACCTGCCCAAGAGCCTCCCGAGAGCCCTGAGGCCCCATCCTGGGTCAGCCACCCCAGGCTCACAGCCTGCTCTGGGCTGGCCCAGGAGAAGAGGCGTCATTTGGAGCCGAAGATGCCTTCCTGGAGCCCCAAAGGCTGGTCCTTCATCTCCTGGGCTCTTCAGAGCTCCCCACCTCGCATGCCTGTCTCGGGAAGGGCCTGCCTGTGAGCTCAGGTCCGGCTGCTGCTCTGCCTCGCTCCAGTCCTGCCCTCCTCCATGCTGGAAGGGCCTGGGTTGTTCGGGGCTGGGGATGAGGAATCAGCATTGCCATGGTGACCATATTTCATCCGCAGCATACGGGCTCTGGTGGAGGTGAAGCCCAGCACCCGGGACTGCCCAGTGTGGGCCCCTCTGGCTTCTCCCAGGACTCATCAGGCATCTCTGGTCCTCCTCTATCTGCTCATTCAAGATTTTTCTTGGAGCGTTGATGGTTATCATGAAAACAGCAGTAGAAACAAAACCTCCTATGTTTTCTGAAGAAATAACTTTAACAAAAATGAGATTGACAGATGACACAGTTCTGCATTCCTGGAACCTCACAGATGTTCCCGATCTTCAGCTCACAGGGGCCTCAGCTCACTGGGTGCTCCAGTGTGGCCCATCACACATGTCCTGGTTAGGAACTGGATTCTTTTAGAAAGACAGGCTCCCTCTGCTTAAAACCATGGATGGCTCCCCATTGTTCACACAGTACAGTTGATGGCTTTCAGGGGGCCTTACAATCCGAACCTCTCTTCTCTTCTCCTGCCACACCCTGCAGTCCCACTTTATCAAGCCTCTGTGACTGTGCACTGTCCCTCTGCAGGGACCCCTTCTCCCTCTGTTGCTCCATCCGGCAAAGGTCTTGTGCTCTCGAAGAACTCAGCTCCAATGCTGCCTCCTCCGAGAGCTCCCCTGCCTCCCAGCCGCTTTTGCTTGGCTTTGGATGGAGGAGGACCACAACTCAGCAATCAGTAGGGCCCGAGGGGAGACAGAAACGCTGAATGTGCGTTTTTCACTTCTGCAAAGAAATGTGTGCCCTCCCACGAAAGTGGACAGCAAGAACGGCTTGGTTCATCTTCCTCACCAGATTGATCTCATTTCTGCAACACCTAATACCAGGGGCAGGCAGCATGACTATCTGAAGGTGACTTGTTGCCCCCAGAGTCCAGGGACAATAGGGAGGGGTGGGGACTGTGCCAAACCCCACCCTATGTCGAACACAGTTCACCCTGGTCAGTTTGCAGGAAATTCGAACTTTAGGTGGCATCTTAATATCCTCTGCAAGGGCAGGAATGGGGTCAACTTAATCCTACAGCTCTGGCAAGGAGGTGGCATTCAGGAAGTGCCTGCTGACAGTGTTTTAGTGAATGGATGAATGCATGAATCTGTGCCTCTTTCATGTACCTGTCAATTCTGCTCCCGTCTCAGGACCTTTGCACTTGGCATTCCCACGGCCTGGAATTCTCCATTAGATAGCTGCACGTCACCCCCTGCTCAGGTCTCCATTCCAATGTCAGAGGCACCTACATTCTGTACTCTGTTTCCTCTTATAGTTTATTCCCCGCACATCTCGCCCCTTGCATTCATTTTCCCCACATTTACATAATGCTTCCTGTGAGCCACACATGCTCCTAACCCATCACCAACATAAATTCATTCAGTCCTCGTAAACACCCACTAAGGGAGAGCTACTCGCAGCCCTATTTTTCAGATAAGGAAACCGAGGCAGAGAGGGATGGTGACTTCCCAAGGTCACATAGCTGGTGACTGGCAGGCTGCTTCTGGAGCCATCTGCCTTCTTTGTTCAGTGTTAATTATTTATCTGTTGGGTACCCTCAGGCCCCTCCTAAGGGCAGGATGTGTCTGTTCTATCCTCTGCTGTGTGCGTGGTGTCACATGGGTCTTGCACATAGTAGGCATTCAGTAAATAGTTCCCAGAAGGAGGCAGGAAAGGAGGGAGGAATGGAATCCCAAGGAGTCCTTGGCCCCGGGAGCTTAGCCCGGTGTCGGAAGCCTCGCAGCCTCCTGGAGGGGTTGAGTCAGCCTGCTGGGAGACCCCACCCTGTGCTCCAGTAGAACCTCTGTTTTCTGACCCTTCCAAGCGAAGGTGCCAAACCACACTGGGCTGGGCCCACGCTGAACTCACTTCCTGCCCTACAGGAGCCAGGAATCTTGGGAACAAAGTGCCGCTGAGGGGCAGCCAGCGAGGGGCCTGAGTGGGGCCACCCTTGGCCAGATGTGCCTGGGCAGAAAGTACCCAAGGCTCTGAGAAGGAGAACAGAGGGGTGTGGAACACACATCAGTCTTGCCCTATGACATGATCCCCCTCCGTCACGGTATGAATTCAGTGACAGCGGTCATGGTGAGTGCGTCACCAGCCTGGTTTCGTTGCTCTTCATGGCTCCTTGAGATGCGTGCTCGAGAGGAGAAGCCCAAGGTTAGAGAGGTGGGGTAACTTACACAACGCCACAGTGCAGGAGCTAGAATCAAAACCTGCTTCCCAGAGACGCCCAACAGATTTCCAGGAGAGTCAGGGGAGGGAAAGCTGGAAGCCCAGCCCGGACGCCTGTTCTGCCTACTCGCTGGGTTACTGGGGGCTTAAGGGAAGAGTTCTAAGTCTGAACCTCAGTCTTCTCATCTGTGAAATGAGGCTGAGAGGTTGTAGCATCGTTTGAGATCCCGCAGAGGGCTGGCTCTCTGTCCAGGCTGTTCTCCTGCACAGCAGTGTCGGCCGATCCACAAGTCCCAAAAGTAGCCACAGATTCACAGAGACCTCTGTCACATAGCCAGGGCCACCTCCTCCTTCAGCTTTCCCAGGGTGACAGCTGTGCTCCTCCTGAAAGATTTTAATAAAGTGTGCTTGCACCCCCCTCGATGGGACAGAGACACTTTGGCTCCCACAGATCACCACTGTCTGAGCCCCTCTGGAGCAGGGTGATAACATGAACCCCATTTTAGAGACAAGGTCCTTGGCCCACAGTCACAGAGCCAGGAAGGCCTTTGAACCCCGATTGCCCAGCTCCCCTTGGGGCTCTGAGTCACTGCAAACCTTGTTGCAGCCATCAGGGATCTGGTCTTGCTTTTGGGGTGGCAGAGGGGAGGGCTATAAATTGAACCCCTGAAGCAGAGATCTTAGAGCTGTATGGGGTCCCCAGAGATCACTTTGCAGGACCCTGATCCCGAATTTCCTGCAATGAAGGTTTTATTCTTGCTATTTAATGGGGACTCAATCACAGTTCAGAGAGTCAAAGTAACTTCCCAGAACCGCACAGTGCAGTGCCACTCTCCAACTGTGGAGCTTTTAAAACAGGACGGGAGACTTTGGGATCATCAGCTCCAAGGTCCTTGTTTTGTAGCTGATGGATGGAGAGTTGGGGATGGGAGAGCTTCCCGAGGACATTTGCTAAGTGGAGCTTGTGAAGTGTAAAAGAAATAGCATGCGATTCTTGACTTGGGTTCAGATCTTACCTCTGTCATTTACTACCTATGTGACCTCAGGGAAGCTCTCAACCTGGCTGGGCCCCAGCTTCTCAGCTCTAAAATGGACTGAAGAAGAAATCACTGCCCCATAGGGCTTGGGCCAGGTAATGCTCACAAAGCACCCATCAGTGTCCTGATATACATAGTAGGTGCTCAATAAAAGGAAGTTAGTCTGTTGATGGCTCAGAGGTGCCTATCAGGGCTCAAAGATGCCTGCCAGGATAGCCTGCCATGTCTCATACACCTGGCTAGGCTCTGGCATGGCTTTGAGGTCCTGCAGAGGTGTTCTCCTCATTATTTTGACAGAGATGGAAAAGGAAGGAGCAAAGCCTAGGGATTAAAAGCAATGATCAAGGCCTGGGGATATAGCTCATCAGCACAGTGCTTGCCTGGCAGGTGTGAGGTTGTGAGTTAAAAAGGCAAGAGACAGACCCTTGAGTCCCTACAGTGTTGTTCTTCCCTGTCACAGGCAGGGTGGGGACACTGTCGGGCGGGGGGGGGGCTCTTTAAGAGTACCTGCTGGGTACCTCAAAGTGCCAGAGTAGAGTGCGGTGTCTCTGTGGCTGGACCCTGGCGCCAAACATTGGCTGTGCTGGACCAGACTTAGGAAGACAGAGGCTGGGCAGCAGCTTCTGAAGAACACCTGGGCCCTCGCAGATTCTGCTCTCCAAATGCACACGCTAAGCCCCAGGCTGGCTGCTGGCTTGGAGACAAACAGATCCCGCAGCAGCTTTGCCGACCACATCCTGAGCAGCCTACGTGGACGCGCCCATGCCTGATTCTTCCAGATGTGCTGTGTACACAGCTCAGGATTATCAGCCTGACGGGCTCCAGGCTGACTTGGAGGATTAAGTGTATGGCTTCCCAGACCAGGGCGAGATCAGCAAGGGCTGATATTTATTTAGGGGCCACCTCCAGGGTCCAGCCTGTGTTTATGTGAAGAGGCATGGCTGTCTTCCCAGTGGCTCTGTGTACCAGCCTGGTGGCTGGGGTACACTGCACCCATCACCCGGGCCTGGGATGGCTTTCTGGCCTGGAAGCAGAGACATCCACCCACATGCTCTTGCTGGGGGCTCTGTGGTTAGGAATGGCCACAAAGGCAGTGGAGTCTCCCACATGGTAATGGGGCTGGGTTTTTGAAGAAGTGTCCGTGATTCATCTGGGCCTCTGGTGGCTGCTGCAGGCTTGGCTGGCAGGAAGGCAGGGTTGAGGCTTCCATAAGGCGTTGGTCTGGATTCTAGGACAAGAAAAAGGCGTGAAGGAAAGATCTACCCTGTGTTTCAGTTTCCAGTTACTGTAACAAATACCTGATATATATATTAACTTAAGAGGAGGAAAGGTTTATTTTGGCTCATGGTTTTGGAGGTTTCAGTCCATAGTTAATTACTTTGGGCCTTTGATGAGATAGCACATCATGGTGGCTCGAGTGGTGGGAGAAGGAATTTATCTCACGGTAGCCAGGAAGCAAACCCAGAGAGGAAGAATTTAAGGTCCCAATAGATACCTCTCTGGTGGCCTAACTTCCATTACATCCCACTTCTCAAAGCACCACCGTCTCCCAGTTGCATGGTCTTCAACATGTGGGCTTTTATGAAACACTATCCAAGTCACCGTAAAGTAAGAGTCTGGTTAGGGGTTTGCGGCAGCTATTTGGGTGAGCAGATGAATGGCAGATCTATGTGGTGCTCAGGAGACAAAGTGGGCAAATGTGGGGTGAAGGGAGGGGGGTGTGGAGTGTGTTCCCATTAGGGTGTCGGCAGGAGCGGATGATGAGAGCCTGTGCAAGAGGGGCTCAGGAAGGGACAGGAGAAGGGACATGTGTTCTCCGGGTGTGGCCATGGAAAGAGTCCTTGTCATCCCCACGCTGAGAGGCTAGACAGGGAGTTATGGCCCAGAGGGGTCAGGCCAGGAGACCCTTCACACCCTTCTGGACTAAGTCGGAAGTCAGAAGGCGAGGACGGAGGGGCCAGCAGGCCTGAGACCAGGTCCTGGGGAGGAAGCAGATTCTTTCAGGGCTCCTTGCATTTGCCCATCTCCTCTGGGTCCCAAGCTCAAACACAGCGCTGCTGCCGAGCCCAGGAGAAAGTGGGCAAGGCTTTCTGGCAGCTCTGCCTCAGCTCCTGTGGTGACTCAGCAGGAGCCCCTGCGTGGGTGTGGGACCAGGGAGGAAGCAAGTCCCATCTCCTCCCCGCACTCAGCTAATTCTGTCCCGGTCGGCAGCCAGGCCTGCGGCTGGCGCGTCTGCTGGCGCTGTCTTTCCTGGCTCCTGACCCTCCTGCAGTCTTGTGGGAGCCAGAAGGCCTCTTCTTTCTGCTGGGGAGGGTAGCAGACAGGGTGACAACCAGGGGACCCCAGCAGTGGACAAAGACATCCTGACCTGTGGTTGTCCCGGTGGGGCTAGCCAGGATGTTCAGACGAGAGACAGTCAAGCACCAGATGGATGCCTGACACTATTTTTGCTACTGACTGAGGCTGTAATCTTGGGCTTTGAGGTCAGAGAGTTTGTGGTTCAAACCTTAAGCTGATCCTGTATGAACCTGGGCTCAAACCTCCCTGGATTATCAAGTGTGTGAGGCTCTGGGGGTATACCATGTGCATGACAGACAGGCCCTGAACCTTGTCTCAGTTTCCCCAGGATTGAATCAGGACATGCCCTGAGGGGCCTCCCTGCCCCTAAACGCCTTTTGGAGCAGAACAGGAGGAGCGCTGTCCAGGTCCCCCGGCGGAACTATCAGGGTGGGCCATGGTGGTGGGAGTCAGGCCAGGAGCCAGGCCAAACAAGGCCATTTGCAGCATGAAGGAAGACTTTCCAGCTCCCTGATGGGCTCCCACGCCCACGGGTCTCGATAAGGCTCTTGCCATTGGCCAGGAGCCTGCAGCTCTGGTAGATTAGCGGCAGAGCGTGGAGGGAGAGTCTGTGAGTCACAGCAGAGCTGACAGTTTGTGCTGGCCAGGCAGAGGGACAGTGATGTCACAGGTGAGTGATGTCACATGCAGGTGAAGGGCAGGGAGCCTCTCTGTGGGGAGGACTGTCTGGGGTACAGGCAGGCAGGAAGAGTGGGTCCTTTGCAGGCTCATGGCCATTCAACCAAGGGGCCCAAGCGAGCAGTGACAGGAGAAGCAAAAGGCAAACATCTGCTGCCCAGACGTTCCTTGGCCTCACTGTCCCCTGAGCCACTGGGGACACAGGTCAGACAGGAGCAGTCAGAGCAAGGGACCCCGGTGTCATAGGAATGTGGGCTCCAACCCCTGTGCTGTCTGCTACTTGCCAGATGAGGCGCAGGCGGGGACCTCAGCAACCACCCACTCTCCCTGCCCCAGCCCTTGGTTTTTGTTCCCTGGGCTCTCCTGGCTATGGCAGGGCCCGTGGAAATGACCTTATGGGGTCCAGGGAAGCGGAGGGGAACAGGGCATGCTCTCACCTGGAGTCTGCTGAGTCCCAGCGTCCAGGTGGGCGGTCCTGCAGGGAGTGAGCCCCCCTCAGAAGGGCTTTCCCCCTGTATCTGCAGCCGTGGAGCGTGGGAAAAGTTAACAGGGTCCTCATGTCCCTCCAAACATGTGTACCCTGAACCCCGCTGGATTGATCTTGTGGGGCTTCTTGGAGGTCCTTGGGGGCAAAGGCCTTCGGACTCCAGAATGACCCAAAGGGCTGAGGAAAAGAGATTCAGTCTGGCAGTGCGGCAGGTTTGAGTGGGAGCCTGGCACCCACCCACCTCTGGGCTTCCCTTCTGTCCAGAGTGGTTAACTTGACCTGCCGTGCTTACCTGAGCTCTGTGTGTATGTGTGTGTGCGTGTGAGCTTGGGTATATTATGTTCTCTGTTGTTCTTCTGTGATAGTGCTCGGGACAGAGCTGGAACTTAATAAGCCCCCACACACATTTGTTTAGGATTTAAACCAGCAACATCTGCCTGAGGTTTCTGTTCCCTGTCACGGGAGGAACCAGATGTGACCTTGAGTCTAGACTCTCTCCTGCAGGGGTCCTGTGGGTGGGTGTGGGCAAGACACAGCCATCTGCCTGTGACCATCCTGTCCCCCTGCAGGGCCTGGGCTTGCTGAGGAGGGACAGACTGCCATACAGCTGTTCCTGATGGAGCCGTGGCTCTTACTTTGTTTGGCTCGGCGTCCGGGTCCAAGAGTATTCCCTGCCCAGCAGAGGGGACCTCGGGTGGGGCCCCAAAGGTGCTCACTGGGCCCTTTGCCTGGCTAGCTTGGCTTGGTTAGGCAGTTGAGGAGCCCCAGGCAGGAATGTGGGCTGTTGGTGCATGTGGCGTTTTCCTGGGCTGCAGCAGAGGGGGGAAGGTTGACACGATTACAGCCTCCCCTTCCTTCTCTCTATGCTCAGCTTTCAGAAGCTCTAGCCCCTCCTAGTTTTCTTTTCCGCTGAATTCTTTACACCACGGCCCCCTTTCCCACACCCGTCACCCCTCCCACGGAGCCGCGCTAATCTGTCCAATGTGTTTCTTGTCGTTGGGTTCTCGCAGGACATGGCTTGTGACTACATGTGTTTCCAATGTCCTTCAGTGCTCTCGGGGCCTCAAGTCCCCCTGGCCTGATGGTTCTAAGATGGCCTAGGAACGGAGCGTGGGGCCATGTGCCTGCAATGGCAGCACTCTGGGAGGCTGAGACAGGAGGATCAGGAATCTGAGCCCATCCTGGGCAACTTAGTGAGTTCTTTTTCTCAAAACATTTTTTAAAAAGGGATGGGGATGTAACTCAGTACAAAGACTCTAGATTCAATCCCCAGGGCTACACACAGACCCATGCATGCACACAAAGGAAGAAAGAAAAAAGAGAAAGAAACAGAAAAGGCTGTTTCTATGTTGCTGTGTGTGCACCTGATAATCAGTAACTCCTGATGGCTTAATATCCCAGGCTAGGGGCCATCTCAGCTTACCTCCAGCTCCCCCATGACCAACACTCAGGGCCTCCAGCATCCAGCACCAGCAGACGCTCTGTGGCCTGCCTGTGCTCTCTGGGTTCATGACTGTTTCATGGACGGTTTCCTATGAGCTCCCACTTCCTGCAGAGCTGGGGATTGGCACCTGCAGCTCCTTCTCCGAGGAGAACTGACCTCAGAGGCAGACTGTGCTTTGCAATGCACATCCTGGGGGTAGGGCAGAGAGGCATAAATACTTGGCCTCCAGGTATGTGACTTGTGCTGTCCCAGGGCGCTCTGTGGCATTGAGGGAACTCTCTGTGGGACTCTGCAGGATGCCGCACCCTTGCCTGGTCCCCCCCCCTTTCCCAGTCCTACTCCCCCACTCCTTGACTTGATTTTCCTGGAATGCTTCCTTCATAAATCCTGCCTGCAGGAATCCTCATGCAAGGGCTTCTTCTAGAGGAAGCAGAGGGCATCCCTGCACCAACAGTGCACTTGAACATCCCTTGGCGGGTCTCCAGGTGGGCTATAGGCTTGCACAGAATGTCCCAGTCATTCATGGGACCCCACAGCATGACATGAGGTCCCTACCTGGCTGCTGGGGGGGGGGGTGTCTCCAGGTTCCAAATTTTGCCAGTCTAGAAGGTGTGGACTGCATTTTGTGCTTTTTATTTATATTTCTTTGATCCACAGTCTGTCTACAGTATCTTTCACTACTTGCATGAAAGAGAGAGAGAGAGAGAGAGAGAGAGAGAGAGAGAGAGAGAGAGAGAGAACCCTAGTGTAAGTGAGGTGAGCCAGAGGTAAGACTTCCAATCACACAATGAGCAATCAGGAGGAAGCTTGTACAGTAACGTAGATGCCCTTTGACTTACACTGAGGTTCTGTCCAGATAAATCCAACGCAAACTTAAAAGCTTGTAAGTCAGAAATGCATTTATGGCCCCGTGTGGTGGTGGACACCTTGAATCCCAGCGCTTGGGAGACAGAGGCAAGGGGATCGCAACAAGTTCAAGGCCAGGCTGCTACACAGCGAGTTCAAGGACCACCTGAACTACGTAGTAAGACTCCATCTCAAAGACAAGCAAACACGGCTGGGGATATAGCTCAGCGCCACAGTGCCTACCTGACAAGTGTGAAGTGGTGGGTTCGATCTCCAGTACCAAAAACCCCCAAACAAATAAACAAACAAAACTGCATTTACTACACTTACCCTGCCTAGCACCCTAACTTAACACTGCAGCCTCCTGGGGAGTTATGTTCCCCTTATGATTAGGGGACTGAACAAGCTGTCACTCAATGCCACTGCCCCGCATCTTGAAAGTGCACCCGACCACACACATCGCTAGTCTGGGAAAAAAGCCACAATTCAAAATTTGAAAGACAGCTTCTGTTGAGTGCATATTGTTTCTGGATTATTATAAAGTTAAAAAATGGTAGGTTGGATCACTGCGGTCAGGCACCAAGCGTTCTAATATCTAACAATGACAACAATGCAGGCATCATGCAGCCTCAGTTTCCTTGTCCGTCAAATGGGCGGAAACCTTCCTGCACTGAGAGCTGTTTGAGCACAGTCTACAACAACATCTAATAGGCCAGGCCCCTGCCACCTAATAAATGCTCAATAAATCAAGATGCCAATAACAGTGATGTGTGTGCTTGCCGTGTGCCAGGCACTGTACTGAGGTAGCCTGGGAATGAGTGTGTTTGTGCAGTAGGCCTTTCATGCGGGGGTGGCTTGGGGACAGAGGGCAGGGCTTGGTCAGCAGCAGAGGGAGAGACCTGGGGAACTGCAGAGAGTGACTGGAGGGAGGCAGGTGGAGCCTGAACTGACAGACAACCTGGTGGACATTGATTATAGTCAGAGCCACCCTTAGTGACAAAGTGATTCCTTCCCTTTGTGCTCCACAGTGGTGCAGAATCCTTTGCAGCGTTTCCTGTGTGTCCCTGTGGTAGACAATGGGGACGCAAGGAACCCCCCGGGACCGAGCTGCGGGAAGGATCAGACGGATTCCACCTCCACACAGGCAGGCCGACACCGGAGTGACAGCCGCAGCTGTCCGGAGGGAGGCTAAGCAGGGCTTAGGGTTGGGGTCACAGCTTCAAAGAGTCCCAATGGAATGTCTGAAGTCAAAGCTGCACAGACAGCTGGCCCAGGTGTGTAGATAGGACCGGCGTCAGGAAGGCTTGGCGGGCCCTTCCTCCTTGTTTGCAGAGGGCAGGCTATTGTTTTGTAGCAGCACGAAGTTCTCTCTCAGGTCACTCTCAGGTCAGGACTGACACTCTGGACCTCTGTCCTCAGCTGAAAATAGGTGCACCCGTGTCAGGAACCCGTCAGGCTGCCGGCAGGGCTGGGTGGCGTGTGAATACGTGGCAGGCTTGCTGCCCAGCACATAGGAAGCGCTTCTTCTGCTATTTGTGGGAGTCCCCGCCAGAGCCCTGGGCCATCAACAAGCACCTCTAAGCCATCCCAATCGCACGCCAGGTGGCTGGGGTCTCGGATTAGCCCCACTGCACTGATACTGAAATCAAGGCTTTAGAGAGCTACGTGATGTTCTCAGGGTCACAGAGCTTGCAGGTCAGAGGCCAGCCCTGGATGGAAGGCCACATTTAGGCCCTTTATCCCTGCGTTCTGTTGTTCTTTGTTCTACTGGGTCAACTCTGTCATTACCATTATATTCCAATCTCCAGACTGGCCCAGTGAGCTCGAAAAGGCCTGCCTTCCCGGGCTCCTCCAATTGCTCATTCATCCATTCCCTCGTTCATCTGTTTATTCATTCACTGCCTACAGCCATTTCAGGAGGTGTAAGGCGCTATCGCTGGGGAAAAGCAGGTGGTAGGAACAGGCGACATCTCCGTAATATTTTTGCATTTCTTTTGAGTCTGTATTTATTTTATAAAAAAGAGGAAGACAGAAGAGACAGCGTGTGATTTCTAAGCCCTGAGCCTGAAGTTAGGTCACCAGAGACCTAGCTCCAGCGTGGAGCACACAGAGCCCAGGGCTGCTGGTACCAAGTGCGCCACCCGGAGGCCGCTGTAAGGAGCAGGCTGGGGAAGGGTAACTTTTATCCATAGAGATGGAAAAACAACCAAACAAGAAAAGGAGTTCGTGCCTACAGTGTGCTCCGCCCTGAGGATCTGGAGCTGGATTCAGCCCAGCTGCCTTCCCTGGGAACTTGCAATCTGGTCACATGCGGGAGGTGATCACAGTCACGTAAGTGCCTTTTGCCCCACAGAGGTGAGCATGATGCTCCAAGAGCCAGAATGGGGCCGTGTTTGTTTCCTGGGTTAACAAGTGATCACAAACTGGGCCGTTCAAACAACAAGAATTCACTCAGAGGAAGTGTCAGAGGCAGAAGTCTGAAAGTGTCTGCTGGGCTGTGTCACCCCTTCCACAACACCCCCCGCCCCCAGGGGTCTCCCTACCAACCACTTCTAGTTTCTGGTGGCTCCGTTTCCTTGGCTTGTGGCTCCATCATCCCGTCTCCACCTCCAAATGCATGGCCTCCTCAGGTCTCCCTCTGTCACATTCTCTTCTAAGGCCACCTGGCACTGAGCTGAGGGCCCGTGCTGATCCAGGATGACCTCAGTTTGAGATCTTTATCTTCATTATACCTGCCAAGTACACCTTTCCCAAATAACCTCATATTCATGGGTTCTGGTAGACATGTCTTTTGGGGGATGTGGACACTGTGCTACTCCTGGGGTAACAAGAGGGGACACTGTGGAATGCTTCCTGAAGATTGCAACTGGATTTTAAGGATGACTTTGAACTTGTAGGAGCAATTTAAAAGAGATTAAAAGATCCTATACCCTGGAAACAGCAGGAGGTTGGAGGCTGCCGCCCAGCAAGTATGCCCGTACAGGAAGCTCTCAGGTGTTGAGCTGAAGCTGGCTTGGTCTCCTATAGAGCAGCGCTCCATGATCCTCACCTGAACCCAGGTCTTCCGGGCTTTTCTGTCGTGCTCGCCATCACAGAAATGAGCTAGGGGACCTGGGATAGGCCCATTCAGGGCTCCTGGGGACTGAGAAGCAATAGAGACCTTCTGCCACTTAGTCCTGACTCTCAAAGAGCATGTCTTTTGCCCTAGCTCAACCCAGACCTAGAAGTAGGAAATATTAGTATCATTCCCATGTTTAGATTGCACAACTAAGGCTCCAGAAAGAGGACATGACCACTCGGACGTGTCCCGCAGAGGGCCTGTGCTTCCACCTTCTCACTGGCATCTCCTCCCCGAGACCCGCAGAAACTGTCCGGGGAAAAGGTATCACGGAGACCAGCCTGCAGCGCTCTAGCCCGGAGGCTCGGAGCCAGCAGCCCAGGCCCCTGGAGTCCAGTGGAATGTGAGGTCAGGGTCTCAGGTAGACTGAAACCTGAGCTCGAGTGACTCATCGGTCCTCAGGGCTCTAGAGAGCAGAGGACAGGAGAGACAGAGCCAGTGTCAGAACCATCTCACAGCCTGGGCTGGGACGGCGTGTGTGGCTGCTGGTGAGTGATCCCCTGCGTGTCGCAGAACCCAGCCAGATTTTTGCCCCCCAAATGTGGGAGGGCGGATTCCCTAAACATTCAGAAAAAGGGAGCAATGAGGAGGGTGGAGCCGGGGACCCTTGGGCTGTCAGGAAAGGCGTGGCAGAAAAACTTTCTAAAGAGCTATTAAAGAACTGGGGTCAGAGCAACCTGGATGTGGATCTTGTCACTAGCTAACTGTGTGACATTAGGTTTATAATGGGAGTGATAGCAGTGCCACTCTTGGGGCTGTTGGCAATGTGTGAGCTCATGTAATGAAGCCTGTTTAGTACAGTGTTTGGATTTGTGTATGCACCCAACCCATTATTATTTATTACAAGGAATTAAAACCAATATAAATGGCGTAAGAGCCAACCAAAACCGATGTAGAAACTTGGAGAGCGGCAGGGATTAGGATGTTGCTACCTTTCATCTGAAGTGTGACTCTGAGTTTCCCTGTGGGCAAGTCAAGAAAGGAAATGTGACCAGCTAGAGATCTCGGGTTATCAGAAAACAGAAAGCCACCCCATTCCTCAGGTGAAGCAATGCTCTTCTTTATCATGAGTTTCTAAGGTGTTTTTCACTGGGCAGGAGGCTTCACGGATGGCACCCATAGGAAAGCAGTGGGCAGCATCACTGCAGTGTGGTTTTCCCGTGGGAGCCGCTTGTGTACCTTGTGGGGGAGAGGGAGAAGTCAGAGAATTCGACTCAGAGACGGCACCTGCATGGGAGGCTCAGGAATGTGATACAGTCCGGGTCGCACAAGATTCAGGGTTAGAGTTTAGCATACTCAGAGCAGGGAGGTGCTAACTTGTCAAGGAAAACAGGAAATCCAGGCCCTTTCACCGAATCCGGAAGATTCTGGAATCAGATTTCCTGGCTGTGTGGCCTCAGTCAAGTGATTTCACTGCTGTAGGCCCATTTTCTTATCTATAAACTAGCACTATTTTTGGAGGGTGCTATACAGTTTAATATTTCCCGTACGTTTCCCAGTTGTGGACTATGTCAGGAAAATGTGGATCTAGAATTTTCTTTACAATTGGCAAAGGATTCATTGTCATCGTGCACATGAGTGCTCCCACTCATGTGAGCGGGTGAGTGGATTCTGCAGTCCCGTCTGAGGGATGAGGGGCCTGGGGCCTAGAGAAACAAAGTCCTTAGCCTTGTCCTTCCTAACCTACTTTTGAGCTTAGGGCTGGGACACAGCTGGGCAGGAATGAGCTGCCCCCCCCCCCCCCGGCCTCTAGCTCACCGTCTCCCATCTGTCCAGGCAAAAGGGAGCTAAAAATACAAGCCTGAGCAATTAATATACTACTACTAATTATTATTATAATCAATAGTGACAGCAACAGAATGCTGGTCCTCTAACAAGCACTGTCCCAAGTACCTAAGGAGCCTACATCCAAGCATTCAACCAACCAGGGATTGAAAATACTTGGGGAAAGATTGTTTCTGTACTGAACGGCTACAGACTGTTTCTTGTGATCTTTTGTCCTTAACTGATATGGAATAACAACTGTTTCCATAGATTTACATTGTGTCGGGGGTGTTAAGTCATACAGAGATAAGTTAAACTGTAAGGGAGACATGCTAACTGCATGTATGGAAATGTCACAGTCAACTCTAGTAATTTGTGCAATCCATGCATATTAATAAAGTGTTCCAAACATTTTAAAATGGGAGGACATGAATAGGTTACATGCAGATATTATACTATTTTAGATAAGGGACTTACACATCAGAGGACTTCAGGGCCCACATGGGGCCCCTGGAATCCATCATATTGCATATGAAGAGACAGCTGTGCATTATATTTGACCTGTAGTCCTTGCAACCATCGTACCATGCAGGAATCATGATTATCACATCCATTTTACAGATTAGGCAATCGAGGTACAGCATAGGTCACAATCTTGCCCAAGGTCATGGGGGCAGCTCTGCAGACCCAGAATGTGGGCCTCAGCCAGGGCTGCTGTTCTGCCTGGGTAATGAATAGAAATGGTCTCCGGACAGCGGAGATGTGTGTGGGCTGCTGAGGGTGGTGGGGGAGCGTGCTCCAGTGGAGGAAACAACCCAGTCTGTTTCCGGTAGGGGAGGAGTAAAGGGAGGACAGAAAAATGTGCCCGGAGGGGGATGTGTGTCACCCTGTGCCAGCCCTGGTAGGGCCTGGTGCGCAGAGGAAATGACGCAGCCTCTGACCCCAAGTTGCTCCCTGCCCAGCCAGAGCCTCAGACATGATGTTATCCACACAGGGCAGCCTCTCTGCGGACACCACTGTTGTGTCGGACTGCGCCTGCATCCTACTCCTGCCGCCCATGATGGGGCCTGGGGCTGGGAGACGCCTGGTGCACCCTCTCCCTGCTCTCCACTGCCTGAATCTGTACCTGTTCTTTACTGCTTGGCTCAGATGTCACCTTCCCCGGGAAGCCTCAAGCTCTCAGGCTGCACCAACTCTCCACAGCCGCCATCTGTGACTGAGTGTCCGGAGCAGGCTTGGGGGACCTTATCATCTCTCTGCCTTGTACTGGTGTGCTCCAGGCGGGAAGGGACCTAGAAAAGCCATGTCCTCACCCGCTGAGGCCTGCAAAGCCTGGCACAGGGAATGTGGACACGGTCACTTCTTCCTCTAGGACACGCTTGGTGGTGCTCACCCACTCGCACAGATGGCAGTTTCAGAGGCAGTGTGGCATCCTGGCTGAGTCCGGGTCTGCAAGCTTGTTCACACCCCAGCCTGCCTACTTCCTGTCTGCCTGCTCAGCCAAGGGTCTTGGTCTCCCTGAGCCTTGTGGGAGCCCCTCCTGGGATTCGGCTGGGACCATCTGGGTTGAGAGCTCAGCCCAGTCCCCGGCAAGTGTCACATGCGCCCATGTCAGTGCTTCCCTCCCAGTGCTGGTCTCTACCCCAGTCAAATGACAGTTACAGGAGGGCAGTCCCGAGTCTCTGTTGTCATTTAAATTCCAGTGCCTTTCAGGATGCCTCGGGGCGCTGCTGGAATGTTCTCCTGCCTCCGGGGTGGGAGTACACCAAAGCTGCCATGCTGAGGCCCTGGAGCTCAGATTCTTCAATGAGATTTTTCTAGTGGTTTTATTTAATAACAGAAAAAGAACTTCTAAGTTATAAAATATAACCTCAGGTCTCTAAAGGCCAGCAGTAGGCCAGAGGTGGACTTCAGTAGTGCGGTGCCTGCCTGGCAAATGCAGTCATGAGTTCCACTCCCAGTAAATCCCCTGTGCCCCAAAAAAGACCAGCAGTGAAGTTATGCACGGAAGCTGGGGCTGTTTATTTATTTTTCTTTTTTAAAATTTTAAAATCTTTACTAGTCCACATTTGCGGTACATAATGATTATATTCTTTGTGGAGGAGGGTGTCCCCGTGCCCTCCCTCCTTCCCCCTCCCTAGTTCCCCTTTCCTTTTGAATAATTTCTTCCTATTTCACAAAACCTGTTACAGAGTTTGGTCCTTATTTATACTTTTGGTTTCTCCCATGGAGAGACAATGCGGTATGTCAGTGTCCGATTTATTTCACTTGAGAGGAAGCACTGACTCGCAGTTTGGAACCTGTTTGTCAAGGTGAGCGAGCTCCAGTGGGGCAAAGTGCATGAACCTTGGTTGGCCAGAGCTCTGATTTCAAATTTGCTCATCCTTTGTGCACCGCTGGGCAGTAACAAATCGCTCCTGTTTATTAAGCACTTACTGTGTGCTGGCATCCAGATAAATAGCCACAGTCCTGATACCTCTCTTTCTCTAAAAAGTTGTCTTTTGTTGTTTGCTGGTTTGTTTTTGCAGGGTGTAGTGGTGCTCTGTGCCTCCAATCCCAGCACACAGAGAGGCGAGGAAGGAGGATCGATCACAAGTTGGGGTGCTGCCTGGGCAGCTTAGAGAGACTGTCTCAACATAAAGAGATAAAAGGCCCTGGGGATGTCGCTCAGTGTAAAGACCTTGGGTTCAACTTCTAGTATGGGATTTTGTTTTTTTTACTGAGTAAAATTGACAAAATCGTATATATTTAAGGTGACAAGCATATTTTGAGATAACATTTTATAATAGTACAAGTCAAAAATTCTTTCAAACAAAATATGGTCTGCATCAGACAGATTCAAACTGTTAAACGAATACCATTCTAGACAATTTCTGGATATTTCTATATATTAATGTACTTTTGAAAAGAAAATATTGGCAATGCCATCATACTGTTTTACAACCCACTGTCTCGCTTAATGAAGTGAAGCAGACACCTTTTCACCTTGGTGAACTCATGTCACCATCATGATCTTTTAATGACATAATTAATAATATTAATTAATAATTAATAATAATTTTCCAGCCCCCTATCACCTTCTTCTCCCTTACTCCCTTTCTCTTGTTTAATAATAGACTCCTTTCAACTTTCATGCCATCTCTTTTAGATTCCATATATTGGGAAACTTGTGTTGCTTATCTTTCTGAGTCAAACTTATTTCATTTAATATGATGATCTCCAGTTTCATCCATTTTCTTGCAAATATCATGGTTTCATGCTTCTTGACAGCTGAGTAATACTCCTATGTGGTACCATCACAGAAAACAGACCAAACATGGGAAGAAATGGCACCAAGTAGGTTTAGGAAGCAGTTTATTACACTGGTGGCCTTGAATGGGTTCTCTCTCAACTCAGTCAGAGCCCCATCCTGCAGGAATGCAAGAAAGAGGCCCAGAGCTTCATTGGTGCATTATGGTTGGAAGGCTGGGTGACAGCACAGGTTACCAAGGGAGTTAAACATCTTGTCTTGGTTGATTTACTCTTACTGCTGAGACAAAACACCCAATATCCAAGATTAAGAAAGGAAAGATTTATTTAGCTTACGGTTTGTGGAGGTTTCAGTTCATCATCTGCTGGGTCTGAGGCAGGGTGGCTCGTGGCAGAAGGCAATAGCTCATGGTGACAGAAAACAGTAAAAGTAACAAGAGCAGAAGGGGCCTTATATTACATGTAGGGTACACATCCTGGGGTGGTGTAGCACTCACACCCATAATCCCAGCAGTGGACCATGAATCAATCACAAATTCTAGCATCCTGCCCCCATGACTGTATGAGGCTTTGGGGTAACATGTAGACACAAACCCTAAGTTGCACATCTCATGTTACTTTGCAAGGCCATTAGCCACACAAAGACAGGAAAAACAGGGGTTACACAAAGAAAGGAGTGTTTTGTTATAAGGCTTGTCTGGATATGTCCACCTGGTTTTGGTGGGCATTCGTGGCAGGCTTTTATTTAAAATTTTAAATTCCCTTACAGCACAATAAATGTGTAGATATGCCACATTTGCTTTGTCCATTGGTCTGTTGATGGGCACCTAGGCTGGTTCCATATCTTGGTGCTGTATATTGAGCCATAATAAACACAGGTATACACGTATCCTTTTAATATGCTGACTTTAATTCTTTCAGGTATACTCAGGGAGTAGCTAGATCAAATGCTACCTTTATTGTTAGTTTTCTGAGGAACCTCCATGTTGATTTCTTTAGTGGCTATCCTAATTTACATTCCCACTAGCAGGGTAGAAAGGCTCCTCCCCCAACCCTATCCTCATCAGAATTAATTAAGTAATTAGTTTGTTTTTTTATAGTCTTGACGGCAAATATTCTGACTGAGGTGAGATGGAATCTCTGTAATTTTGTTTTATACTTCCCTAATAGCTAAAGGTATTGAGCATTTCCCCCCATACTTATTGGCCATTTATATGTGTACTTCTTCTTTTGGGAAGTGTCTGTTCTATACATTTGCCCACTTGATACTTTTGGTGTCAAGTTTTTTGTTTTTTTTCTATAGTCTAGGTATGACTTTTCTGTCCAAAGAGTAACTGGCCAAGATTTTCTGTCTCTTCACTCAGTTGATTGTTTCCCTTGCTGTGCAGAAACTTTTAATTCCATGGAGCTCATTTGCTCATCCTTACCATTATTCTGGGCCTACTGGAGTCCTGTTCTAGAAGTCTTTGCCTGTACCTATGGCTTTAGGTATTTTTTCCTACACTTTTAGCAGTTTCAATGTTTCTAATCTTACGCTTAGGTTTTTGACCCATTTTGAGTGGATTTTTATGGAAGGTAGGAGATAGGGATCTATTTTTAATCCTCTACATATGGATATCCAGTTTTCTCAGGACCATTTGTTTAAAAGGCTGTCTTTTTTCCAGTTTACATTTTTAACTCCTTTCCCCTGAATCAGAAGGCTTTGGTTGTTTCTGTGTCCACTGGTCCATTGGTCTATGTGTCTATTTTTGTCCCAGTGCCATGTTGTTTTTGTTACTATGGTTTTGTAGTATAATTTGAAATCAGGTACTGTGATGCTTTTACCTTTGCTCTTGTTGCTTGGGATTGCTTTGGCTATTTAGGGTCTTTTGTGCTTCCGTATGAATTTTAGAACTCTTTTTCTATGTCATTGATATTTTGATGAGGATTGTATTGAATCTGTAGATCGTTTTTGGTTATACGGTCATTTGAACATTACCAAATCTGCTGTTCCATGAACATGGGGAAATCTTTCCATCTTCTAGTGACTTCTTCAATTTCTCTCTTTAATGCCATGAAATTTTTATAGCAAAGCTTTTTCACCTCCTTTGTGACCCCTATGTATTTTTCGAAGCAAATTTTTGAATAGAGTTGTTTTCCTGATTTCTTTCTCAGCTAGTTCATTAATGATTTTTATATGATGATTTTGTAGCCTGGAGTGCCTCAAATTCTTAAATCAACTCTGTTAAGTAACTATTTTCATTTTAGTGATAAGGAAACTGAGGTTCAGAAAGCAGAAGTCATGTGTCAAAAGCCACTCAGTCGGGCAGTAGCCAGGGATGGATTTGAACCATGTACATGGCAATGACCTCCAACAGCTCTCAGGGTACCAGTTTGCTCTTCCATCCATTTTGAAAATGATCCATAAGCTCCTAACGGAGCTTGCAGGCAGTGGCAGTCTAGCTGTCTGCACAGGAGCTGCTCAGTGTCTTTGTCTTCGTGTCCATTTCCACACCAGACCCCTGTGGCAGCAGGCCTGTGTCTCATTCATGGCACCCACAGGACCCAGAATATGCCCAATGAGATTGCCACTGCTTCTTTTGATCCTTATTTCCACATTTCTTAAAAAAAAATAAAGCAGTGAAAGATGCCTGCAAGAGGCCTTGGGAGGATGAAATAACACGAGAGGCTTAAAGTTGTAGCACCCATGGGTTTGGGGGTGGTCCCTTTTGGTGTTCTCTGTGCCCAGCACTGTTCAGCACCCCCTGGTCCTGCATGAGTGTGCATCTGCATGGAACCTTCCGTGCTGTCTCCCCTGTCTTCCCTGCACCCAGCCCACCTTGAGCTTTCCTCTAGGGATGCACTGGGGAGAGAGTGGTTGGGACGAAGGGTCCGGCTGACGATCTATTGGTCACGCCTGTTGATTGATCTGAGTTCAAGGGCTCTGCAAGTTCCCAGCAGGGTGATCTTGGCTGATCCCACTCAGCCTCTCTGAAGTTCTGCTTCCTCCTCAGTCACATGGGAATCACTACAGTGGCTCCTGTTTTTAGCTCTCCATTCCTTCAACCCTCTGGTTCTAAGTTCTAAGAAAACTGGATTTACCTGACCCTCTGCTTCTCTGTATAGGTGTCGCCAACTGTGCCCAGGGACTGACTGGCTGAGGACCCACAGAGGAGTGCTTTGGGCACCCAACAGTGAATGGTGAGGGCCTCTTGTGGTCAGAACTCCTGTCTCCTAAGGGGACCAGAACCCACACACAGGGCAGGGGCAGGAAGGGAAGACAATAGCAGAGGTGTCCCTTGGGCTCTGGAACCGTGATTTGGAACCCAGCTTGCAGTGCCACGTCTCTCTCTCTCTCGTTACACTTAGCACTGCTAGAATGCTCCCAGCATTGAGGGATTAGTTTTGGTGAATAAATGACCTCCCTCCACTGGACTGCCGGGAGCCAGAATCCCAAAGAGACAGAGGCAGGAGACTGATACTTACTCTTAAATCATGCTTTTGTCTTTTCCTAGATGTGTGACATTGGGCAATTTCAGCTCTCTATGCCTCAGTCTCCTCATTTTAAAATTGGGGTTCATAACCTTCCCGAATACTTGTGAGGACTGAGAAGGTTTATGTATGTCAAGTCCTAAGAACAGTGCCTGTCATGTAGGAAGTTGCGGCAAGGTGTCTGTTAAATAAAATAGTAACTCAGGAAGTGGTTAAATCGCCACATCAGTCTTGTCAGAGCCAAGAAAGATGTGGTTGGTTAACTTCTTTTCCTGCTGGTCCTTGTCTTATCTTGCAGAAAATGGAGGATGGAGGTTACAATGATTCTGCCTTCTACGAGGAAGACTATCTGGATGGTTCTGACTCCGTCGTGATTTTGGAGGACTCCTCTCCCCAGGAAGCTGGGATCGCCAGGATCTTTCTGGTAGTGATCTACAGCATTGTCTGCTTCCTTGGGATCGTGGGCAATGGCCTAGTGATTGCCATCGCCACCTTCAAGATGAAGAAGACGGTGAACACTGTCTGGTTCCTCAACCTGGCCGTGGCAGATTTCCTGTTCAATGTCTTCCTGCCTATTCACATAGTCTATGCCGCCATGGACTACCACTGGGTGTTTGGGACAGCCATGTGCAAGATCAGCAACTTCCTGCTCATCCACAACATGTACACCAGTGTCTTCCTGCTGACCGTCATCAGCTTTGACCGCTGCATCTCTGTGCTTCTGCCTGTCTGGTCCCAGAACCACCGCAACATCCGGCTGGCCTACATGGCCTGCATTGTTATCTGGGTGCTGGCTTTTTTCCTGAGCTCCCCATCCCTCATCTTCCGTGACACGGCCAATCTGCACGGGAGAATATCTTGCTTCAACAACTTTAGCCTGTCTGCACCGGAGTCTTCCTCCTGGCCTGCTCACTTCCAACTGGACCCTGTGGGGCATAACCGGCAGATGGTGGTGACTCTCACACGCTTCTTCTGTGGCTTCCTGATCCCCGTCTCCATTATCACAGTCTGCTACCTCACCATTGTCTGCAAGTTGCACCGTAACCGCCTGGCCAAGACCAAGAAGCCCTTCAAGATCATCATGACTATCATCGTTACCTTCTTTCTCTGCTGGTGCCCGTATCACACACTGTACCTCCTGGAGCTCTACCACAAGGCCATGCCTGGTGTTGTATTCAGCCTGGGTTTGCCCATTGCCACCGCCATCGCCATAGCCAACAGCTGCATGAACCCCATTCTGTATGTTTTCATGGGCCAGGACTTCAAGAAGTTCAAGGTGACCTTCTTCTCCCGCTTGGTCAATGCTCTGAGCGAGGACACGGGCCACTCTTCCTACCCCAGCCACAGGAGCTTTACCAAGATGTCCTCAATGACTGAGAAATATTCCATGAATGAAAAGGAGACCAGCATGCTGTGAACCTCTCCTGAGAAGCCCCCAGTGGGTACTCCCAACCCAGGGCTGCCCTAGGACATTCCAATGTTTGGTGCATTTTGTATGGGGTAGGCCACATTGTGAGCTGGGAGTTCAGCACGTGGGACTTCTTTCTCTTTAAGTGGGATGGTAGACACAGCCTGTCACATTGCTCATAACCGTGGACCTGCAGTCCATGCTTTGTGGGAGACCAGCCTTACCTGATTTGGAAGAATAAAGGAAGAGTTCTCCAAAGCACCGCCATGAACTGAAATCAACACAAGGCTGTGGGATGAGGCTATCGTATACCCTGGAAATACCACCCTCTGTGAGGTCCCTAGTGTGAGCAGGGGAGGTCAAAGCCAATCCAGGGTGATGCAGTTTGCACTTTACCCCTTATTCCTGTATCAGTAGTCGGCTAGGAAGCTCCAGTCTTCCAGCCACGGCTCTGGGTTTAAGGAGTATACCATGCATGGTTACCTGGGACAGCAAGATGACATTGGCCCGTGAGCTTTCAAGACCATGAACTTGACTCTAAGATGAGCTGGAAGGACAGAAACCAGAGAGGCTTTGTGGGATCTTTGCAAGGCCAAGACAAAGGGGGCCTGCAAACAGAACTTGGGGCTTGGTGGCGGGGGAGGGGATCAGGAATGGTAAAGGCAGAGCAAAGGCCACGGACATACAGCACCTTACCTAGAACTCCACAGGGCAATGATGCTTTGGCCATAGGTGCTACTGGGGTGTGAGTGGTGCCAGATCCTTGCTCCAACTTTGCATGTGATGACAGTTTCCTGGAGTTGCTGGACAGCTTCACTAGCCTGGCCCCCTGTAACAGAGCTCCTTCTTTTCCTAATCCACTCAGCGCGGGCTTGGAGGTGCTCAGAATAAACCCCGCCCCCCGGAAGTGAGCATGCAGAGAGCAGGACTTCTGCTTCTCTCCCTTTTCCTCCAAGCCTTGTTGGAGGCCGCTGGGAAGCACAGCTTTGGGAAGCATCCTGGGAGCGTCTCCTGAAGAGAGGAGGGGTCCCAGCCCCGACCACAGCCTGCGATCCCGCTCCTTCAGCCAAGCTCCTGAGCTAAACCAACAACAGCCCTGTGGCCTGGCTCTTGTCATCGTACCGGACGTTTCCTGCTGCAGGGAAGGACACTGTCTGTTCATAAACAAGGCCAAGGCTATCAGGGTGAAAGTGACTCACCTTTCATTGCACACTGCAAATCAGTGGCAGAGATAGGAGCTGAACGAGGGTCTGACGCCTGGCTCCAGTGATTTTCTTCTTTTCTTAAGAATTTATCTATTGAGACTATTCCAGACGATAATGACAACCTACATTTATGCACTTTCTACGTTACGTATTTTCTATGTATCTCATTTATTCTTCACAGCAACTCCAAGTTAGGTACAGTGATCATTTCTCTCTTACATGTGAGAAATCTGGGGCTCAGAGAGGTTAAATGGCCTGTTCAAGGGCACTTAGCTAGTCTCTGCCAGCAGCTGGATGGCAACTTCTGTTTTCCTGCCTCCAAAGAGGCTGCAGAGTCAGGAAGCAACGAGAGAGGATGGGGTTTTAACTATAACTATTGATTCTTCAGCAGATGGCTGAGAACATCTTAATGGCAATTAAGAAGCTTTGCAAGTAGTTTTCAGAATGATCTTACATATACAGACAAGGCATTTGGGCTCCAGTGCCCCCTATACCATCAGCATTCACCCTTATGGCTCCCATTTTCAGCACCTTCCCCTTTCAGCAGAAAACGGGGCCGGGGGGAGGCCTGTCAGGAGGCAGCCTCTGCAGGCCCAGGGCCTTCTGGCCTCTAAGTGTCCACATTCTGTTCTCTTCCAAGTCCCCTTGTTGCTAAGCCAATTCTCCAACAGGATGCAAGGAACAGATGTGATGTCTACCTCGAGCTGGGCCAGTCCCCAAGTTGCAGCCTGTTTGGAATCACACTTCATTAGAAGACAGACTGTTCCTTCCTTTTGGGTCTTGATGCTTGTGATGAGGCGGCTCTGAGTGGACACAAGCTGGGGACTTAAATGCTTCAAGGAGTCTGTGCTTTTTCCACTTGAGAGCCAAAGAGGAACTGTGAAGATGGCCCAGTGCCCTGACACCCCTGCCCTAGCTTTCAGATGAAGCAACAGAGGCACAAGATGGCATAAGATTTGTCCCAGGTCACAAAGATGGTCACTTGGCTTGGGGATGATGGCACTCCCGCTGGGCTTCCTGGTTGGGCTAGGGAGCCAGGAATTTGTGTTGTCATCAGAAAAGCTGATAAACAGGAGCACAGTTCAAGCCTGCTGTTTTCCCCCTCAGAGCCAACCCTCCCTTTCGTTGGCTCCCTATTCTGACTGAAGTTTGCTGTTTAGTATTAAATGCAACCATGACATTCTCGTCAGTCACGTCCCCGTGTCGTATGAGCATTTCCATGGGTCACATGTGTATAATTCCTGCAGTTTGTTAAGTGTGTTCCCGTGTCACTTCGCAGGCAGCCAATATACTCAGGGCCTGAGCACCTTCTCTCTGGACTGAGGAATATAGAGCCCCGCACTGCTTCCGGTGGGGGTGGATGGGCCTCATGAGGGGACCACAGGCAGAGGGACAAGAAGAGAAGATGGAGTTCAGAGCAGAGAAGCAGCAGAGCATGATGGGGAAGGAAAGATCTGCCATTTTTAAAAAGCATCTGCTGTGTGTCGGTCCAAACATCCACACCCACGATTGACCTCACGGAGAGAGAACCATGGAACAGTGGCAGAGGCTCAGGGAGGCCGTGTCGCCTGTCCAAAGCCTCCTGGCTATGTTGTGAGGTGGCTAAAGAGGCCTAGGGATTCCCAGCCTCCTATTCCCCACATTGTGGACTCTGGGGAATCTGCACTTTGGAAAAATTTCCACTACTTATTTTTATTTTCCTAGTAATTCAGCATATCAAAAAATGTAACTGAGTCAAGATAACACAGCAAGCCTTAGTAGGTAAGGGACACAGCCAGAGCTCCAACGTCCATGTCCATGCTGTTGTGCACTGCTCAGCTGCTCAAGGGTCCACCCACAAAACCTACCCCAACACCCACCTGCCCGTTCACCCCAACTTCTACCTGTTCATCCATCTATCCCACCACCCTCCCACCCGTCCACTCACCTCAACACCCCTCCAATTACCTACTCACCTCAGGAGCCACCACTCACACCAACATCATTCAGTCATCTATCCCAGCATTCACCCAACAATCCACCCACCCATCCGTCCAGGTACATAGCCATCTATATCAGCGATGGTGAACCTTTTAGTGATCAAGTGGCAAACTGCAACCCAAAACCCACTTTTTGCAAAGTGCCAACACTGTGATTAAACCTGAATACTGAGGTTTTAGTACAGAAAAAACCCCCAACTCATACATTAACATCTTTTGTTTTAAAAACACAATAACATCCGTGCAATAGGTTTGCCATCACTGACCTATATATTTGCCCATTCGTCCATTTATAAAAATATATTTGGTGTACTTCCACTTCGCCAGTGGCATACCACTGTGGTGGGTATTGGGGACGCAGGGATAAGATACACACACAATCTTTGTCCTCATGATCTCCTTTATTGGCTAGTGGGATGAACAGGTAGAAATTAATAATTAAAAGCAACGCATGCACAGCCCCAATGGGAAACGGTTATGGTGAAATGCTACTCTTTTATTTCAGAGGGACCTGACCCTGTCCAGAGCCCAAGGCAACTTCCTTGTGGGAGAGACACTGGTCATAATGCAGAGGATGGGTGGACATTGATCTGGTGGGGAGTGGAGGAGCGGGGTGGACATTGATCTGGTGGGGAGTGGAGGAGCGGGGTGCTCCAGGTGGAGGGGACAGCATGGGCAGCTGTGAGGAAGCAGGAAGGAGCGATGGTTCCGGGGGGCTGACAGGGATGGGGTGGCAGTGAGAGGGTAGGTGAAGACAGGACAGATGGTGAGGTGGGGGTGCCTGCCCTGCGTCACTGGGAGCCATGTGCAGAGATGTGACAAGACCTGCCCTGCATCCCGAATCAGTGCCCCCTAGTTGCTCTGGTGAGGACCAACTGGAAAAGGCAGAAGAGGAGGCCAGGGGGCCGCTGCAGCCTCGCCGAGGCATTGGGGTCCCTGGACAGGACAGGTGAAGGCAGAGCCACAGAAGTGGTTACAGGGGAGAGACTTAACAGCTTCCCAAGCTCCTCAGGGGAACAGTTGGTGGGAAACCAACCCAGGGCTATTGCTGTTATAGAGAGGTCTCATTGTACTGCTTTATTGATGGAAATTAATTGCAAATATTATTCAAATTTATCTCCCAGGGCACAATTATATTTCTCAGGGGAGCCTTCTGAGCACATAATAAAGCTCCATAAATAATACATATATTAACAGACGAGGAACGAGGCATATTCACACGGCAACTGTGGGTGGGGGCTGTGGGAATTTATGCAGACGAGACTCCCAATGCTTGGAGTTGAGGTGTAACCTTGCGTATCACCTGAGTTCTGCCCTGGGGGAGCGTCCAGAAGCATCTCTGCACTGGAGGACGGGGATGTCTCAGCACACCAGGCAGCTGCTGGTCTCCACACCTGGTTAACAGGCAGCTGGGGATGAGGGGCCAGCTGGTGAGGGGAGGGGCGACACTTCTCGGTGCTGGAAATGTTCACACGGAGAACACCAAGTGTGGTGGTGGTGCGGGGAGCAGCACCACACAATTTGTAAGTGTCAGCACCGGGATTTAAGCCCCGTCTGTTTGTCTCAGAAATTTTTGCTGTTTCCCCAGCAACGTGCAGACAGAAAACTCTCCCCTTGAAGAGACTCTTCTTGAGGGAGGATGACAATCTCTATTTCCTCTCCATTGTCATATTTTAAGGAGGAGGCGAAGGGGGAAAGTGAAGGATTGTCTTGATCTGTGGGGGAGAAACTGGGGTCTGACGGGTTTGTCACTTCCTCACAGCCCTGAGGAGCTGAGGGCCTTGGAAGAGACACTACTTCATCAGTGCACGCCTTCCTGACCCCCATTACATCTGGGGACTGCCTGCCTCACTCCTGTGCAGAGAGAGGTGTGTGTCGTCATCCTCTGGCCCTCGGGGATTTGCCCATCCTCCCTCTTCACTTTCAATTTCATGGCCAGGGCTCTGGTGTTGTTCTTCCCCGAAGGTCCCTACCCAGAATCTGGGGTCACTGAAGAGTTTTCAGCAGGGTTCTACTGAAAGAGAAGTGGATCTTGGCCAAATGCTTCAGAGAGGAGATGGGTTCTGTTTGGGTGTGGATTTAGCCTTCAGAGTTGTCCTGAATGTAGGCATTTTCTGACCTAGCTGGTGATTCCCTGGGTGTCCCATATACAAAAGCTCATTTATCTGTGCATTGAAGATACATATACATCATTATGATAAGTTATGCCTCAATAAAAGTCTTTGTAAAAATGAAATAACTGGAGATATGGGCAGGAATGACTCTCCACTTGCACGGGCACCCCGGACGGGTGGCAGGAGGAGAGAACCAGGTCTGTGGGCTTTGCCTCTGACTCAGAAGAGCAACTTAGAGAGAGGTGGTCCCCGCAGGGCCCATCTGAAGAGGCAGATCCTCAGGGAAGACTGAACTCTCCCAGGGCATATCACAGCACCGTCCCACCTCTTGCCCCAGCTCAAAGGCCTTTGATGGTTATGACACAGGAATGGAACGGGGTAGAGCTAAAATCCCAGCTGTGCTGTCTATAGTAGCTGGGGACCTCAGGTACTTCAATACCCACAAAACCTCCCCTTTCTCATCTGTAAAATGGGTTGACAAGAGTTTGCGGCCCACAGCATGGCTATGAAGATGAAGTGAGAAGCCCTGTCTTAGCATTTAGTCTTTGCTCATCTGCTCCCTTGCTGGTCTCCCCGCTTTCCTCTTTGTTGTTTTCAGTCTCCTGTGCAACGAGATTAGCTCCCATCACTGTCCCGGTCAGCTTTTGCTGCTGAGACAAAATGCTCAACACACATAACCTAAAGAGGAAATGTTCATGAAGTATGATCACAGCATATGGTGAATGCTTAAATTTTTAAAAACTTATTACAGGAAAAGGCACATTGCCATGAATCCCCTTTGTTTCACAGACTCTTACCCCATTGTTTTTGCAGTTCTCAAAGTCCTCTTTCATCATGTTTTTATCGTGATAAAAAAGTATGGCGAATTCTGCTTACCAGGTGCCATCCGATGGAAAGGCAGGCTTCTAAAAACATCACGGTGACTCCCCATCCATCTCGTTCACTGGATTGACACCCTGTGATTTCTGGCTCTTCACCAAAGTCACAGTGACCGTGAAAGGTAAATGTTTTGAATCAATTCAGGACATTAAAACAGCCACAAACATGCAACTAAAGACACTCGCTCCAGGACTGCTTCACAAGTAGCAAAAAGCATGAGATAAGTATTTTCAAAGTTCAGAAGTGTTTGGAGAGGGATTAATGGCAACATGTCTTTTACTGTAATACTTTTTTTTGGGACAAATTTAAACATGCACAGTGTTTGCTAATCATGCCTTGCATTTGGGCTCACAGTTACTGAGGCTTCCGTTCATGGTAACGTGTTTCCAAAGCAAAAACACCAAGGTAGGAGGATGCGGTAAAGAACTGCTCATCTCAGGGCATCTAGGAAGCAGAAACTAGGGGGAAGAGGCAGAAAGAAAGAGAAGGAGGGGCTGGGGATGGGGTTACCCTTCAAGGACACACTCTCAGTGGTTCAATTCCTCCAAGCCAGCCTTGTTTTCTACAGGAGCATTCAACTGTGGACTCATCAGTAGCTTAACCCACCTTAGAGGTCAGTGTCCCCCACCCACCTCTGGGACTCGCCTCTGAATGTTGCTGCGTGGGGGATCAAGCCCTTACCACACAGATCTTTGGGAAAGGCTTCATATTTAAACCACACAATCAGAGTATAAGAATTCAGTCCCAGGGGGCTGAGGATTTAGCTCAGCGGCATAAGCACCTGCTTTGCAAGCAGGCAGTCATGAGTTCGATCCCTGGTACCAATAAAAAGGAAAAAAAAAAAAAAATTCAGTCCCTTGTTACGGCTCGCTGAATCCCACAGAGTCACCCTGCCCGCTTCTCTGACTTCATCTCCTGCTGTTCTCCAGCCAGGCAAGCCGGAAAGGGTCTCAAAGACAGAACAGAGCACTCTGGAAGCGATGCCAGTTCAGGCCTTCGCACATGCACCCTGTTCTTCCCAACCACTCCGCCTCTGTCCTTTGCATGACTGATTCCTCCACCTCTGTCAGGTCTCAGCACAGACGTCACCTCCTCAGACCAGGCCATGCTAAAGCGTCCCCAACCCAGTCACTGTCAGATTCTTTCTTTCATGTTCTTCATAGGGCACCAAACCATCTGAAATCATTTTACTTATGTATGTATTTAGCTACCTCCGTCTGTCCCCTATTTGGAGAAGAGCTCCAATAGGGCAGGGACGAGCCCATTTTCTTCAGTGCGATATCCCTGACACCTAGTAGAAAGCAGAACTGCTCACAACTTTTTGTTGAATGAAAGAAGAGATAATCACATGCTGGCATATTTATCACCGCCACCACCATTATCTAGCACTATGAGGATCACGATACACTATTTCCAAAGTCTTTTCCCTTTTTCCTGTATTAACAAAACTTGGAGAGGGTCAGGTCTACCCCAGTTCACAGACTTGGAAACCGAAGCCCCAGGTCACTTGGTCTGGAAGTTGAGGAGCTGCGGTTCTTTCCATTAGGAGAATTCACAGACAAAGGTGGTTTGGAGCAGAAGCATCAAGGGCTTCTGCTTCCCTTGGCCTCTTCCTTTCCCTGGTGTCTGATTTATTGCAGTCTGGAAATAAAAGAACCAGATGCCTTCCACCCACTCCTATTGTTTTGTAATTCTCTTCCGGACCTGGACTCTGTTAAAGATTTGGCTGGTACAACCATGACCACAAACTTCCTAAGTTTATTCCTCTGCTTGAAAATCACGAATGAAGCAATCAACCAGCCCAAGGTCTGTGCTGGGCACAGCGATGTTCCACACAAAAGCACGGCCAGTTATGCGGGAGTTCCCTGGCGCCCTGTAACTCTGGAGTCCAGATGCTTAACTTAACACTGAGAGGCAAACCCAGGATAAACTCTGCCCTGGTTTCCATGGTGCAGATGTGGCAAGCCTCTGGATGATTAAGTTTCTGATTTGCTTTCAGATACTGGGCTGTGGCGTAGGGATGTGTACAGAGAGGTGGGAAAGAGGAATCTCATCCTTAGCTGTAGGCTGATCACATTCCCTGGGCCCCTGGTCAGTGGCAAGCAGTTTACAATGTCCAGACGCTGCTCAGGCACTGCGGCAGCCTTCCTGGGGAGGACTGACCTGGGAGGGGACAAGCGGCTGGAGGTGATTCCGCATCAGTCACCCTATTTCAGGCTGAATAGTAAACCCGCCTTTGGAGACGAAGATAATAACACACAGAGGGATCAAGTAAGTTTCCCAGAACCTCACAGATATCCCTGCATGGGTTTGTATTGAGCAGCTACTGTGTGCCAGGCTTTGAGGATTCAGCGGATTTGAATTTACATCTGCAGAACTTAGCTGTTTGCTGTTTTTCACTACATGCTCTGGTTCCAGAATTAGATAAAAAAGAAACAGAGGAGTGAGTAGAGGACAGGCAACAAGGTTTTCTGTTATAAAGCTCACGAGAGAAGAATCACACACTGGCTGGGAGTTGCTGAGTGGAGGTTGATTCTGGGTTCCAAGACACACTCCAAACTCTCAAAACGAGAAGTTGATCTTGATGGACAGCTCTTTATCTTGTTTGAAAAAACAGCAAGAAATGATGCTACTTAATTTGGTGAGTGAGTGCTATCAGGGACCAGGAAGGGAGCAGGTTGAAGGTTCCTGGCCCCTTCTTTCCTCCCCAGGAGCAGGACTATCTTTGCAGCCTGTTAGCTTGTGATTCCTGGGTCCTCTGGCTGTGTTATTAGTTTATAAACTCCATTGTGATTCCTTGGGTTCCTGAACTTTCATGGGTGTAAACAGACTTATGCAAACAGCTTCTTCAGTCTTAAGTATCAGATAGGAAGAGGTTCAGTATCAGTCCAGCCAAGCTTTTCCCAGAATCCTCTGTAGGAAACAGTCCCATATTCTATTAGCAGTGAGGAAAGATGGGCACTAAATGTTCCCATGTCTGGCTCTTCTGTTTCCTGCTGTACAATGTGATCTTCCATTGCTTCAAAGGCTCATTTTTTTTCTCACATTTTGGTTCAGATACATTGATCCATGTAAATTTGAAAAGCAGAAAAATAGAAAATCTGTATATCTTAACAGGCTGGGACTGTAAATGACATGAATAAAAGTTCTAATAGGTCATGCTAGTTAACATCTCTCGTTGGACTCGCTGTTTGAAATGAACCAAGCAAGAGTGGAAAGAAACAAGATTGTATCGGGCAGGATGCCTTGGGTACACCTAGAGGAACTCTTGAGATAGTTGTGCTTCCCTTCCAACACTAAAACATCCATGGATGCTGTGCACGCCGCAGTTTAATGCTGACATCAAGGGCTGAGAATGTTTCCTTTTCTCTACTGGGTCACCTTCAGAAGACAGGCTTTGACCCTAAGATGCATCTTTCCTGGGCATAAAATGTCTACTGGTGTCAGTCTTTGAAGCTACTTGTGGCATCAGATAAAAAGATGGCTTCTCTGGAAATCTGCAGAGACCTTTTCCCAGAAGCCCCCTGTGGAAGTCCTCTCATCTCTTTGGTCAGAACTAAGTCACATGGCAGCTGCCAAACCAATCACTACCTGGGAAAGGGGACTGGTTTAGATCAATCAGGATCCATCCAGGGGTCACATGGGAGAGGAGTGGCCATTTAGACAGGACCAGGCTTTCATTCTCAAAGAAGAGGAGCAGTTTAGGGGCAGGCATGCACTGTAGTGGTGTATCCCATGGAGAAGATAGGAGGTGTTCTGAGACACAGTGACCCACTGTCTAGGGGTCATATACATACATAGGTTTGAGCATAATTACAGTGGTTATGGGGCAGTCCCTACAAATAAGGAGAATTTGTGTCTTAGATAGATATCCCCCCATTCCTTTTCTTTTCTTTTTTTTTCCCTGAACCTAAGGTCTTCTCGTTGAGCTATGCTTCCAGTCCACTTTATTTTGCTAAGTAGCTCAAGCTGGGCTCCAACTTGTGATCTTCCTGTCTCCTAGAATTCCAGGGGAGTGCCTCCATGCCTAGCTCTTTATTTCTTTATGATCTTTGACAAAAAAACTGGACTATATGAATAAATAAAGGAAAAATCACCGATAATCCCAGAGATCAGCCAGAGGTAAACTATTATCATTTTCATTTATAATCTATAGCCTAGTTTGTGTATCTGTATCTTTTAATACCTTTCTAGTAAAAAGATTTGTTCCATAACATTTTTGGTCATTCAAAAATGAGATCCTTGGCCAGGTGTGGCAGGACACGCCTGTAATCGCAGCATTCTGGAGGCTGAGGCAGGAGGATTGCTGTGAGTTTGAGGTCAACCTGGGCTATAAAGTGGATTAAGGAAACCTGAACTGCATAGTGAAACCTGTTTCATAAAGATGGAGAGAGAGAGAGAGAGAGAGAGAGAGAGAGAGAGAGAGAGAGACAGAGAGAGAGAGAGACAGAGACAGAGAGAGGAAGAGAGACAGAGAGAGAGAGAGAAAGAGAGATCCTTAAATGTGTCTGTATACAGAATTGATTATTCAAATGAGTACCTAGTAGTTCTAGTAAAAGTACAATATATTTAGTCCACCTTTCCTTGGTAGGCATTTGGGGTTTTTCTTTTCTTTTCTTTTTTTAAGAACATAGCCATGTTCTCTTACAACTTTATTTACAAAAACGGGCAATAGGCTGGATTTGATCTGCAGGCTTCCGTTTGCTGACGGTGGGCCTCTCACATTTGGGGTTGAGAGGCGCACACACAGCGCAGAAGTCCTTTCCTTTATTGTAACCTCTTTGTTACTGATGTCTTCAGATGGGCCAGTGGCCGTGGCTGGGTCAGCTGCGATGGGTGGCATCCTCCTAGCTTTGATCGCAGGAGCCAGCATCTTGTTGATGAGATTTGCCTCTTCACAGTTTCCCAGTGGTGAGTCCTCTCTCTGCTTAATGCCACAGCTCAGATACTTTGGAATGGCTTCTAGGTAGTCCAAGCTGGCCACAGAAGGGCAGCGCTGCTCCTGCCTCATCCAGGTGTTTTCTTTCCTAGGAAATATTTATCATTATGATAATTGTAATTCTTTAGTGAATCCTCTCTCCAGGAGAGCTGGGCCTCTCAAGCCCCATCCTCTTACCCTGGGAAGACTGCAGACCTAGCTCCCTGGAACTTTCTGACGGCCTGCCCAGCCTCAGGTCCCTGTTCTACTTGGAGCAGGGAGAAGAGCTCTTGGAAGCCTTCTGACGTCATCCAGTTTGGGAAAGGGGATGACAGGTGGGAAATGGTCACACGCACACAGGCTCTGGCACTGGGCCCGACTGGGCAAATAACTTTTCTGTCTGAGCCTCAGTTTCTCTAGCTATACTATTGAGAGTCTAACAGAAATAACTTGTAGGGTTGCATGAGGATTCAGCAAAACAATCCATGTACAGAGCTTATCACAGAGCCTAAAAATACCATGTGCTTAAAAACTGCTAGCTCTCACTGCTATAATTTTTTTTCTTAAACTGCTTTGGTATCTCGGGGGACCCTGCTTGTTCCAGGCCACTGATTCAGGAAGCTGCACAGATCTGCTTAAATTATGTATCGGGGTTGCACATGTAATGCTTGCTATAGTTTGATGTGTGAAGAAAACACGATTGCTTTGTGTATAGATGATCTGGTCTTTCTTGTAACGCTTTCCCCAAATCTTCTATCCCACATTGGTAGAAAGCAAACAAAATAAGAGTTTTTTTTTTAAAAATGAGGCTTTAGCCTTGTCACTGGTTGAACTGTTTCCCTTCATGCTAAACCCACCCCAGCTTAATATGTGGATATCCTAAGCCCAGTATCTCAGTACATGACCTTCTTCGGAGACAAGGATTTTGCAGAGAGAATTAAATCAAAATGAAATTGTTAAGGTGTAATCCAGTACCATGGGCATCCTTTTAAGAAAGGGGAAATTTGAACACAGATGGCCATCTGCAAGCCCAAAAAGAGACTCCTGCAGCAGATCCATCCCTTGCACCTCTCAAAAGAAACTGACACTTTGACCTTGTGCTTCTCCAGTACGGTGAGACCATAAACTTCCACTGTTTACATTACTTAGTTTATGTGTTTTGCTGTGGTAGTCTCAGCAGACAAATTGAACACAGGTGTACAGTTTTAGTCCACGTGATGGTCTTTCATGCTCACGCTCTGCCCACTTCTCCCTGCCTCCTGGGCTGTCTTGGGTTTGTGCAAACAAAACTTTATGGTCTCGGGGAAGTGTGACGGAGGCCTGAGGGCTTCCCCGCTGGCTTCAACCCTATAATGGGAATAAGGGGACCCAAGATAGTCAGGAAGAGGGGGCTGTCACTCAAAGAGCCCTGCTGCCCAGGGTACCTGGGTAAACCGGACAAGGGAAGCAAGGAAAACCTATTGTGTATCCCACTCTCCTGGACCTGAATCCCTCGCTCTGTGATCATTCCACAATCCCTGTTCTAGAAGAGAGGCAGCTTTTCTCTTTCTCTTCCCTTGTTCTGCCCCCTTGTCATTTGGTGGTGACCCTCGGCATCACGGGGAAGGTGGCTGCGTCCTCGCTCTGGCTGGGGCTCAGCCTTGGCAGACTGAGAATGAATGAGGGCTGGGAGTGTGGCTCAGTGACAGAGCACTTGCCTGGCATGCACCGGGCCCTAGGATTGCAACTCACACCCAGAAATAAATAAATACATAAGTAAGTAAGTAAGTAAAATGTTGAAAAACCCTCCTTCGAGACAATAGCCAGCTTTGAGTCCATAGCCCTGTGGGACGATCCACTTTGGCACATCGGAAACAGAATGTCATATCTTCCTTTCTCTTAGAAAACAGATCCTATTTTCCTCCAGTGCACATAGACTTGGGCCAGCTAGACATAGGTCCTGTGCTTGGAACACTGACTCTAAAAGCATCCTCATAATTTCCAGCATAGCAACCAACTGCGATTAGTTTTTGACTCATATTTCCCACAGGCTTCTTGTTTTGGACAGTTTGTGCTCCTTCAACAAGATACCTGAGACTTGGATATTAATAAGGGACAGAAATTTATCTCTCTGGGTTTTGGAGACAGGTGAGTTTAAGGTCAAGGTCCCAGCAGGGCTGGTGTCTTGTGAGGGCTGCTGTCTGCTGTAGAAGGGACAGATGCTGTGTCCACACATGGCAGCAGGGACGGAGTGGACAAATGTGCCCTCTCCAGCATTTACTAAGCACTGATATCTTCCACAGGGCAGAGCCCCTGTGATCTGGTCCCCTCATAAGAGCCCCACCTCTTCTCCCTGGTGCATTGAGGACTACGTTTCAATGTGAATTTTGGACAGGACTCAAATATTCAAACCATAGCCCTAGGGGCTCTTAAAAATTGGAATGAAAAAGCCATAGTGATCACTGTTAGGACCATGATTAACAAACCTTCCATCCTTATTCACAATTTTCCCCCCATTTCACAGATAGGACAATGGAAGCTCAGAGAAGTGACATCACTTGTCCGAGGTGACTCGAAGGGTGAGGTGACACAGAGATGGGGGTGGCATCCAGCTTAGTGTGACTTCTGGCTGCTGGTCCTGGCAGTGGGAAGAGCTTCGTCCTCGGAGGGTTTGATGTGGCTGTCCTCAGGTTCCTGTGCACAGTTATACATGATTTTCTGCTCTTTTATGTGGAGCAGCTGCTTGATTTCTGAGAACTGAGGGTGGGCTGGAGCCGGGATTGGAGACTCCACGGAAAGGGTGGTGCTTGTGCGAGCCCCTGAAGCTCTTAATGTATGCATAATAGGATTAGCACCGCTTGGGATCCTGGGCATCTGCTGTCTGTGTCTCCTGGGTCTGAGGGTTGCCAGGAAGTACAACCCATCCTGAGGTTTTTGGGGATGGTGAGGACAGATGCCTAGGCTGTTCCCCAAATGCTCTGTGTGGGGCACTGTTGCCAGTGGGTCTCCAGGCGGTGCTTCCTAGCTCACCCAGAGCCTCACCTGCACAATCTCACCCTAGTCCAGTGCTCAGTGGGGGCATCCTGAGCCCCATTTTAAAAAGAGGCCCGGTGCGTGGAGAAGTCAAGCCTCGTGCCCAAGCATTGCAGCTAAGGAATGATAGCGCCCAAACACTGGATGCCAAGCTCTGGGGCTTCATAATGACCCCAGGAAGAGGCTTCTACACTCTCAAGTGCCTCAGTTTCCTTATCTGCAAATGGAGAGGCAGTGCAGGGTCTGAAATGCCATGCTTCATCAGGAGCTAGGACACTTGGGTTCAAGTCCCGGCTCTGTCCTGGGGTCTCTGCAGCACGGGGGAGGCCACTGCTCCTCTCGGCTCTTCAGCCTTCCTTTCTGAAAAATAGGAAAGGGTGAGGAGGGGGTGGGCTCTGCCGAGGTGCCATGTAACACAGACCTAACTTCAAGCAGTCAACTAGAGGCATAACACTGCCTTGACTTCTCTCCCAAGCCTAGGAGGCCAGCATGGCTGTGGACATTTTATAGGTGTGGAGATTTAAACTATTGTCCCCAGGGCTTCTATTCAGACAGTCCCTCAGGGCCCTTTCAGTTCTGACATCCCAAGATTTGAGGCAGAAGGTCAAATCCTGTCACACTCCCCGCTGTGTAATGCTATGGACTATTGCTTCACCTTCTTGGGCCTCAATTCTTCTATCTGCAAAATGGGTCTAGTAGTGGCCACCTGGCAAAGTGGCTATTATAAAATGATAAACTACAGGCTCATTATCTGGTACATAGGATATGGTGGTTTTTTGTCCTTCTCTTACCCACGCTCAAGGGACACTGGAACAGAGCCAGGCTATGGGATCTCCTCGATTCCAGTAAAATCCCGCCCTCCTTCCCTCACTCCTGTCCTGCTCCACACGCTCAAGCTTCAGCAGCTGCATTTAATTGGATTTAACTTAATAGTTTTATTGATGCCTCTTGGTTCAGGGGATGCAGAGACCTCTGGGTAATTTGCACATCTTTAACAAACCAAATAAAGAGCTGATAGGCATAAACAAGTCCGTTTTAATTGGATTAAGGGGAGGCTTGGCTTGGGGACCTCAAGCCACAGAGGAGCTGAAGAAAAGGGTTTGTAGAGATCTCAGATTTTCTGCTTCTTCTAAGCCCCCAGAGCATTCTGCACACAGTGCTGGCATCCTGCTGAATAAATTGTGCACTGTGTATCTGTGTCCATGTCTTACACCGACATACATGAATTGGCGGTTTCCTCCTCCCTCCCTCCTTTCCCAGCTGCAGCATGGTTTGGTCTCACACCAAAGGCCCAAGCCCCAGCCCTGCCTGCTTCCTGCTCATCTTGGGTAACTCATTCAGTCCTTTGGACCTCAGCTGCCTCCACAGTGGAATGGGAGGTGGTGGTTTCCACCCTATATGTGTAATATGAGAGCTAACTGCTGGGCAATGGTCTGCCACTCCGGAGGCTCACCAAAATGGCACCCACTGATAACATGAGTCCAAATCTAGCTGGATTCTTGGCTAAGTAAAGAGGTCACTTCCAGCAAATGTGATACATGCTAAATGGGAGATTCACCTAACCCCCCGAGGGGCCTGGGATGACTGTTGAGGGGCGATGGGGTTTGATGAGCAAATAGAATTTGGATAGATCTGCAATTTCTAATACTTAACTATAGTCATCCCCTCATATCAGGAGGCCACATTTTAATTCTCCTCGGTGGGTGCCTGAAATCATGGATGGTACCTGTCATCACTGTGAAAGACCCCTGCTATAACCAACTTAAAGGAAAGAAGATTTATTTTGGCTCATGGTTTCAGAGGTGTCAGTCCATGGTCATCTGGGTCCAAGCAGACAATCACAGCTGAAGGAAGTGGTGGAGGGAAGCTGCTTACCTCATGGCAGCCAGGAAGAGACAAAAAGAGAAAGAGCCAGAGCCAGGGAGGAAGAGGCTGGAGACGGGCTGTCCCTTCAGAGGCACACAGAGGAGGGATCCACTTCCTGCTACTTTGCCCCACTTCCTAAATGGTCATTAACTCTGAATTCACCAATACATTAACCCATCAATGAGGTGGGCACTGCTTTTATCCAAGTGTTTCCCTGGGTCCCACCTCTGAACACCGCTGATTGGGAATCAGGTCTTCCATACTTGAGTCTTTGGGTAATACTTCATATTTAAAGCCTAACTGTACCAAACCCCACATGCATGTATTTCCCCTATGCATACATTCCTGTGGTAGAACTTAATTTTGAAATTATGCACAGTAAGAGATTAAGAATAACAATAAAATAAAACAGGTTGGGTTTTCATGGCTATGGCATCTCTCTCTTGAAAGAGTCAGGACGAGTGTTGATACTTTTGCACTATAGTTGGCTGCAGGTAACCAGAAACTGCAAGTGAGGGCACTCGTGTAGAGAAGCCTCTTGGGGATCTTGTTAAAATGCAGATTCTGACTCCAGGGCCTAAGCAGAGCCCGAGGTTTTGCATTGCTGCCTAGTTCCCAGGTATCCCGATGGGAGCTCATCCTGGAGCCATAGTGTAAGGAAGTAGAAATTAGAGAACTGATGGAGCCAAGATTTGAAGACGGCCAGTCTGCTCCCAAAGCCTGTTTTGTGTTTTTGTTTTCGGAGTGAAATCCAGAGCCTCATGCATTCTAGGCAAGCCCTCATCACTGAGTCAGCGCGGTTCTGGGTGTGGAAGGCTCACCTGAGGATTGTTGCCAAAATGGCATAAAAGGAGATCTGGGTGTATGTGGGAGGTACGCGGTGGAGAGTATGCTGTCGACTCTACTGGACAAGCTTGTGGCGGCTGATTTTGCTGATATGAACTCAGCTGTTCCTTTTTCAGAGGTCCCCAGGATGGCTGTTGTTCTCTTCGGAGGAGCTCTAGTATTCACCTTAAGCATTGCTTCCTGGCTCTTCCTGGATCCCTCAGCCTGGGGCACAGATCCTTCAACCTGCTGGTGCAGATTTTCTGGCTTTTACCACTGGCCTTTGGACCTTCTTGGTGCAGATCCTTGATGTGAACTTCACGAGACATTGTCATGGGCTCTAGCCTCTGGCTGGCCTTGTGTGGGACACGGGTGTGGGATCCAGGCACTTGGCTGGATCCTCTGGGTCTCTAATGCAGACAGATCTCTTGCACTCTGCATTTGACTTTTTGAGTGGCTATTATAAGATATTTCTATAAATGATGTGTCCTCTATTAAGTTTATTCCCTTGCAAATCTTGACTACAACATTCACTAAGTTGTTAAATTGCCCAGGATGGGCTTAAACTTGCAATCCTCCTGCCTCAGTCTCCCAGCATGCTGGAATTATGGATTTATATCTTTTAAAGTATGCTCTTATACCTCAAGAGTTCAGCAGAATGGGGGACATTTATCCTGGAGCACGGAGCAGAGGTAGGTCAGTTAGGTTTTCATCTGGCAGAGAGATTTTATTAAATTTCCATGGCTCTTTTGATTTTTGATACCATGCTGTCATTGAGCCTTTTCTTATATAACAAGAAGGTTCCCTTCCTGAATATTTACTTTTTTCCTATATACATGCCAGTGAAACTGATGAACCAGGACACTAAATATCTCCCATGAGATCCTTCAAGTGAGTGGTTCTGTGCGATCACTGGGCCAGACACTGGTTTCCAGGCTCTTTTGCAGACTGAACTGTGTCCACTCAGATTCCATCATGGCCTGGATAGAAGGACACACATTCTGAGGCGTCATGTGGGGCTTGGCTCTGGGATTAAGTGAAACCCAAAACAAACAGAACCACTTTTTTTTTTTTTTTTTTTTTTTTGCTACTAGGAATTGAACTCAGGACCTCATGCTTGCCAGGCAGGTGCTTATGCCACTGAGTTAAATCCCCAGCCCTCAAATAAAACAAACAAATGAGCAGAACACACACACCCCACAATGAAACAGATCCACAGCTCTGAGCACAGCACCTGCTCATTTAAAATGCTCAGTAAGCATATTGCTATGATTATTGTAATTTAAACACGTAGTGTGTCCAAGGATCCTTATTAAGTGCTTGATATGTAGTTTTCAATTATATTGCATGTGATAATTTACACAAAATGCCCACTATCTCAGCACTTTTGGAGGCTGATGCAGGAAGGTCACAAGTTCGAGTCCTGCCTGAGTAACATAATGAGAACCTGACTCAGAATAAAAAAATAAATGGGGGCGTAGCTCACTGTGAAGGCCCTGGGTTCAACCCCAAGTCCTGAGAAAAAAGTCCACTATTGGGCACATGATTGCTGCTCACGATTGTAGTTTGCTCCTTCATAAAAAGGTAAATTTGAGCCAGACCAGAGGCTGGCAAACAGCCTCTGTGAACTGCAGTGCATCCTTTTGTGGTTTGAGACAGGGTCTCACCGTGTAGTTCAGACTGCCTGGAACTCACTTTGTAGCTCAGGCTGATTCTGAACTCATGGTGATCCTCCTGCCTCAGCCTCTCTAGTGCTGCGATTACAGGTGTGCACCACCATGCTTGGCTGGAGCAGCACCAGTTAAAGGGATGGAAGATAAAAGGGCTGAGAGTGAGGTCAAGCTGTGGTACAGTCACAGTGACAGCCTCAGCTGACCCCACTGAGATGCGCAATGACTCTAGGTTTGTCGTAAGGTGGGCTGGTGTGTCTGGACCTTCTGCCTCCCATCAGCCAGCCCTTGGGTGTGGACTAGAGAGGGAAGGGCATGACCTTGTCATCTGGGCCATCTCCGCAGTGGCTGGCAGCCAAGAGGATGGAAAAGGAGCATATTCCTGGTCCCCATGCTGTGCCATGGCCGTTCTTGACCCCTTCTGGCTGACACCTTCTCTGTGTTTGGGGTAGCAACACGACCAGCCCCAGCGGTGAAATCCTGACTCCTTCTGGCCTCTCCTGCTGATCTTTTTTACCTTTACCACATATACCCAGCCATCAATATCAACAGGAGATTGTTTCCCAGCCCCCAAGGTACAAAATCTGATGATGCTTAAGACTGTTTTGTAAAATGGCACACACACATCCCATTGCCTTAAATAATCTCTGTATTATTCATGGTGCCTAATGCAGTGTAAATGCTGTAGCAACCGTTGTTATGCTGTGTTGTTTAGAGACCAAGAACAAGAAAAATAGTCTGCATCTCCAGTACTGATAGTGTTCATTTCAGGGTTATTTTCAATCTGCAGTTGTTTGAGTCTGTAGATGTGGAACCCATGGGTGTGGAGGGTTGTCTGTATATGTTCTTTCAGCCTCGGTCATAGGAGAAAGGGTGGGGTTGTAGGAAAAGATAACCTCATCTCTGTTTAAAAGAGACAGGTATACGGGCATAAGAAGAGGAGGGGTTGGCTTCCAACCTCTCTCCATTTTCTCCCTACCTCAAATGCAGGCATCAATACCCAGCGCTATGGAAGCCATACTGCGGCCATGAGGTAACAAGCATAAGTTCAAATGAATGACATCACCAAGTTGGAAAGAGAGAGACAGACAGACAGAGACAGAGAATCTTTTGCATCATTGTTTTATCATTGAGTTGGACTCAAAACCGTCTATCTCAGTCTTCTTATTAAGTGAGATAAAATCTATTGCTTAAGGTACTATGAGTCAGATATTTTCATTACTTGTGTCTCAAAACATTTTTTTGGTGGTACTTTGGATTGACTCCAGGGCTTTTCACCCTGAGCTACATTCCTAGACCTTTTGAAAATTTCGAGGCAGGGTCTTGCTAAGTTGCCCAGGCTGGGCTCGAGTTTGCAGTCCATCTTCCTCAGCTCCCAGGGAGGTGGAATTATAAGTGTGTGTCACCACACCAGGGTCCTAGCCACAAATATGAGCATAAACCAGAAGCACTGAATGCAGATAATCAAGGAGCTTGTGAACTGAACCCAAATTGTCCAGAGTGGAGGGCGAGCCTTGTAACACAAAGGTAAAAGCACCATCAAGTACCCACGAGATCAGCTGCAGAAATAGTGGCACTTAAGTCATGGTCCTTCTTGTTCTATGACACACAAACTGCATCAAGCTAAAAAGAAAATACAGCATATTTGTGTAACTAGCAGAGGCCGCCACAGCAATTATGCCCTGTTTGCCTGTGTGATGCCTGGTTTACCTCCTGCCCTCAAGAACTTGTTTATTGATGTGGTCACCCACATGGCCCTATGCCACTGAATATGCATGCTTTCTGCCCTTCTTTAGTTATTTGATTTTCTAGTTATGCTTACAAATGGGGTTTTTCCTGGAAGCTGTTACAATTTAAAAGTTTTGTGCCAAGAAAAGTCATTGCCTGATCAGTATTTAAAGGGAATGGTCAGCCTGTCTTCACTTGTGATCTGACTTACTCGTGTCTTTCTTGTTCTCTTCTTTCAAATGGATGAAAATTCCCAAGGCAGTTGCTCTGAAATTAGTCTGTAGAGAACAACATCGTTTCAACAGTAATGACATTTCAGAACCATGGACAGAACCAGAGATACTGAGATAGGGGGCATCCATTACGCAGTTGGTGGAGGAGAAATCTGTCACTTGATTTTCCTCCAGATAGGGCAACATTTGATCAAGAGTTGACTAAGTTATTGGAAGCTGGTGTATCTCCATTTCTTTCTCATTACTAGCTGTGTAACTCAAGTCTCTTGTTTCATAAGTAAAATAGAAAAAATAACTCAGAGTTATGGATATTAAATCGTGTGTTAAGTTGAATGATTATCTCTAATTCCTTCCTTCCTGTATATTGAAACCAAGGTGCTTACACTGAGCTACACTCCTGTTTCCTTCCTTTTTGGAGACAGGACTTCACTAAGTTGCTAAGTTGCCCAGGTTGGGCTTGCACTTGTGATCTTCCTGTCACAGTCTTCCAAAGTGCTGGGAATACAGGCATGTGCCATCACACCCAGTCAACTTGCTCAAATTCTTCAATCCTACTTGTTTTTCTGCCAAAGGGCTTACCGGTAGCAGCTCATTTTCCCAGAATCAGAATCTGCTTCCTTACTCCTTGACACTGGACTTGGCCATGTGGCTTGTTTAGCCTATGGGTTGTTAGCAGAAAGGAGGTGAGAAGAGTGACGTTTTCCCCAGATAGTTGCTGTCTCTTTAGCTTGGGTCCCAGAATCAAACTTACACGGAACAAATTTGACTTTAGACTTTCATTCTGAATAATAATGCCCGAAGTCCCGCCCAACCCTGTTATTTTGCAACCCATACATAGACCCACAAGAACACACAATTGTCATTTTAAATCACTAATTTTACATGGCTTGCTATGGAGTATTATCAAGGTAATGGCTGACCAATGAAGACAGAACAACAAATGGAAAATAGTTAAACAGTGCCCACATAATATAAGGGCACCACAGAATTGCACACACTGACCATCGCACCTCAAGTGAGTCATCCACACTGGTACTAATCACTTTTCTTTTGCACCAAATGGAACTAGGAATACCTCTTCTGAGTATGTCAGAAACCATCAAAGGAAGAATGAGCCCAGAAGGGTTTCATAACTCTGTGTTGGTACTCAACAAAGGCAATGAGATCAGGTGTTTCTAGAACATTCAATGAGTTAGAAGCAACACATGGACTATGAGAATCCAGTCTAGACATGCTATAGCACCACGTGAGAACAATCACCATAAATCAACACCAACTCTCTGTAGTCTAGTTTGCCAATACTATGCCTTCTGCTGACTTTCTGCCAATTCCCAAGTAGAGTCTGGCCTCACCTCGAAACATACATATGTGTGGTATAATTTTAGCTTCAGTTAAAGATCATAGTGGCTCCTACCAATCTCTGCAATGGCTAGGGAAAATGCTGCCATGGATACAGTTCTTTGTGGGTGAAGATTGGTATCTGTACATCTCACTGAGAATAAATGTAACTTACTAGGAATGGAGGTGCCTTCTAGAAACAGATTAGCATGCCATCCACAAATTGGAGAACCAGCATGACAGAGGGCAGGTGTATTTTGAAGGTGAGGATGAAGAAGTGTGAAGAGGCAGAAAAGACCAAGCATGAAGCCAGGAAGAGGAGGAGAAATTGGGAAAGTTGGAGGAAATAGCTATGGTGTCCTTGGAAGAAACTGGGAATTAAGAAGTCTTGTGTGCCTGAGTTCACAAGAACATGTGGAATTTAAATGAAGATTTCTTAAGTGAACAAAAATCCCCATAAATTATATTGCAAAATTAAACTTTGCTAAAAGAAGCAATTGTTTTTTTTTAATCTTCAAAAGATATTATTAAAGAAAATTGAAAGGTAAGCCACTGGCTTAACACAATTATGTATATTCAGTAATGCCATGGTCATCAGAGACATAAAGAATGTTACAACCCATTGGTAAGACAAAAAACTCAATTAGAGAACAGGCAGAACATTTGAATGGACTCTTCACTGAAGAAAATAGAGAGCTAAAAACTAAGTGCATGTGAAGATGTCCACCATCATTCATTGTTAAAGAATTGCAAGTTTAAACCACAAGGCACCACTCACATCCACCAGACTATGTGAAAAAGAACAGACTATTATCCCAGGGTTGGTGGGAACCATGGACAACGGGCCCTGAGTCACAGCAGTGGAAATGTAAACTGATATGGTCTTGTGGTTTAGACCACATGCTCCCCGAGCCTTTCCTGGTTTGGAAGGCTATTGTACCTTAGGAGTGCTGTACTCAATAGTAGATTCATATATTGATGAGATCAGTAGGTGAATGTGCTGTTAGGGGTTTGGTTGAAGGTGGGTCGCTGGGGAGTGTATTCTTGTCTCTGGTTCCTTTCTTCTCTGTTTCCTGGTCACCATAAGTTGAGCAGATTTTCTTCTAGCCTATCCCTCTGCCATCCTATTTCTGCCCTGGATGGAAACTGTGAGCCAAAATAAACTCCTTTCCATTATGGGTGCTGGCTATTTTGTCTCAGTGATGAAAAAGTAACCAAGCCACGGCTCTTTGGAAACAGTGTGTCAGTTATTTATAGAGCTTTACATACACTGAATTTGTGACCCAACGCTTTCACTCCTCAATGATAATGAACATACATTCATACAAAGAGTGGTATCGACAATAACCCAGAGCTGGAAATATTTCAAACCACCATCAACTGGTGAATGGTTTAAAGGTAGTACATCCAGACAGTTAAGCTACTCAGCAGTGAAGAGGAGCTGCTGATATATGCAATGCCATGGACAAATCATAAAAGTATCATGCTCATGAAAAGAAACAAAGCTCTGGGAAGGATTCTGTTTCTATGAATTTCTGGAAGAGATCAAACTAGAATGAGAGAAAGCAAATGGTTGTTGCCAGGACTGATGGGATGAAGGGAGAAGACTGACTACACGGGGTTTGGGGAATGAACATCACCTTCTGTAGCATGATAGTGAAGCTGGTCACATGACTGTTAAAACTGGTCAAATTTTATACCTGTAATGGGCAAACTTTGCTTTTACAGTTTAGATGTCAAGTGTCTGCCAAAGACTCATAGGTTAGAGATATGTGGGTTAGAGATAGAGTAGTTCCCAGGGTAGCACTACTGAGACATGGGGAAGACTGAGAGGTGGAGTCCAGGAGAAGGTCCTTATGTCACTGTGGAGTTTGCCTCAAAGGGGATCAAGGGACTCAAGCCTTTGTGTCTCTCTAATAACTAGCTCGTGATATAAATGCCTTGCTCTGCCATGCAGACCTGCCACCATGTGCCCTCCTTGCTAATCACCAAAAGCACTAAGGCTGCCCAATCTAAAGGCTGGACTCTCCTGAGCCATGCTTCAATATAACCTTTTCTCTTTATAAGTTAATTGCCCCAATTATTTCATTGTAGTAACGAGAAGCTGACTAATACATTAAAATATACTTCAATCAAGCTGACAAAAAGCCACAGCAAAATAAAACATTAAGCCCATGATGCAGGACATACTACTACTAACAATAATAATAAATGCCTTTAATGAGGCATTCCACAGATATCCATCACTTTTTCTAGAATTTTTTTAATGACGTGAAGCCATATTCCTAAGGTCATACCACTGAAGAGTCACAGAGCTGGGACTCGAAATCTGGAAAATAAAGGCAAAGTCCATTTTCTTTTCACAGAAACCTCCACTGGATCCTGCAAGGATTTGCAAACCAGGCCATTTGCTAGGGAAAGATGCAATCCTGAACCTGAGGGCCCTGCTTTCTCTTTGGGAATTAGCTAACAATTATCTAATCCATGCATTTAATTGGGTGGAAAATGGCCTATGATAACAATAATTAGCACTTAAACATCGCTCTTTAACATCGGCTTGCTTTAAAGGCATATTTATTAATTAAGCATTTTCCACAACCCTGAGAGGAGAGGGAAGGGCAGGAGGCCAGCCTTTCAGGGAAGCCCAGGGAGGAAGTGGGTGCAGCTTCTCCTGGGTCAGTCTCCCTCCAGCCCCAGCTCAGGATGCCCAAGGTGGCTGGTAGTTTTGACAACAGGCAAAACAGGGTGAAGTAGACACAATGGCCCCGTTCTTCCTTAGTGAGTTGGTTCCCGTAATTCCCTGTCCTCACATGCAGCAAGCATTCCTGTCCTGCAAGCTCAGTCCTTGGGAACCATCCAGCGGATGTTCCAAACTGAAGACTGAGGCTTTGGGGTGGTGGGCTTCGTTTAGGAATGGTATTTTTCTTTTAAAATCGGTACCAGGATCGAACTCACAACTGTGCGCTTGCAAGGCAGGCGCTTAATGCCGCTGAGCTAAATCCCCAGCCCCAAGGCATGGTATTTCTGACACAGTGCAGCTGAATGATTAGAGAGAGGGGAAGAAGTGAGTTTTTGATGAAGGGGAGACAGTGAAAAAGCCACACTGTGGTTCAGGCTTCACCGGGTAGGCACGATCTGAGCCAGAAGACTGAACGTGGTATTGGGGTGTGTGAGGTGAATGGTGATGGGGAGAGGGGTAGTGGGGAAGGGCTGACGAATCATGACTGGCAAGCAGTGTGAGGCAGGGGAGGGGCAGGCTGTCTGGAGAAGCCAGTGTGACCTGTTAACCCCAAATCCCAGGACCTGTGTGCAAAACTGTTCCCAAAGCCCTGCCCTTAGGCTTTGCTTTGTTTTGTGTTTGATAGGATGGCCTACACCTGATGCCAGTCTGCAGAGGAGATGATGCAGCTGGGAAGGTCCATGCTGAGCTCTGCAGCACTGCATCCTCTCTGCCTTTATCCTGTAGAATGTGTTTATTTTCCTGCTTTTAGTTGGCCCAAGCTCCCTCTCTGCAGAGCCTGTCTCTTTTCCTACCTTTAATAAGTGTCAAACCTTGCAACTCTCTGTGCTTGTCCAGATTAGTTCTTTGCTTTGGGTGAAAGAACCTAGGCGTCACCTCTGGAAGGAGACTCCGGTACCCTCCAAACCCAGTAACAAGTGGGTGAGCAGCAAGCTAATGAACAAATGTGAATAACTGTGGATAGAGTGTAAATGGTACTGGAAAGGCAGCCAGTAGCTGGCGAATGATGCTTACGGGCCTCAGTCTGTGTTAGACAACATCCTAGTAAGTGACTGGGTAAGTCATGGAGTTTCCATTACACAGGAATATTCATGGAGGTATTACCAGGGTGTGGGGGCCCGTACAGAGTGTGGGGCTGGTACCCAGGAAACTGTTATGGTTTCCAGGTTCAAAAGGTAGTTCTGGAAGGAGAGACTCCTGCCAACACGCAGAAACAGTACTGTCATGCAGAGCAGAGCCTGTATATGGCCACCTGAGAGGAGGGGTCAGCAGAACAAAGTCCAGAGCTCCCTCTCCTCCTGGCCCCAGCGTCCTGCTAGCTCTTCTTTGTGGTTAAGCTGGACAAGGGCCCTGGTTAACCTGGACCGGGTACAGCTCTCACAGGTGGGCTGAGAGTGGAGAGGACAGAGAGGAGAATCAGGAAAGTGTATCCAGATGGGCAACTGGATGTCACCCAGCACCTGAAAAACGGCCACTACTTCCAAGTCTCCTGCCTCTGATACCCATGACCATTCTCCCAAGGGACCTTAAATCATTCACAGGAACTTGTACCAAGGGCGAGCCTGGGAGCTTTGTCCCAACTAGGGTGAAGCAGTTACCCTGAAGGCCTCTCTAGTCTTCCAAAAGCAGGACAGACTACACTATTCAGAGATACTAAACTGAAAAGTTAGTGAGGCCACTTTGCAAGTAGAAACTAATGGATGCTTCCAGCCCACACACTATTTGTACAATGTGATGTCTACAGTTCCCCATCGAAAGTAGGGTCTATGTTCCTTCCCCTTAACCTGGGCAAGGCTGTGACTCTGTGATCAGAGGCTATGTCTTAAAAACGAGTACCACTCCATTTGCCTTTTGATTTCTTGGCACACGTGCCTTGGGAATCGTGGCTGCCAGGAGGAAGAGCTTCTCTGAAGCTTACATTTTGGAAACACCATGAGAGCGACCACCTAGAGAGACAGAGAGAGAGAGATGGCCCAGATGTTCCAGCCTGCTGATGGGCGAGCCAGTGAGGATTCGGTAGATTCCAGTTCCCAGCTGGTGCCCAGTGGACTAGAGATGAGCTGTCCAAGGTCTATCTGCAGATCTGTAGCCAACAGGACACAAGGTCTGAGGTCAGGCTGCTGGGTGCGCACCCCATTTCTGCCATTTATTTCCTGTAAAGGTTTTGGGCAAGGGATACACAGCCCTGAGCCTCAGTTTCTCCATCTATGAAATTTCATAGGGTTTTCATGAGAGTCCATTTAGGTCATTGACATAAAGGGTTTAGCAGGGTGACTGTACTGGTTCCATTCTTGATTAATATCAAGTATTATTTATTTATCATAGCTTTGGTTTTCTTCCAAGCAAGCTCTTTTTGTTTTCACGGCCCTAATCTTCACTTATAAATGGTTTGAAGTCAATGATTTCCAAGGGCCATTCCCACTCTAATATCCTATGTTTGGGAACATTTTACAAAGGCATCTGCTTGATAATGGGGGATTAGATGCCAGACCACACAAGTTGTCCCAGAAGCTGTACCATTAGCTCATGTTTCATGTTTGCAAATTTGAAAAGGCATCCTTCCTCAAGACAAGTTTTGTCTTCCAAAACAAGTCATAATATGTAAATCTACACGACTTTGGACCAATGGCATATTGTAGATTTCTGCAGTGTGTAGTCTGTACCAGCGTATACAGAGGAACTGTCCCCTAGCTTAAAAAGCTAGGAAGCCTTGTGCAGAGTGGTCCTGCAGAAAAGACAGTTATTCTTCCCCTTTAAAGCTTTGCTTTCTTTTAGAGGCACCAGGGACCAGTCACAACCATGATCACCCCCTCCACTCAGGGCATGCATTACTTTCTTCCTGCAGGGTCGGTCCTGGCCTCACCAACTTCTCAGGAGGAGGACACAGGAAATATTGTGGAAGATTGTGGGTAGTTCTTAGAGGCTAAAGGCCAGAACTGTGAGCCAAAACAACCATTTTTCTTTTTATAAATTAATTATTTCAGGTGTTTTCTCTTGGATAATCTTCATAAACCAGCTGACCACGGGGCCACATGTGGTCTGAAAGTGCTTTGCTACATCAACATTGTGTAAAAAATGATGCAGAATTAGGATACTTTACCTAAAAATCTCAGAATATTCTGGAAAGCTCTGGAAACTATGGCTCATGTAGAGATAGTTGGTTGAAGATGACGTGTGCCTTTCTCCTCCATGGGGCATAGATTCTCCTTTACAGGTCACACCCCCTTTCCTTGCCTTTATGTAGTGGTTACAAATTACAAAAAAATGCAATATGATTTTATATTTATTTATGATTACTTTTACGTGTTCATTACTTCTTCATGGCTTGGCGTTATTGTCTAATATTCTTTAATTTCATCTTGAAAGACTTCTTTTATATTTATTTTTAAGATTTTTTATTAGTATATGTGTGTAATATGTAATAGTTATGTTTGTATATAATCTTCCTGCTTATAATAGTTATGTTTGTTGGTGCATGTATGTAACACATCTTGATTATTTTCAATCCCTTTGCTCTCCTCAACTCCCTCTCTGTTTTCTCATCCCCCCAAAGTTTTTATGTTTCCTACAATTTCCCCTTTATTTTACTCTCATTAATTTGTATTTTAGGTTTCTCATATAAGAGAAGCCATGCAATCCTTTATCTCCCGGGTCTCATTTATTTCACTTAAGACAGGCTAAATCTTTTAGCAATGAATTTCCTTTTATTTGGGACTGTCTCCACTGCTTCCTCCTGTTTGAAGGATACTCTTCTGTATATAGAATTACTACTTGAAGGTTTTTTTTTAAAATTTCAGGGCTTTGAATATGCTACCCCACTGCCTTCTGGCCCTGTGTTTTCTAGTGAGAAACTGGTCATCAGTCTTATTAAGAATCCCTTGTATGTGATGAGTCACTTATGTCTAGTGGTTACAAGGTACTTTTTGGCCATTTGATTCTAATATGATTGATGTAAGCTCTTTGGATTCATTCTACGAGGAGTTCATTGAACATCTTGGATGTGTAAATTCATGGATTCCATCAAATTTGGAAAGTTTTGTCCATTATTTCTTTGACTACTTTGCCTCCTTTCTCTCTCTTCTCCTTCGGGGACTGCCATAATTTATGGCACACTTCATAGTGTCATCTAGGTTCCTTAGATTTTGTTCACTTTTATTCACTTTTTTTCATCTATTCCTCAGACTAGATAATACCATTTTTTAATTTTCCAATTTAATGATTCTTTTTCTTCCTGTCCAAATCTGCCTATGAACACTGACAGTGAATTTTTCATTTCTGTTATGGTACCTTTTATGTTCTGAAATTCTAGCCATTTTTTATGTAGTTTCTATGTTTTTATGCATCTAGCCCATATATCATTTTCATGAGTCCCTTTGTTCATGGTCTCCTTTAACTCCTTAGACATAGTTGGGACTGTTAATTTAAGGTTGCTGTCAGGTAAGTCCAATATCTGTACTTCCTCAAGAATGAGTATTTTTCTACTTTGAATATAGCATATTTCCCCATTGCTTTGCATGCCTTGTGAAAACTAGTCATTTTGAATGTTATAATCTGTAACACTGGAATCAATAATCTCTCCTCTTCCCAGAAATCACTATTGCTGATTTGTACGATGGGATGGCTGTCACTGTCTGCCTACTGACTTTTCCAAATTCTTTTTGCACAGATCGCATTCCTTATCATGCTTCTGCTCCATTATTTTAGTTTGAAGTCAGTGACCTGATTGAGATTTTCTTAGATGCTGAAATTCAGTTTCTCTTTATTTCATTAAATATTTACAAGATTGACTTGTGTTTTGGATTAAATTCCAGAGCTCCAAAGAAACCACTTGTGTCAGTCTTCATCTGCTTAGGCTTGTTTCAGTAGGGTTGATTCTCTGAGTACTTTGTTTCATTTATTGTAGTGTCACTGAGCCGGTATCTCCTGCTAATCATAGTCCCCACCACTCTTTTGCTTCTTCCACGGTTAACTGCCACTTAATACCATGCTTGTATGTTTTCATTGTAGTAGAGAAATGCTTCTTTGCACATCTTTATTAAAAGCGTGACAATTAACAAAGTTTATGAAAGCTTCACGTTTTAGGGAAACTACAGGAGAAAATGTATTTCTTTGTGAAAATGAAGAATTTGTGTGTGTGTTTATGTGTTCAGTATGTGGAATTGTGCACATTTTACATATTTGTGACATTTATCTGAGACCTCTTTCTATTTGAGTTGCATGACCTACCTAAGCTACTCTGGTCGCTTTTCTACTTGTAAAAAATTTTTTTAAAAGATTTTTGTCTGCACAAGATGAACAGTATCACTGGAGCTTGCACCAAGTATGAACCATGGACGGGAACTTGGAGATCACTCTGAAGAGATCCTCTAGCAGGTTACTAAGCTGTGAAGATTCCACTGGTGACTGGTTCACCCTTCTCTCCTGCCCATCTGTTTATTGGATCTTTTGGTTTGGAATTGTCCTCCAAAGCCTAGGTGTCAAAGTCTTGGATTCTAGCTTGTGGTGCTACTGGGAGATGGGGGAACATTTAAAAAGTGAGGCCTGGTGGAGGGGAGTTAGGTCACTGGAGACATGGCCTGGAAGGAACACTGGGATCCCAGGTCCTTCCTATTTCTCTTTGATTCCCAGCTACCATAAGGCGAGTGGCGCCCCCTTCTCCCATCTTGATGTACTGCACCACCACAGGCCCAAAGCAACAGGGCTAAGTGGCCATGGACTGATGCCTCTGAAACCGTGAGCCAGTACAAACTGTTCCTCTTTACAATTTATTTATGTCAGGTATTTTTCTCACAGTGATAGAAACTGACCAGCAGAATTACCAAATTTCATTTCTTGTACACTTATCCATTACTTGACCTAAATCATGGCAAACAGGTTAATGAAAGTGTATGGGTTTTGTGCCTGTTTGCTGGGTAACTATTTTTCATAGCAGTATATTTATGTAAGACAATATTATTGCCAGGTACTTTACAAACATAAACTCACCCCATTCTCCCAAAAGCTCTGTGAGCCAGATGTTATTGTTTTTACATAAGAAGAAAACTGAAATTCAGAGAGTCGCGTAGTTGGCAAAGGTGAGACTTGAGGTGAGGAAGAATCCCAGGAATTCTGTGCCTGCGATACCATCTGGTGTAACATTCCATCCACACCTGAACTTGCTACTGTCAGCTTCTGATTGCAATGATTTCTCCTACGCACTTCTTCTTTTGTGTCAAGCATATGTCATGAACCCCGATTTTGACCCCAGGCCTCTCTAGTGTCTTGAACTTCTGCAGTACCTTGCTGAAATGCCTTCGGGGGAAGTTAGTTGTCTAGCCCCAGGGGCAATTCTCAACAAGGGAAGGCAGAGAGCTGATGGAAACGCTCCTGTCTTCTAGCAGATGATTCTGACAGGCAGTCTTGTTACAGTTTATATCTAGATAGAGCCCCAAACCTCATGCGCTCATGGGTGGGGATTTCAAAATGTCATGGGTGCACTACAGCGAAGTTTGCTGTTAGGGGCTGAGGTCTGGTTGGAAGAGGTGAGGCACTGAGGGCATGATCTGGACATGTGTATCTCTTTCCTGGGCCCCCTTCTTCATTCTCTGGGCTTCCTGGCTGCAATGAGGTGAGCAGCTTTCCCCCAGCCAGGCCACACAGTTTCTGTTTCAAGCCTGCTAATTATGGACTTAAATTTCTAAAGAACAAGCCAAAATAAATAAACCTGTCTTCTTTTAAAGTTGGGAGCATTGGGGATTTTGTCCCAGTGACATGGGGAGAGACTAAAACAGGTTTACACACTTTTTCTGAGGTCCTGGTAGCATCACACCCCCATGACCCATAGTCATGATCTTGAAAATTATACTTTCTGATGCTTGTTCTCTCTCTATTGTCACTACTTCTGCTCCCTAGGGTCACCTCTTAATTATGACCTGTACACACATCCTTGCCTAAGGCTCTGCTTTTAGGTGATCCCAAGCAAAGATGGGCAAATATCTTAGATTTTTTAAATCAAGATTCACTCCAAAGATGAGTGCTGGGCTTTGAATGCAAATAGGAAATATAGGTAGATAATTATAAGGTGGAGTTTCATTCAGATCCACAGTCCCTGGGTGTGGTGGTCTGACTTCTTTAAGGCATTCCTGTGGCAGGACTCCCTCAGTGTTTTTGGGAGAAGTTCACACATGGTAGGGTTAGATTATAAGCCATACAGGAAAAACCAGCCAATAGTTTTATCTCCACAGCTTGACAAGACGTTTCTCAGCTTAATCATGTTCTTGGACCCTCAAGCTAGCCAGTCATAGATACTTTCCTGAGTTTTTTAGGAACTGATTTCCTCATTTGTGACATCCTCCACAGCATGATTAGTACTAATAAAAATACTACTACTACAGTAATAACTCAGTTCCTGAATGCTTCTGTTTGCAAATAATTCAGCTCACAAACCAAAGCATTCAGCAGAATTTTGCTTCCATCCACAACTCAGAATAGGGTGACAAATACCACCATGGCCATCTTCCTCACACAAACACAAACGCAGTCAACTCCCCTGAAATCATAAAACAAATTAGGCTCCTAAACTGAGGCATTAGTATACTACTAATAGTACTTAGTTGTTTTATTTCACTTTGTGGATAGTACAGGAGTTATATTCCATGACGACTTCCATTTCAAAAGTGAGTACACTAAAGCTCAAAGATGCTTGGCAGGTGGCTCTGGGGTACCTAGCTGAGTAGAATCTAAATCAGGCTTGTGTGATGCTAGAGGAGTTCCATGCCTGCCCCCCAGTCACCTCACCATTGTGAGCAGCTCCCCTTGTTCTGGTACACTGGGGTTTGTCAACCTTGACACTATGGACAGTTTGGGTCAGATCGTACTTTGTTGTGGGCTCTTATTTGCATTGTAGGATTTGCATGGATTCGTAGTCTTTACCCACCGCAGGCCAGGAGCCGCTCCTCTCCTCTAGCTGTGAAGACCCAAAATATCTCCAGACTTTGATAAAGATCTCCTGGAGTACAAAACAATGCCTGGAAGGGAACCATTGTATTAGAGGTCAGCATTTCACATTTGGTTTTGATTGAAGATAGAGATCTACTGCCCTAATTTGGGAGCCAATGGACTAAATGATTTCTAATTTTCTCATTTAGGCCCTGAGGGTATAAATATTCTTTAAAACCATGCATAAACCTCTGCACATGCACACATTTTTCTAGGGGTGCAATTTAAGCCTTTCATTAGATTTCTAAGCTGGCCTGAGAATACCTCTTCCATTCCCACTACGTTCTGTGTCTGATGATTGGATTTTTGGTTTTAAGCCCCTCTTTTCCTTTTTGCCTGTCTCTTCCCAAATTTTTCTGATTCCATTGTCACAATGAAAGGGTCTTGGTCCTTGTGTCCTGCTCCTGTGCAGTCTCTGCCTGGGAAGATACTGTCTCTTTGTCTCTGTGGTGTGGGCTGAGTAGAGAAAAGCATCTAAAGAAAACCACTGAGCTGTGGAATAAAAGATCATTTCTTGGCAGTTGTCATGGGAACCTGCAAACCAGCTAAGAGCCCAGCTAAGGCTGGGCCACCAACTCCCAGCCTGCCTCACTCTGTTTGTTTCTATCTCCCACTTTGTGGGTTCTGTGCATTACAGGTTGTCAAGTAGCATGCCTCGCCTCTACCCACTCAATGCCACCAACATCCCCCTCATAGTGGTGAAAACCAAAAATATCTCCAGATAGTGATAAAAATCCCTGGGGTGAAAAGTCATGCCTGGTGGAGAACCACTGTGTTAGAGACTTGGGCAGTGATGGCGAACCTTTTAGAGCCCTAAGCAATACGAACAACCCACTGCACTACACCACTGAATTAGGGTTTCAGGTTGGTTTTGACTGAATATAGGACCCACTGCCCTAATTAGGACACCATTACGTTAGATAATTTCTAACTTCCTAAATTAGGTCCCCAAGGATCTAAATTTTCCCAGGAAGGCCAAACCTTCATACGATTTACTTTCTTCCTTCACCTCCAGCTCTGAAGCAGTCTGTTCCTTGCTAGATGTTTCCTTCCTGCAATCCTCCCTGTTATCCATCCAGACCCACACCTTTCTTCCTGGCTCTGAATTAATTCTTCCCCCAGGATGCAGCACAAAGCACAATGTAGGGGCTCTAAAACTAGGCTACCTAGTTCAAAGCCCAGTTATATCATTTCCAAGCTGCGTGATCTTGGGTAAATTATTTCACCTAAGTCTTGGTTTCCATGACTATAAAATGAGAAGAACAAGTCTCTGTATCTCAGTGTTCTGGTGGTGATTTAGGAATGTCATACATGTGAAATTCTTAGCACATTGCTAGCCCATAGTTAGTGTTTAGTGTCTTACCAGAATCATAATGACCAACATTTCTTGCTTCCATTTCTTCTTGGCCAGTGTGTAATAGGTGATCCTTCTATCCATCGACTCCTGAGTTTGTGAAAACCAAAGAATTTGGAACAGTGATAAATGTAATCGGTGTATCCATTCTTTTGTTATGTGAAAACTTGCTCATCTCCTGTTTTCTGCTAGGAGGCATATGGAAATCTGGAGATGAAGATTTGATATTCACTCTAAAGGAACAACATAAGTTTCTCTCTCTGTCTCTCCTTCTCTGTCTTGATTACTCAAGAAATCACAACTGTCATGTTCAGCACTGTGATTAAGATGGGTAAAGAAAAAGCTAAACTTCTCTGTCATCGTGGTAGGCTGCCTCAAAGGGGAAAAACCTGAACCAAGTCCTACGGAGGCCAAGAGATGAGCTGGATGAAGGCTTTTCGAGCCGAGGGCACAGTATACACAAAGACTAGCAACAGGATGATGTGTGCCGGTTTGCTGGCTATGTCGTGGTGTGCGGGCAAATGCTTAACAGCTGTCTCTCGAAACAAACAAAACACAAGACTCCTGATTTGTAGCATTTGCCATTTTCCACAGTATAAATATTCCTATCATGGTCAGTTCCAAGCTACCCATGTGTTACAGTTGGGATCATAAGCACTATGTATGGCAAACACATACAAATAAACATAAAGATGAAAAGACTTGTACATTGAAGGCTTGGTCCCCAGTACAGCATTGTCTGGAGCTGGGGCCTGTGGGGTGGTGACTGGATCACAAGGGCTTTTCCTCATCAATGTCTTCTTCCATTTATGAATGCATAGCTTAATGAGTTTTGGGGAAGGGGCTTTTTCTAACCCCCACACCGCCATCACACGCTCCTCATCATGGTATTTTGGCCTTACCACAGGCCCCAAAGCAGCCAGTCATGGATTGAAACCTCTGAAGCTGTGAACCAAAGTGCATCTTTCCTCTTTCCTCCGCCTTTGTCTCTGGTAGTTTGACACAGTCATGCATGTGAATTTGGGAAGAAATGTGTACCATTGGCTGCTGGGGACCAGGAAAGTGGGTTGCACCACACCACTCATTGGCTTTTGGAGTCTAAGTGGGTGAGAGAATAGAAAACATCCAGTCTTGCTGGGGTTAAACTTCAGGGCCACTCAGGGACAAACTCAAGCCAGCTTTGACTGGTGACACTGGCTCTTCTCTCCATATCTGTTAAGAATTGAATCTCGGCATTCACTTACTGAGACAATCAACAGACACTTACCCAGTACTTAATATGTGCAAGATATTGGGTTAGTTTTAGGGACACATCGATCATAGTGCATGAAAAGGCGTGGGTGATGATAACAATCCTTTCCTGCTGTGACAATGGCTCAGGCCAGATGATTTGGGTCAACAGTGTACAGCTTCCCTCAGAGTCAGCCCATAGCATCACCCCGTTCCCTTCCTACTGCACTGATCCCTGTACCTAGGGAGCTTTGGAAGACACAGACGGCTCCCTGCTCCCATCTTTTGGGACATCTGGTTCTGAAGACCTGAGCTAAGCCGGGGAGTGTCAAGTTCCAGGAAGCCCAGGTAACTATTTTATGGCTTGGATGTCTAACTCCTGTCTCAGAAGGGTACTTGTCCCGATCATTTGGCCTCCACTTGAGGATCCACAGGAATCTGGCCACCACCACATGCTACTCTGTCACTCCCAGCTGACTGTCCTTTCCCGTAATTGTTTAGTGAACGATTCTAGCATGCACAAAAATCATTTTATGGCAACACAGTTCCTTCTGTAATGACTGTTCCTTTCAATTAGCTGTTGGCGGCCCGAAAGAGAGCTGCAAGGGCCTGCTCGGCTAAATCACTACCTTTGTTTGAAACGGATTTAAGGCAGCCAGGGGGTGGGAGTGGGGCGAGGGGATACATATTCCTTCACTTCTTCCTCCTCCACATTCTGCTGGGTCTGTCCTCATCTCCGTGTCCCTCCCCTGGCACGCGAGCAGATTGCAGGCTGTAAATCTGAGGAGCAGCAGTAAACCCACAAACACGATAAATAAACATGTTGCTTTTGCGAGGACGGATATTATCACCATCCAGATTTACAGCTCTCCTCGCCCGCACGTTTTATTGCTTTTGGGGGAAAGGAGGCAGGTTTCCGGGTACACGGATCCACTGGCTGCCCCGCGCCCTTCGCCCTCCCACACCCCTCTGAGCATCAACATGTGCTGGGGCACAGTTCTTTGCTCTGGAAGGGAACACGTCTTGGCAGATGTTTCCTTTGGGGACAGTTATTTATAGCCGCTGAAGCCATCATACAGTAGGCACTTTCTCTCCCGCCTCCCCTTTTCTCATTTCTCTAAAATTGAGCATATTTTTGTTTTCCCACTAGGAAAAAGTGCCAGATCAGTGATTTAAATCTGTCTCCTGCTCCCCGTCTCTCTATTTCATACCTCTTGCTTTCTCTTTTGCCTTCCGGACAGGCTCTGGATCATTCCCAGCTTAGACCGCCAGGGTTGTCACTGGCTTTCGTGTCCCTAAAGCAAATGACTGAACTTCTCTGAGCTTCTGTCCCCATCAGGGGTGTGCTCGCTCTCCCGGGCACCCTGTGGCCAGTTCACTGAGGAGAACTGCCTCTGTCTCCACGCCTTCCCTCTCCTCCCCTTGTCAGGTGGATGAATTCTCAGGGACAGGGGCTCTGTCACCTTAATATCTTGCCCTCCCTCACCCACTGCTCTGTCCTGGATTCTCAGTCTCAGTCAAAGGAAACTCCTCTTCGAGGAACTGCCCGGGGCCAGCACCTTGGGCTTATTTGGCTTTTGTTTCTTGTTCCTTCCCACATCCAACCTGTCACCAAGCCCTGCGGGTCCTACCTCCAGCTTGCCTGCGTCTTAAATGCCCACTTCCGATACCAGCTCTGCTGAGTGCCCTTAAAGGAGGAGCTGGTGTCAGCTATTGTGTCCGCTTGTAAGACTCATACCACAGCGAGGTAGCACTGTCTCAAGGGTTACTGCCCCCCGTACCATCCACATTCTCGCTCTGTGCTTCTCTATTTTTCTGTCTCTGTTTCTGTCTCTCTCTCTCTTTACTGTAGTAGCGAAGGGGCCAGGGCAGTGTGGCACGTGCCTGCAGCTTTGTTGCTAAGGAAACCACTTCCTTGGTTACCAGCCTGGGTACCATTTGTCTCACTGTGTCTGGATCCTGCAGAGTCACCCCCACTCTCCGGGATGAGGAGATGGGAGAGGAGAGCAGGGGTGGAGAGGGAGGAAGGGAAGGATAAAGAGACGGAGAGCCCAGAAGGTAGAGATAAACCTAAGCAGCAAGAGAAAAAGGGAAAAGGATGAGATGCTGGGAACAGGGAGAGGGGAAGGCAGGAGAGAAAAAGAGCACATGGGTAGGGAGACACAAAGGAAGCGGTTAATGAGCAGCTGGAGGAAATTAGACAATAAAGAAGGAGGCTGGGAGCCGAAGGCAGGGGAAGAAAAACAGGAAGACAGAGGGGTGGTCAAAAAGAAAGCAGAGCAAGAGAGAAAAAGGACCAGGACCGGGCCTCCGGGAGGTGATGAGTCCACTCGGGATGCCCACCCCTACCCCTGCACTGCGGGACACATTGGCAGCAACCTCCAGGGTTACTGGAGAAATCTGGAATGATTTCAGCAATCAGCCGATACTGAACCCTGCTCACTCTCAAGTCCTGGGACCATGGTGAGGGCACAGCAAGATGCAGCCCAGGTGTCCCCACATCCAGGCCAGCCGTGTCGCCTGCACTGGGGACCACTGGAATCCATACCTTTTCCTTCTGTCATTTTCTGCACATGGGATGGACTTTTAGGTCCAGAGAGGAAAGGGCAGTGGCCTCAGCTCTGCAATGAATCTCTGTGGCTTGGGACACTTATCGGACCCCTTGTTCCCCTGCAGAAAGGACCTATAATCTCTCTTTCACCTACCTCAAAGCGATGGTGAGGAGTGGCTCAGGCCCTCTGTCCTTATCTTCTTTGTCCCATTCTCATTCTGCAAAATCTTTCTGATCACTTTACAAATATCTGTTCTCTATTGATCAAACATTAAACTCTGCAGGAAGGGGGAATGTTTATCATTGTCTCAGAAAAAAAAAACAAACAAACAAAAACCAAAACCAATGCCTGGCATGCAGTAGGTGCTTAATAAACTTGTGTTGGGTTGCTCAGTTCTTTCTGAGTCTGAAATACAAACATTTGGTTCCAGATGATGAATTGGGGTACAAAAGGCAGGCATCAGCCAAAGAAAGCATTGCAAACTGTCCATGTCAGCTCCAAAATTGGCTCAAGAGGCTTCAGAGCAGCTTCTTTCTCTCTCTGGAAACTGTGGTGAGGTGAATGGGCAGCTGGATATGGCACAAAATCTACGAGATCCTGGGAGGGTCCAGGAGAGTTGGGTGCCTCATAGTGGCCCTCATTTCCGGCTGAAGGAGCTTGGTTCCACAGATGATATTTAGAGAGGGAAGGGGAAATTGGCACATTGGTTCAGGGCTCAGCCTGGGACCAGAGTCAAGGCTTGGTGTGAGATCAGGCCAGGGCTCACAGTGATTGAGATCAGGACTTCTCCAGCGTGAGATGGGGCTCAGTTTATGGCCAGAATCAGAGCTCAAGTGACAAAGAGTAGGACTCAGTCAAGAGACACAATCAGTATTTGTTCTAGGCTAGGTTAAGGCCTAACCTAAGGCCAGCCTGGGGTGTGATCAGTAATCAGGGTCAGGGCTCAGCATGTACAGAACCAGAGCTGAGACTCAGGCAATGAACAGTTTGGATAAAAGATCAGTGTGTGACAAGGATTGTGGGTCAGTACACGTCAGGATCAGAGCTCCGTCTGTGATCAGAGTTCACTCATGACTCAGGTTCAAGGGTCTAGGACTGGGCCTTGTGTGTGACCAGGGGTGAGAGTGCAGGTTGAAGCTGAGACCAGAGCTTAGTCAGTCATCCCAGAATGGTTTCTCTGAGACAGCATGAATCCCCATGTCACATGTCTTCTTGGGAGCTCTTTTCCCCTCCTTACCTATGAACCCCAAGACCCCGAGCCCTGAGCTCTCCCCCTGGATGGGGAGAAGCCCCTCTCTCTTTTTTCTCCCTGTCCCTGGTCCCTTCTCCTTTCCACCCACACGGTGGGATCTAAGATCTGTCCCTCCTGTGGGCTGGGACACAGTCTGGGCACCAGTACCTCTCTTAGAAACCTCTCCAGTGAGTGAGAGGAGTGAACCCAGGCTCTCCCTTCAGCTGTACTCAGAGGTTCGGAGGCACTGGCTAAGCATCCCCTACCATCACCCACACACTAGGGGACAGACGGGGCCTCTCTGCTCTTGTATTTTTACTGGCTTCTCTACTGCAAAAATGCATGCATAGCACACACTCAGGGTCTCTCTCTGTCACACACACTCAGACGAAGGGCGTACACTGTCCGTAGATGACCTCTTCTGTACCCTTGTACAATCTTATGGTGGCTGTCTCTTCCAGCCCACGTCTACTCACACTCCTTATGGTTACCAAGGACAAAAGGTACACACGGAAGGCAGATCCTCCCAGAGCAGACTGGTAGCCACTCACACCTCGGGTCCCCCACACCAATTGGTTTCCTCCACACACAAATTCCACATGCAGACACACAGGCTCTCTCAACACCAAGAGGACTACACACAGATCTCTTCACAGGCTGCTATGCTGGGAGAGAGGAGAGAGGAGGAGAGAGACAGAAGCAATTACATACCATTTCTATCTCCAGATACACCACACACACACACACACACACACACACACACACACACACACACGATCCCTTTTGTCTACTTGCCCTATATAACACTCCACCACAGAGTAGAATTATCAACAAAACTTGAATTTAATGATAGTGTTGACCTGAGGAATCTTCAGACACAAGCCCGTGGCCAGAGGAGACCACCAGCAAAGAACTGGCCCAGGTGTTGGACCAAGAGTCTTCCAGAGAGAGCGGGCCTCCCTGGGAGAAGGGAGGCCAGGCCCTCTTCGGCTTCATCAAAGACTAGAAATCAGCTGGGGGAAAGAAACATGGTACAAAATACATTCAGAGCCCATGGGCTGAGTCATGGGTGGTCCAGATTCTTTAGACAGGGGAACCTGGAGAAGGGTAGCTCGGGTCCACTTCTCATGCCTTCTCTTTGCACGGCCAGGGCCTCAGGGGGTGGAATGTACTGGTCATTGGTTAGTCCTCTTAAAAAAATATACTCTTTTCACTCGCCTTCTCCATCGTCCCTTTGCTCTTTGGGGATGAGCGTTTACTTGGGAGGCACTCCAGACAGAAGAGCAAAGAGGCTGTGACCTATGGCTTTTGCATCTACAGGGTGGGGGTGGTGAAGCGTGGGCTGGGTGTGGAGCCACTGGGATCCACGATACGGGGACAGAACGGGGTCCTGGGTCAATGCTTTAGAACAGATGGTCAGTGACTCAGGTCTTCAGAAATCCTTTGGTTTGTTGTCTCAGCATCAAGAGAGCAGCGTTACAATGGAAACGATGAACTATTCTTCAGCCCCAGTCCTGGACGGGCCCTGAGGGGAAGCTGGTCCTGTCAGGCTCTGAAGAACGGAGGCTGGGGGTCTAGGAAGGTAGTGGGGGTCTCTTTTTGGGTTTGGTTCTACCTGTTTTGGATCATTCTTGCTCTCTCAGCTGAATAGCAAAGGACCCGCTGGTAGGGTCAGGAGGGCAGTGTGAGATCGATGTGTTGGAACCCACAATGGACAGATGTGTCCCTGGGGCTCTAACGCTTACCAAATTCTGGGCACGGCATGCTGTGGGGTTAGCGGATGCTGCCCAAGGAACCCTGGGAGTGAAATGAAAGACATCCAAGGTCACCTCCTAGACACGGGGGGGGAGAACAGCGTAGGATCAGAACCCTAGAGTGGAAAGGCCACCAGCTGTCTCTTCAGCTGCAGTGTGGCCAGGGAAACCAGGGGGTGGTGCCAGTCCACCTACTGTGAGCACAGCTGTCTGCCCACTCTACTCAGAGTGTCAGGCATCCAAGGCCCAGAGGACACATCAGTAATCTTTCTTCCCAACAGAGGGTGGCCTGAGATGGAGACAGTGCCAGGGTCTCCTGAGCAGAGAAGGAACGGGGTGGCACACCACAGTCCCCAGGGGTACCCCAGAGCTGTCACATGGGTCCTCAACATCTGCTCCTGGGAGTGGGCAGGGCCCAGCATGCCTCGTGACAATAAAGAGCCTTCCCTCCCACCAGGGGAACGCAGAGTGGTGGACAGGGACATAAGGGCAGGTGGGTGTGGGAGAGGACAGGGTCCATGTGGCCAGAACTCCCCAAACCAGGTGGCCGGTATTTCCTGGGGGAAGCAGTGGAGAGCAGGGTGGGCGCGCCTGGACGATCTCTTCCCTCGAGCCTCCTCTGTCATGCAGGAAACTCGCCGAAGGCCACAGCAGCCAGGGGGATGGACGGTCCCCAAACCAAAGACAGCACAGGTCAGTGAGGGTCACCAGGGCGTGCTCAGGCCTCCGCCCCTCCCCCGGCCGAGGCATCATCTCGGGTAGTAGTCGTCGGGCACGCCCGTGAGATTGCGCCCTTTGAGGGCCGCGTCCACCAGCTTGATGTAGGCCGAGATGCTCTTCTGCATGTCAGCGGTGTAGGGGTCGTACTCCAGCTTGCGGAGCCCCGAGCGCTTGAAGTTCCCGTCCTTCTGGCTCTCCACGCACAGCAGCCGGTCCTCCCTGACGGCCACGCCCAGCAGGCTGACCATGCGGCCCAGCTGCGCGAAGAGGTCCCGCTTCAGGTCCTCGAAGTGCACCACCAACACCTTCCGGCCGAACTTGAGCCAGTCCAGCGTGTGCGTGGCCCACCAGGGGGCGTAGTTGCGCACGAACTCGGGCCACTCTGCGGGGAGGAGGGAGGGTCAGCCTGGGACAGCGTGGCCGGCCTGTGCACACACCCACCGCCCCTGCACCCCCAGCCTGCCACGTCTCTGGGATAGTCTCTCTCCCTTCCTGTGTTCTGCAAGCCAGGCCCTCTATGTAAATGTATGCTACTGCAGTATGAACATGTAATATACACAGAGGATATTTAAACTAATTTTAAAATAATTTATAAATATATCTTGTGAGTGTTCAACATATTACAATCATATATAAAATATGTAGCTGATACACATGTCATATGTGATACTCTGTAATACATAAATTACATATATTTTATGTAGTATTATATATTGTATAAAATATAAATATATAATGTATATTATATGTACATTATAATTAAACAATGTGTGTTAATATATTGATTGTATATTACATGTATATAACTGTATTACATTATAATTACATGCTAAGAACTATTAATACATCCACTTCATCTTTGCAGTTGTGGGAGGGAGGTGTCATCATTGCCCTCCTTTACCAGGAGGGGAAACTGAGGGACAGAGGCTCAGGCAGCTCCCAGCCTCATGCAGCTAAGAGCAAGCGGAGCCAGGAACTGAACCCAGGTAATCCAACTCCAGGATGTGGGCTTTTAGCGGCCAAGGCATCCTGTGCTAGCATCTACTCCCGGGGGTCACAGGGCCGTTATTCTGAGTGTGTCACATGGCAGCTGACGCCGTCAGCGTGGTGCCTTGCTCGCAGCAGCTGCTCAGTAGATGCTGGCCCTCGCTGCTGCCCTGCTAACCTGTTTTCGGGTGATGGCGGCTGCGGGGCTCAGGCAGGTGCCTCCTCTTGGAGGAAGGCGCCCCCTTCTTTCCTCACAAAGCTGCACAGCGCTGATTACACCGTGTGGGACTCTCTACCCATGGCGCCTGTCTTTCTGCCATCTGCTATCTAGCCATAGTGAAACGAGGTGGGTGTCACCTTGGGCAGGGGTGCTTGGGACAGTCTGACTTGAAACCCAGGTTCATGGAATCTGGGAAGTTCCTTGGGGAGACCTGGAGGGAGCCATAAGGAGGAGAAAGCCAGGCGGGGAGCTGCTGTGGGCAGCAGAAGGGAGGCGTAGAGGACGCTGGGAGCACAGCAAAGGGATCACAGCCTCAGTGCTGAGCGCCAGCTGGAGGACGGCAGAGCGGGTCCTCGAAACTCTGAACTGGGACCAGAGGACAACAGGGGGCATTCATTTTTTACACAAACATTGGTGAAGCCCCAACCTAGGTGGGGGAGCAGTTCTTAAAAAGAAGGCCCTGAGCTTCCCTGAAGGGGAAGAGCTACCCTTCACTCATCATTAGGGAGGAAACTGAGGCTCAGAGGGGGTGCAGTGACCTGCTCAAGGTCTCGGGGCTGGAAGCACAACCAGATCTGCCCATTCCAGGTCCTGCTCATCCTCAGGCACCAGCAGCCTCTCTCCCACTGCCTCCCTCAGCAGGGGTCCCAGGAACGGCTGTTGAGCTAAATTAAAATTCCCGACCGCCACATTGCATCGTGATGGAGGGCCTCTTTCCTTTGTAGAACACATCAGAATCTGTGTGAGCCTCGGGCTCCCCTGGTCTCCCCTCCTGGAACCCCATGGCTGCTTGGGAAATATTTATGCAGTGACAAGGAAATTCTTTTTATTCTTAAAATAGATTATTTACAATGCCTCTGACTAATTGAGCTCGTACTGTTATAATGGGTTAAGACCAGATGTATCTGGGTGATTAGGAAAAATCTAGTATGCGTATGGTCTGTTTGACTCTTTTCAGAATTTTGCAATGACAGAGTCGCCTCGAAGCATCCCAGGAGACTCAGGACAGCTGCTAATGCTCGTGGGAGGAGCCCAGGTGATGGGGACAGCACCTGTCACCCAGCGCCATGATGACTCAGACTTCTAGGCCTGGCCCCTCTGGCCATCTCTAGTAGTACCTTAGGATAGTTGGGGGTGTCCCTAAGGAAGAGGAGGGGCTGGGCTACATGATGCCTGGGTCCCCTAGGTAGCTCATGTGAATGGCCTTGACTGCACTGGGAAGATAGCAGTGTCCTTGCTAACTGCACACTTCTGTGGGACCCCAGACTCCTCAGTCGGAGAGGCCGACTGGGAATGGATGTTGCCCGAGCGTGCACTGGGTGTCAGGGGCTACGGTAAGCTCTTTATGCGTGACCTCCTTCTGAATTCTCAAGAAGCATAGAGATCCAGACACGGTGTTTCTTGCCTGTGATCTCAGCGCTCTGGCAGACTGAGGCAGGAGAATCACAAGTTTGAGTCTAGAGTGTAGTCAGAGGCACCTTCTCTCAAAATAAAATAAAATTAGTAAGATAACTTTTTAGGGGTTCAGGGTGGTTCAACCCCCAATAGTGTAAAAATGAGAGAGGGAGAGGGAGAGAAAGAGTCAGAGAAAGAGAGAGAGAGGAGGAGGGGGGAGGGAGGGAGGAGGAAGAGGAAGAGACCAAACCTGAGGCATAAGAATTACTAGCACCACCTTGGACACAGGAAAAAGGCTGAGAGACAAGAAGCAAATATCCCAAGGTCAAAGGGGACGTCCGAGGCGGGAGTGAAACCCACATCAACCCCGTGCTGAACCTGCAAGCCACCATGCCAATGAGCCCTGTAAGCACCGGCGGTCCAGTGGGCCCCTTTTTGCTCTGGGTCCTGCGCAGCTTGCCTCCTCATCTACCTGCCTCACGCTTCATCTGCAGACTGTCGCCTGAGACTCGAGGTCTGTGTGTAGATGACTTGGCAGGAGAACTGCCCAGCTTCGAGACACAGGCCCTCTCCACATGAGCTGTGAGGCTTTAGAGATCTTATTTGATTGCTTTGAGCCTCAGTTTACCCATCTGCAAACAGGCGATCCTGATAAGACCTCCCTCCTCACACGTGCTGAGTGGATAGAGTGGAAAATTCCCAGAAATCTCAGTATGGTGATGCCAGGGATTTAGGAGAAGCCAGATCAATGTTGGCCACTGTTGTGACTGTATGTGTCCATGCTGCCCCTGTGCACCCCGCATCTCTTGAGACATCTCATAGGCTCTATCCCAAAGCAGAGTAGATACCCACGCTGTTCTGACTGCAGTATTTGCCCACGCCACCCTGTTCTATGGCAGAGGATATTTCATTTAAACATTTCAAAATTTAAAACCAAGCCCTTGATTAGCTCAGGATTCCTGGTAATTGATCACGGCCTGTAAATCTGGTAATAAAGACACACTGCGTCATGGAACACAGGTAATGAGCCCAGCTACTGCCTGAACTGCCAAACAGGTGCACAAGCCGGCCAATCTCTGCTCCGTCTTCCTGTGGACTGAGGGAACCAAGGACTGATTAATGGCTTCACTGTACTTAGCTCCCCATGGAATCATTAAACACTGTATCTGTTTCATTAAACGGATCCAGGACAATTCACCTTGTGTAATCATATCACATAAAATTTTGCTTTGGACTCACTCCAGGGAGATTATAAAATTAATGTCATGGAACCAAAGGTGTGGCGAGGGGAGTACGGGAGCTGAAATTGGGAAGGGGACAAGGGCAAGGCCGGGGCCACCTGCTCAATAGCTGAGTGACCTCGACTGTCCTGGGGCGACCCTCCCACTCCCACCAAGGGCATCCCAAAGCAGCAACTGTAAAACTTTCAGGTGCACTCAAAGCCTTCTAGGAAATCGGGTTAAAAGGCAGATTTTGCTCCAGTGAGCTTGGGCTGGGGTTTGCTTGATGTCTGTGCAGCTGGTCCACTGGCCACACTTTGAGGAACCAGGCTTTTAAGTAGAGGTCCCTCAGCGGAGTGCTCATCAGAAGTCCTGGGGGGCTGTTGCAAGGAGCAGGGGGCCCTGGTGCCAGCGTTCCCGATTCTGTAGGTCTCAAGTGCAAGTGGAGAATTTGCATTTCTAACCAGCTCACCAGCAATGCTGCAGCCAGGGGATGGGGAGCCAAAAGCTAGGGTCTCAAACTCAAATGCTGCAGTGTCCAGATGGTGGAATGAGAGAAATGGCCAGAGTGGACACTGGAGACTCTGCTCTTTGTAGAGTCTGGGTCTGGCCTGGGAGGGGGTGCTGGCAGAAGGCCTGTTCCCCCAACTCCAGACCAGCGTGGGACTGCAGTCCTCACAGGAGCTGAGTGTGGCACAGCGTCCTTTCTGTGCCCCCTGCAGCCCCTTGGTCCAGTCTGTGCCAAATCTTTCCTCTTCCTACTTTATACTTTCTAGCTGTCTTGAATAAGACAAAACAGAAGAGATGACTTCTGGGAATTGGGGACTGGTCTGAAGCCAAAGCAGGGACCCCTGCAGGAGTGGGGAGCCTCTGAGCAGATGAGGCATCTTGCAGCAACCCAGGGCAAGAGCGAAGTCTGGTGGTCAGTGCTTGAGTTTGGATCGCAGCTCAGCCTATGCCTGGGGCTTTCTTTAGTCAAGGACTTGTCCCAATCTGGGCTGTACAGTGAGATGCTACTGATGCCATGACAACCCTTCTCACTTCCCCGTGTGATTGGGGAGTTTAGGTAGCAAATGCTCAGCGCCCATGAACTTCCTGAGTTAATCCTCTCCATCCTCCCTCAGGCATCAGGAGGCCTGGGAGGTGGAAGGGCTGGTCCTCGGGCTAGTTTTGCCCCTGGTACTCAAGTGACCTTGGCAGATTCTAATTCTCATTAAGCCTCAGTTTCCTCACCAACACACAGGGACGCTGGGGATTTCAGCCCTGCCTGCACACTGGAAGGAGCTGAGTTTTAAAAACCATGGTGTCTGGGCTCCACCCTGGCAATGGGTTGGGTGCAACCTAGGCACTGGGATTTTCCCAGGCTCCTTCCAGGGAGTCTAATGTGCAGCCTGGGCTGAGGATGAGGGGTTCAATGATCCTCAGGTCCCTCCCACTCCCAGTCAGCAGCGTCTGTACTTCTGTGACACCCTGCTGGCCAGGGCAAGGGTTTGCTTAAAAAAAAATCAATGTGGAGGGTACAGGTGATGGCAGCCTGCCATGCTCTGTCTCCATGGAGGGGCTGGCATTTGGGAGCAGCCTGGTGTCTGGAGGCTGGATGAACTGGGGGCAGCTCACATCCACAGAGTACCTGCTGAGTTTTTGGGACTCTAGACCAGCTGACCCAGAGCCACTAACAGCTCACTGAGGTGAGCTCCTTGACTTAAGACTGGCCATGTCCAAACTAACACTTTGTAAGCTGAAAATACTGTACATCTAAAACACATCGAATATACCTGATCCACTGAACATCCCAGTGTAAGCCCAGCCCACCTAAAACATGCTCCAAACACTTGCATTAGACTACAACTGGCAATGTCATGTAACAAAAAGCCTGTTTTTAATAAAGTGTTGAGTATCCCATACAATTTATTTACTGTATTGAAAGAGAAAAGAATTGGTTGCATGGTTGTACTTTTGCATATCATAAAGTCTTCCCATCACAAGTGGGTCTATCATAAGCTGAGGACCATCTGCAGTCCATCAGCAAAGTACAGTGCTTAACAGTGTGAACTCAGGAGCAAATCCTGAGTTCAAATCCCTGCTCCACCACTTCATGGAAAAGTTCCTCTCCATCAGCCTTACTGAGCTAGAACTGCAATAATAAGCAAAAAGCTGCACATAATTAATATGTACAATTTGGAGATGGGGTATGGGGATACAATTGTGTTAGTGTTCCCATAGGTCATAAACACATCCATCATCTTCCAAAATCTACTGGTGTCTTTGTGTGTGTATGTGTGTGTGTGAACATATATGGATGTGCTTGTGTGTTAAGAACACTTTACAGGGACTGGGGATTTGGCTCAGTGGCATAAGCACCTGCCTGGCAAGTGTGAGGTCATGAGTTCAATCCCCAGTACCAAAAAAAGAGAACACTTTACATGAGATCTGCCCTCCTGACAAATTTTAAGCAGATAATACCTTCCCATTGGCCACAGGAAGTCAGAATCTAGTCATCTATGTAACTGCAAACCTCCACCCCAAAAAGCTCCTTGACCTCTCTGAACTTGGGTTGTCCCAGGGATGAAATAGCGGGAATTATTGTGGGGGTTTTAGAAGTTAACCTCTAGCTGGGTGTACCCTGCATTCCCAGCATGCTGGGAGACTGAGTCAGGAACATCTTAAGTTTGAACCCAGCCTGGGCAACTCAATGACTTAACAGGAACCTGTCTCAAACTTTAAAAACGGGCTGAGGATGTAGCTCAGTGCAAAAGCCCTGGGTTCAAGCCTTAGTACCACACACAAAAAGTTAAGCATTTCTAAAATACTCAGTCAAGTTGACAGATATGGGATTTTAAAAGATGCTCAAGATGGTGGAATTTGGGTCTTAAATCTCTAAGCTCTGACCGCTACCCTAGGCCACCTCTCTGTGCTAAACATTTGTCACACAGGCTCCTCTATTGCCTAATAATGTCAGAGCTGAATCTCAGACCCAGATCTTCTTGGAGGCCAATACTACCATTTCCAACAGCTCTGGGACCTGCCTCGCAGCGCAACTGGAAGGTTCGCTGAAAGGACGCTCTGCACCTGAGCTCTCAGGACCTCCCTGTCCCACAGTCGCTGATGTTGCACTGAATTCGAGTCTCCTGCCTTGGCCAATGCCTCGCCAGTCTCATGAGGATCTCCATCACCACAGTGACAGTCACACCCATCAAAGGTTTGTAAAAGGAATAACTTCCCACATCCGCACTATCTTATCTGGGCTCAGATGTCCAGAGTGTAAGGAGCTGCTCCGGGAAGTGGCAGGGTGGGCTGGAGCCCAGGTCGTCTGCTTCAGAGCCCGCAGACATAACCACCTTTGCTTGTAACAGCCGGGCTCAGAGGCTGTCGCTTGTGGGCGAGGTGGGCAGTGGGACTTAACTCTCCGTAGTGTGAGCTGGACCCACAGCAGACAATTGGATTTGCAGGATGACTTTAAGCCCGCCCCTTCCCTGGCCACGCCCCATTCCCCGCCCCTCAAGCCCCTCCCCTTCCCTCAGGCCTTACCTTTGCCCTTCCAGTGCGCATGCGCCGCAAAACCTATGTGTCCACCGTACTTGCGGTTGAACTCAGCCATGAGCGCCTTGTAGGGGTTGCGGATGAGCAGGATGGCGGCGTCGAAGGCCTCGATCTCCTTCTGTCCGCTCTCGTGGGTCTTGATGCAGATGGTCCGCCCGCTGCGCCAGTGATCCCGCTCACCTTTGAACCCTTGGGGATCCAGCCCAGAGGTTAGAGGTTAGGAACAGGCAGGCCAGCTGGGGTGAGGAAGCCCACCCTGATCCCTGGATTTACCGAGTAACCACTATGCTGTGTGCTGGCTTCTGCAGTAGGAGTCTGGGGATGAAAGTGATTTGCAAAAAAGAAGCTGGGTGTGATGGTGCACACCTGTAATCCCTTATAACCCCACCACTATGTGAGGCTGAGACAGGAGCACCTCAAATTCAAGACAAGCATGGGCAATTTAGCAATTTAACAAGACTCTCTCTCAAAATAAAAAGAAATTAAAATGGCTGGAGATGTAGTTCAGTGCAAAGGCCCTGGGTTCAACCTCCAGTACTGCAAAATAAATAAATCCATCCATAAGGCTTACAGGCTTTGAGAGCCAGATTAGTCAATCAGTGATGCAAATGAGAGTCACAGTCATGCTCAGTGCAATAAAAGTTAATATCTGGGTGCTAGGAAACGGGCCTGACAGTTCCACTTCGGGTACAGCTGCTTCACGTCCACTCCATGAGAGCCACAGGACACCTGTTCTGACCCACAGGAAGAAGGTGGAAGTGGGTTTCTGCGGAAGTCTTAAGACTTCCCTGTGGTGTGAACATATCTCAGGTGCCCCTGATTCCTCTGTCTCCATGGGAAGGGCATCCCTGGGGTGGCAGAGGGCATTGATTGTAATTAGTGAGAGACAGAACACACACGATCTCAGCCTGCAGCCTGAAGCTGGCAAGTCAGGCCAAAGTCAGGTGATGTCCAGGAAGGTGTGGGGTGGGGAAGAGGTGCTTAAACTGAGAACGGAAGGGTGAGGACAATTTCCCTGCACAGGAATCGGTCAGCGGGTGGGGACAAAGGTGCAAAGTCCTGTGGCCGGTGGGAAGAAATGTATCACAAGGGAGAGGGAGCACAGACAGCAGGGGAGGGGCATGGATGGGACTGGAGAGGGTTTGGGGTGCTGAGGGAGGGTCCCGCAGCCCTTAAGAGGGTGTAAGCCAGAGGAAAAAGGCGTCTGACCTGCTTTTCATTTCAGAAGCTGAGGCCCTGGCGGGGGTTCCTGCAGCTGGGGAAGGAGGAAGCACTTTCACAGTGATGATGCCATGTGGGACTCTGGCCTGAGCCCCTGCACGTACTGGAGGATTCAGTCTTCTCAGTGGCTCTACGTGGGATGTTACAGATGGGGAAACTGAGGCAGGGGGGTTGAATAACTCACCCCAGTTACAAAGCTAGGGGGAGGCAGAGCCAGTATACAGACTCAGGCCAGCCAGGGTTCTGAGTCTACACCCCCAATCTCACGAGGACAGAGCATTTGGAAGGAATCTTGAGGGCCAAGGAGAAATGTTACCTAGCAGGTCTCCAGGAGAGTGGCTGTGTTTCCAACTCAGTGAGCGACTCTGACGTTGGGTCACCTCTCTGGGCCTCAGTTTCCCCACCTGTAACCCCCACCTCATGTGGTCATCATGAGAAGTTGTGGCAGCTAGCACAGCCAAAGCAAAGGTGAAGTCGTGGACAGAGAAGCCGCCCTCCCTCACCAGTCCCCTCCCCGCTCACTCAGGAAAGCTTTTAATGATTTGTGTTCGGCTTCGAAGGTGGATGAGGTAAGAGCTGGTGTGGTACCTAGTTCTCTTCTTGGAGTCAGGGGCCCAGGGGTGTGTGGCCACCCTCACAGGGCCACTGGGCAGAAAAGCCAGGGTGGAATGCGCTTCACGTTGGGCTCCATTTTTGGACTGGCCATGCCAAGCTACAGGGATCAGCCTAGCCTGCCCGTTAGCTCTGGCCTATCTCCGTGATAAAATATTCTCCCCAGCCTTGGAGGACAGGGGATGCACAGGATTGTGGGGAAAATTGTCTCCAGAGGACAGCGAGGAGTAGGGCATGGGGCTTGAGAGAGTGTGGGCCTAAATGTGGAGCCCTTGGTGCAATTTCATGTCATGCATTCCACCTAGGCACAATGAACAACACCGACATTCCCTCTGTGACTTAGTTTACCTTCACTGAAATCCATTTCATTATGACCATTCATGGAAAAACACAGGCAGGAAAGTACAGACGAACACACCCAGGCTCTCAGGAAAAATAAATCATCAGAATCATGGCCTAATGGTCAAACAGCTTTAAATCAGTTCTGTGCACTGTGACACCAAAGTCACATTTCCCTTTGTCCATGATGGGGTCAACCTAGCACAATATTTATGGAGATGAAAACAAATGTAAACAAGGAAAACCATGACATCTCGAGACATCTGCTCCAGATTCCAGGGTGTGGCTGCCTGAGGAGCTACTGTGTAAGGAGCCCTGGAAATGTGGGGATGGCTCCCAAGGAAAGGGGGGTTCCAGTGTGGGAGGGGTTGTGGAGAAGCCACATGGGAGGGGCTTTCCTGAGAAAACAACAGGTGATCACTCAGCTGTCTTTGAAGGACAGCAGGGAGAATCAGAGCTGTGCGACTGAGGCCAGAGCAGAGCCTCTGAATGGCACCCCCGGGACTCCTTCCTCAGTCCCTCTGTGCCACAGAGCCTAGCACCTCCATTATGTAAATGAGGCACAGTTACAAATCCCATTATCTTTAAGAGTTAGCAAGATTTCAGCCAATCTGGGGGCCTCCCTGTCTGGATGTGAACTGGTCCCAGAAGCTCATGTCGGAGGCGTGGTCCTCAGTGTAGCAGTGGTCAGAAGGGAGGCTGTTGGGAAGCAAGTGGGTGACGAGGGCCCTGACCTCGTCAATGGATTAATACACTGATAGGTTTCTGATCTGGTGAGCTCGCGGAGGATGATGGCTTAGCTGAAGGGAGCAGGTTCTCATGGATGAGCCTTGAGGACGTATCTCGCCCCAACCTGTCCTCTACTGCCATCAGCCACCGTGTGGTGAGCATCTCGCCTTCCCCGGGTCCTTCTGCCCACCAGCCTGAGAACCATGGAGTCAAACCCACCATGAATGAGACCTCTGAAACTGTGAACCCCAATATATTTTTTCTTCTTGCTGTTGTTTGGCTGTGATATTTATCACGGCAGTGGGAAGCTGAGTCACAAAGCACCTCACTGCATTACTGATGATTCGTTATCACACAGCACTGGAGTACACCAAACGCGGGGCAGAGATGAAATGTTGGAATATTACAGCTCTGAAGGCAAGAAGACCGAGTCCTTAGCCTAGAGCTGGGGTTTCAGCTCGGGCTTTGCATCAGAATCCTCCGGAGAGATTTGAGAAAATACCAAGGCTTGGCCCAGCCCTAGAATTCTGGTAAAAAAAAAAAAAAAAGATGCGGGGAGCAGCTGTTGAGACTTTAAGAGCTCTATGGTGATTCTAATTGTTTAGTCAGGGCCCAGCCCCTCTCTGACTTTGATAACCAGCTGATTTCTGGGTCACATGTCATTTAAAAGAGCATGTACAGTTTTTACACCACAGCCTCACACATGTTATCTGACAAACACTATCTTATTATAGTTTTGGAAAAACCTGTGAGCTCCTTGCCGACCCACCAGGAAATGAAAGCTCAGAAAGATGGCAAATGTGGCCCAAGCCTCCGAGTGAGCTCTCAGGCTGAAGGTTGGATCCCCGGATCCCACCTTAAGATTTAATTTCCCTTTCTCTGAAGTTAGAGGCCGAGTACTTGACCCGGAGACCACTGTTCATCCTTCTACACTTCCAACAAGAAGCACTGCTAGATTAAGCCACTCTGCCTCTGAGAGAGAAAAGATGCTCCAGCAGCTCTCACCACGATGGTGCAGCCGGGGGTCAGGAGCACAGGTACTGCTGATAGCCAGGCCTGGGTTCAAATCCTGACACAAACATGCAACACAATCAGCCCCACGTAGACGCTCAATAAATGACCACTGAAGCCCAAACTAGAAGTCAATGATGGTGTCAACGAGTTGGGGTTCTACACAGGTCACCTATTCCTCCCCCTGATGACTCCAACCTTTCTCATCTCCCCCTATCCCCAGTCTCTGCCTTCTTTCTGTTTTTTGTTTTTGTTTTTTTTCTCAGAGACCTGCTCCTGGCCCTCTCTGAGCTACAGTTTGGGTGTGGCTCTCTGTCAACTCTCAATCTGTGCATAGTGAGCCCCCAGTCCCCAGGCCCTAATGCTCACAGCCTATATACTATTGCCAAGCATGCCACATATATTAACTCCTCAGTTTTGAGATAACCTAAGTCCATAGAGTTATCTCCAATTTGTGTCTAATCACACATGATCAGAGAGACGCAGTAGCTTGCCCAAGGTCACACAGCTAGGAAGTGGTCCTCAGCTGCTTTGTAGAACCAAAGACCATGGCTAAGGGCTGCTTCCTACACAGATGGAAAAACCCCTGGAGGAGGCAGAGGACCTACTTCCCGATGCCCCACCATGCCAAGGAGAGGGCTGCACGCCCAGGGACATCCATGGTTTCTAGATCACAATGAGAAATCCAGGGGTTCCTTGCCTGGGTGACAGAGTAAGAAAGAGGCAGAATCTGAAATTAAAAAACAGGTGTGGTTTCTGATGAGCGCGTTGAAAGCACGTTTATGTGACTTTTGGTATTTTCCTTCTTTGAGCCTCAGTTTCTGTGTCTAGGAAAGAGCAGCATTATCCTGCCCCAGGCTTCGGGGTGGCTTAGGGAAGCGTGTCCCGTCTGGCCCATTTACCAGGTGGCCAGGAGAACATCTGTGTGATCTGAATACCCACAAAGCGTACACAGTCGGTGCCCTATAGATGCATGCTGAAAACCAAACTTAAGAACACCCCAAACATACTAGTGATCAGGAAACATCTGTGAACTCAACCTGGTGCCCGATCAATGCCCCAGGATGAATGTGCACCTCCATGGACAGCACAGAGTGACTGGTGAGTGGATATCTAAGGTGCTCAGTACACAGTAGGAGCTTAAGGGTTGACCTGAATGAAGGAACCAGGCACGTGGTAGGTGATTGAGAAATGTCAGTTACCGAATGGGCGCAGATGACAGGTACTAGGGACAGAAAACTCAAGAGATGTTTGTCAGATATAAAAGAAGGGAAGGTGCCAAGCACATAGTAGCTTCCACTGGCAGCTCAGGGGTCCATGCCCACCCCTGGACCCCTTCTTAAGTCCAGGCAGCCTCCCTCTCTGCCCATCTCCTTACCTTTGTTGTACAGGGAACCATCAAAGTAGTAGCTGCCTGTGTAGAAGCCAGTGGCCAGCTCGATGAGGTGCCGGGCCCACGTGTTGCCGGCACCCGGGAAGCTGGCCAGAGCTATGAGCTGCCTGGACTTGGCAGGAAGGAACCTTCTGTCCATGCAGCGGTTGTCTGCAAAGGGTGGGGGGCACATATAGACATGAGGGGCACAGGCAGCCGAGGCCCATCCAGAGAGGACCGGGGGAGGAACCCAACCCTTGCCGTTGCTCAGTCGTGTGACCCAGCACGCATGATCAAAACTCATGCGGGCCTCAGTTTCCCCATCTGTAACATGAGGGAAATGTGTCCTTCACAGAGTGAGGTGAAGATTACGTAAAGTCACATATAAAAAGTAGTGCAAGTAGAGTACTTAACATATAGTATTTAATGAAAGTCAGCCATGAGGATGAATCTCCTCCCCGGCCTCAGTTTCCCCTGCAGAGCAAGTCTGTCACATTCACCTTCACCCTTTTCTCCTTACTGAAACCCTGCTGGCGTCTGTCCACATGGGATCGGGCCCAGGCCTCTTACCTTGGCCTCAAGACCTGCAGAGGGGCCCTTGGGCACCCCGCCACAGGGCCTCCCGCCCTCCTCCTCCGGCCATCCCTCTTGGTCCACTCCTCCTCTGCTTCGTCCTGATGGGGCGCCTCAGGGGTGCTGTGCCCACCACTGCCGCTTTCCTGCTTGGCTTCTGAGGTGCCCTTGTGGGGTGAGTACGTCCTTGAGCCATCATTACTGTGCTAATATGCTCACTGCCTCCACATCTGTTGTCACAATTGTAACTCAAGCAACGTCTCCCAAAGTGAACGTGCACCTCTAGGGACAGCATAGTGTCGGGTCAGTAAATATCTGCAGTCAGGTGCATTTCTGAGAAGTGCACAGATTTCCGAGAAATGCACCATCTCGTCGTTGTGCAAACATCACAGCGTGTCCTTGCACACACGAGGGTTGTACAACACAGCCCTCATTCCCAGGCTACGCCCCTGAAAGGCCTGCTACTGGGCAGCGTGCAGCAGACAACTGTGCCATGGTAGTACTTGTGTATCAGTTATGGTTTGTGTCTAGAGGTCCCCCCAAAGCCTCATGCAGTCATAGGTGGGGCTTTTTCAGAGTGACCGATCTAGAGGTGTGGTGTTCGCACTGACTCACGGTGCAATGCTAGGCTCAAGGGTGTGAGGATTAAGGCTGTGAGTGCTGCCCCCTCAGTGGCCTACACTAGATAAAAGAAGCAGAAAGATGCTGTTTTGGGCCCTTGTTTGTTTTGCTATCTTCTGCCTACCATGTCCCCCTGCCACGCCACCCTGCTTTGGAGTCAGCCGATTACCAACTCCTGCAAATTGCAAGCTAACTAAACCTTTCCTCCTTTAACTTTGGCTGTTGGATATTTTATCTCGGCAATAAGAAAAGTAACTGAGACAGTCCCTGGACATGTATAAACACAGAAAAGCATATTACAAACACTAAGTGATAGGAATTCTGCAGTTCCATTATAACCTGTGCATCACTCTCTGTTTCTCTCCTCACTTAACCCCCACTGTGTTGTTTTGTTGCTGTCCTGGAGGTAGAACCCACACACTTTGCACTGAGTAACATCCCTGGCCCTTATTTGTTTATTTAGAGAAAATTTCTTGCTAAGTCACTCAATTGCCCAGGTTGAGCTCTAACTTGCGATCCTCCTCTCTCAGTTAAGTACCTTGGATTGGAGCTTTCGTTAGTCTTAGGGCACCACTGTCATATACACTATCAGAAACTCTGCCTGTATTGTGCTTGCTGATTCCCCACTACTTTCCATAATGTCTGATATACAGTGGGTGATTAATAAGTGCTTTCAGGGTAGCTGGATAGATGGGCACATGAATGAATCTGCGGATGGATGGGTGACAGTAACATCTACCTGGTAGAACTTTTTGCAAGGATTAAATAAACAATGCATGTAATATGTTAATACTCCAAAGGAGGAGTTACTATGTTTCACTAGCCCTCAGTTTCCTAATCTGTGAAATGGGTTAGGTGACTACCATTCTGATATAATTGATTCTTTGGCTTTGCTGACACCTCAGGGTGTCACTACTGTTAGAATTCCTGGAAAATGCATGCTGGGCATATCCCCTGTAACCCTGTGGGAGCCAAAAACCTGTGATTTTTCTTGGGTGCCTGTAGCTGTGAGGAAAGCTGAGAGAAACCTCAGTACAGGGGCTCTGGAGGAGAGAAGGAAGAAGAGATGGAGGCCCAGGGTTCCTCCTGCCTTCTGCACATGGGCAGGTGAACCCGGTCCTTACCAGCAGGGAAGGCGGGTGATCTTTCCTCACCTCCCGTAGCCTCTGCCTCCCACTTCCGGGGGAGCTGGCAGCCTGCATTGCCTTCCCACCCTCCTCTCCCAAATTCTTGTTCCGTTCGTCACTGCCAACCCATTTTCTTCCTCTCCGCCAACTCAGTATCATTAATGTTCAAACACGAACCCGAAGCCCCATCACTGAAACCCTCCTGCTCCAGCGACTGCACCTATGCCTGTCCCCCATCACTCAGCAGCCGGGCACCGGGGAGAGTTGACTGCGTACCCCCACGCTGCATCCTCCCTTCCATGTGCTCCTCAGCCCCCATCTTGGTCACTGCCCAGTGGCAGCTCTTGCCAGGTCCCCAGGGGCTGCTCACTGCTAGCTGCTGCCCAGGCTCAGAGCCTCAGACCGCTTGGCCTCGCTGATGATTCCTTCCCAAGGTGTCACCCTAATTTCCTCCCAGTCTGCCTTAGCTGCCATTTACTGGAAATCCTACCAGGAGCCTTGATGATTCTCCACAACAGCCTTTTCAAGAAGAAGTCTGATGTTCTAGATTCAAATGCCGTTTCTGCCATTTATGTGCCCAGGTGACCCTGAAACAATTTATCTGCCCCTCAATTTCCTCATCTGTAAAATGGGACTGCTAAGTAATAGTGGTGGCCAAAGGTGTCAGGAAAGTTAAACTGGAGCGTGAACTTGGCACCTCAGCATGGGGCTCACACCTGTAAAGCCTCCACCACACACCAAGTGTAGCTCTTAGCACTGCCAATCGGAGGTTCTGTCCTCTTCTCTCAGTGTGCCCACTCTGTTCTGAGGACGGTGGATTCAGGAAGGATATACCGAAGAATGCCTGGGTAGACTCTGTGAGTAGATTTTGCACAAACACACCAAAAAAGGATCCCGAATAGCGGTACTTTATCTAGAACATGACCATGTTCTACTATATTTAGATCTGGGTATGGATTGCCAAGAGGTTGTGCACTAGTCCCCTTAAAATTTGTGCATCTCACCCCACGGAAATGTGACTTCAAAAAATCCCAAGCAAGCCCGCATTACGGAAATACAGTGGTGTTTGCAGCTTCAAAATGCATCAGAGGGGGCTGGGGATTTAGCTCAGCGGCATAAGTACCTGCCTTGCAAGCAGGCAGTCGTGAGTTCGATCCCCGGTACTGATAAAAAGGAAAAAGACAAAAAAAAAAAAAAAAAAAAAAAAATGCATCAGAGAAATAATGATCAAGAGATGGAGAGATATACAGTCAAGAAATTCTGCAAAAAGTTAACAAATATAAAACCTACGAAAGAGCATTTGAATGTTCTTTGTGCGAGTCTGGATTTTTCTGAGGTCTGACTTTTTTCTCCCACAATGCAGGGTGGGGCTGGGGTGGGGAACCAGCTTCTTAATCTCCCCTGAAAACAGAATTCTCCATTCAGACAACTCCTGGGAGAACAACAGCAGTGCTGAGACAGAGGCTGCTGTTCTCAGGGCTAAAGAGAAGGCTTATTTGGGTCTAAAGCTCTAGAAATGACAGCAACGGCTTCCGGCCAAACCAGCAATGCTTTCAACCACCTCACCTGGGCTTCCATCCTGAACTCTCAGGACACTGAAGAATGGCTGACACCTCTCTGAATCTTTGTTTCCTCATTTGTGAAACAAAGCTAAGAAACCTCTAGGATTAAAGAGCATAGCGAATGTGAAGTATTTGCAACGCCCATTGAGAAGGAATGGATACAAACCCGGCCTTGGGACTGGGCTTGACTTAGCCTGGGTTTGAACCCCAGCTCTGCCCTGTCCAGGCCGTGCCCTCCTTGCTTTCTGTATGTTGGGTCAGTTCACTTGTAAAACGGTAATGCAGCACCTATGACTTTGGAGCACTGAGATTAGATGCGTTTGGCCAGACAAAGGGCTTCAACAGTGCTCAGCAGACGATAAACATGTAAGAGCTATTTAGTTTTCCTTGGGAAGATCAGGGCTTAGTGTGCAGTAGGTTCTCAACAGGTGGCAGCTGGGCTCCCAGCTGGGCCAGGTACTTGGCAGCCTGACAGACCACCTGATGCTCGAACCTTCTTTGTGGGTTCAGGGTGACATGGGAAAATGGAGGGGCAGTGATGGCCTGGGCCAGGGCATGAGGAATGAGCAGACTCATCCACCGAGCCTGTTTCTGTTGTTGAAAACACTCCAGTGTCTATCTAGGCCACATCAGAGCCACTCATGGCCAGAGCGTAATCAATCTGTTATGCCCCTTTTCTGGCCAAGGCCCTGTGGCTGCCTAGATGAACCGACACACCCCCAAAACTAACAAGATTCATCCCTCCTCACTGGAGCATAAATAAATGGCTGAGAAGCCATCAGCAGACTTCAGCTGCCAAGGAAGTAGCCACGGTTGGCCAGCACCCGGTACCCATCATGCCAAACAGGGGACGGGGCTGCCACAAGCTCTTGGACTTTTGTGCAAATCAAAAAAAGGGCAAATGCCTTTTCCTCCAGGCAGGTGTGCTGCCATCTGGCCTGTGTGGTGTGGCAGCACAGGCCACCTTTCAGGCACCATAGAAGAGTAGGCCATTCCTGTTCAGTGCCCAGCCTGCCCATCTGTATGTGGTGGCCTGGTTACAGGAAAAGAAGGAAGAATGTTTGGCCCAAAAGTATGTTGTTGGCTGATGAGGCTTCAGATGGTGTGGAGAGTGTCATTCACACCACGGGCCAAGGTTTCTAGTAGGGCCTTTGGAGTCTGGGACCTGAAAGCAAATTGCACTCATGGAAGTGTAATTGTGGCTGGTTCGGAAGCCCTCTGGGCATGGCTGTCTTCTATGTGAAGTGGGGATGATACTGCCCAGAGCATCGGACTCCTGTGGACCTCACATCCCTAAATGAGACGAAGGTTGCCATAAGACTGGTTTGGAGCGTGGGGCGACCCTTCAGGGGTTTCTGTAGGGCTGTGTCCCAGCGAGCAATGCCTGACCCAAGTGGCAACCACCTCGCACAATCGTTAGGCAAAAGGTTTTATAAGCAGTGTGACTTCTGGCAAGTCCCGAAACTGGAGCCTGGAGAGGGGAACGACCTGCCTGTGATCACAGGTCTGTCTTGGAGCCAGTGCAAGACCCAAGTCTCTGTCCCCACTCAACCTCCCTGCCTCTACTATTAGCAACGAGCCATTAAAGGTCCTTAGGGATGGTGGACAGAGGGGATAGGTTCATTAGAATCTTGCCAAGCGCTCCCTCTGCTGTCCAGCACAGCCCTGGGCCTAGCCAAGCTCCCAGCCCTGTCCCCGGCCCAGATGACTAGGACATAGGCTGCACAGAAGCCACGGGGGCGGGAGGGGGCTGGCTCACCTTGCACCTGCGTCTGGTACACAATGAAGTAGCTGGGGGTCCCGCAGCTTTCAAACTCTTCTGCGCTGCACTTCTGGGCACAGAGCTGCTCGTCTTCTCTCTCGTGGAGGGGAAATCGCGTGGTGGGAAACCCACAGTGGCAGGCGATGCCTGCGAGAGCCGCCAGCGGGTACTCCTGGGGTGGAGTGGAAGAGGAAGGGAAGGGGTCAGGATTCACATCCAGCCACCCCCTTCCGCATCACGTCCCTCAACGACAGTCTCCAGACATTGTCAGGGAGCCTGGCCTTTGCAATTCTGTCCCACTTATGCACCTCTGATTCTTAGTTTCTGGAAGTCAGTTCTTTCTTAAAACTTTTACTTTTAGGACAGGATCTTGTTAAGTTGCTAAGTTGCTCAGGCTAAGCTCAGAACTTGTGATCCTCCTGCCTCAGCCTCTTGGAGTGCTGAGCTTATAGGCGTGCGCCACCGCACCTGGCTCAAGTCAACTCAATTTTTAAAACTTAAATTTGAAAGGAAATTTTGCACCACTAATTACTACAGGAAGTACTTGTGGACACGTAGCTCTTATGCATGCTTCTATAGTATAAATGCAAATACCAAATGCTACGGAAACAAAACAATCTGTAGACTCCACACCCACAGATCCAGCCGACCGTGGATTGCAAATATTTGGAAAATGTGCGTCTGTACTGAACATGTTTAGACCTTCTTTTCTTTGTCATTATTCCCTAAACAGTAGAAGAGAGCAACTGTTTACAAAGCATTTACACTGTATGGGGTATTATAAATCGTCTCAGGATGATCTAGAGTATTCAGGAGGATGTGCATACGTTCTGCGTGAATACTGTGCCACTTTATATAAAGGACTTGCACATCCTTGGACTTTGGTAGCTGCTGGGCATCCTGGTACATGCGTCCCCCAAAAGGAGGAGGGATTGTAATTACATTCTATCTCAGCACTGTTGCCTGCCAAGATGCTGAGCCTGGGGTCAGCTCCATTTTTCCTGTAAAAGAGAGATTAGTTGAGGGACGTATGAAAGACACTAGATGCAGCTCACTCCTCGAGGACTTGAAAGAGAACTGAGAAAGAAATGCTTCTCTCTGTGTCACGCAATATACCACGGTAAACAGCACCTTGCTCTGACGGTGACATGCAGCCTGCATTTTGGGAAAGGCTGCCTGACACCGTTCTGTGGAGTCATAAAGAATGCTGACCCTGATGCCTGTCCGGAGGCTCTGTTGAAAGAGCTGCATCTGATCACTTTACTTTTCTATGGGGCAGCTGAGTGGGAGCAGGGTGCACCCGACATTTGGAGGGCAAGTGACCATCTATGTCCACTTCTACACTGGACCCACAGCCTGGAGTTCCCCCAGGAGCCTGTACAGGAAGAACCCAGTACCGTGCCAAAGTCACAAGGGTGCTGTAGCGTAGGTTTGGCTTCTTTCTAACAGATACCAAAGAGGAACTGTGGTCTCTGGATGAAGAGCAGAGGGAGAGGTGCTGATGTGCAAGCCGGGCTACCCGGCCCACGGGTGATGACATTTTCTAGCTAGTGGAGCCTCCTTGGTCACTCCAGACCCTCATCTTTTGGCACCAGCAATTCTATGCCTGCCCACCTGATCCCCTCAGTTTTCTCTTTGAGCCCCAAGGAGATCCAAGACGATGGAGGAGGGCGGCTTATGGAGGGGCTTTCCCATCCATGTCCACTTGTGCTGCCGCTGTTCCTGTGTGCAGCCTGCCCTGTCCTGCTGGCTTGTCCTGTGGCTGCTCGTCTCCTGTGTGTGGGTCTCCTGCTCTGGCTGATCTGTACCCTTCTCCAGGCACTCAGAGAGGGAGGGCTATCTGACAAGAGGGAGCACTATGCAGGCAGGGGATTCCTGCCTAGTGAGGCTCAGCCTCCTGAAGTCTCATGGACCTCACTCCTCTCCTCCAGGATGCCTCTCAGAGCACAGGGAGCACTCGGAATGCCTGGAGACCAGAAGTATCTGGGACACTCTGCAGTGGCTCTACAGCCCATCTGTGGGGTCTCCAGGGTAGCTTGGCAGCTAGGGCGTGGGTTTGGAGTCGGCCCCTACTGTCAACCCAGCTCATGCTGTGAGCTTGGACAAAGAGCTTCACGCTCAAGTCTTGTTTTTCCCACCATGAAATGAGGGCGAAAATCTCAAACTCACAGGTCTGTGATAAGACTGTGCCCCAGAGGGTAGGGGGAGGACATTCTGAGCACACTCAGCCTCGGCCACTGCAGTCTCCCAGCCCTCCTGAAAGAGGCTTTGTGCATGAGTAGCCACGGAGAGAAACGGCCAAGCAGGAGGAGCCGGAGCAGGGGTCTGAGGCCTCGGGGAGGAGTGCTCAGGCCCTCAGCAAATCCCGTGGTGGGCACATACACCATAGTTCGCTGATTTGCATCCCCAGCGCTCGGCATGGGGCCTGGCACACAGTGGCTCCTCTTTCAATATCTGAGAGTAAATGAATGAACCTTTTGGAAGGGAAGGAGGGATGGTTCTTTACACACTCATGTAATTAGCTCCTTTTAAAGGAAGGCTGGAGCTCCTCAGACATCACTGATTGGCAGTTAGGCGCCCAGCTCTGGGCGGGGGCTGAGGCAGCACCCAATGAATACCTACAGGAGAAACGTCAGGCATCAAAGTTCTTAAGCCGAGGAGGGACCTATAGAGCGTCCAGTTGAACTGCCATCCAGAGCCCAAACTTCTGGATGCCAGCCCTGCCCTGCCTCTCTTGCACACCTGCAGTGACAGGGAGCTCACTCTTCCCCAGTCCAAACTCCACCCTCACTTCTGAGCGTTATCAGTATGCACTCTGAGGGGCAGACTCTGCCCTGCACTCGGGAAAATCACATGCAGCACCATAGTCCTCTCCCGTGTCCCAGATCCCCATCTGTGACCTCTTCCATCCCGACTGTGGCTTCTCAGTGTGTTCTGCCCCTTCAGCCCTCCCCGAGTCCCAGCGCTGCGAGCAGGACTCTGCGCTCACCTTCTCCGTGCAGAAGTCTACACACTTGTCCACAGACATGTTCGGCATGGCGGCCGTCACAGGCAAGGCCAGGGAGAGGTTGTCGGGCCTGCGGAAGCAGCCTCGGAACACTGCACTTCCATCTGAAGAGTCAGAGGGAGAAGGAACGGTCAGAGGCAGCAGGAGTCAGATCTAGAGGGGAGAACCACCTTGGAAGGAAGCCCAGAGAAGGCGAGTTTTCCCCAGCGCCACACAGCAAGCTAAAGCAGGGCCAGCAAGAGCGGACGCATTTTCTGTTCTTGAGTAGCTCTGTTCATAGCCCATGAGCTCAACCCCAGCCCCTCTGTGCACCATCCAGGCACTGCGATGACCTCTCCCTGGACCGCACTATCCCCTTCTCTAAAACTGGCAACATCCCCTGGCTTCATCTCCTCCTTCTCAATGCTGGGGAAAAGCCCATCTGGGAAATGACACAGTCCACAGAGGATTTTCAGTCTCACCAGGAGATGGGCGAGCACTTGAGCTTTCAGGAAGGCAAATGGTCCAGGAATATTGTTTTCGCTTCCAGGACCAGGGTCTCTCCCTAACCCTCATCCTGGGCTTTGGGGGAGAAGCGCTGGGCCTTGGGGGTCTCTACTTACACAGGCGCTAGCTCCTCCAGGCTGTGACTGCTGACACAGCCTGCGGTCTCCCTGCAGGACAACACCGGGCTGCACAGTGAGCAACGTGGAAGCCAGCTGCTGCTAACCTCAGCAGGAGCCCCAATCAGAGGGGCGCCTTAGCTGGTTCATGCAGGCAGAGCCTGAACCAAGGGTCTTACTGGGGCTGCTCTCAGGGTGGCAGCCACCCACAAGGGGCCTGGCCTTGGTCTGCCTGCCCTTCCCGCTGGCAGTGCCCCATTGGCTCTGGGCTGCCCCACCCCCTTGCTGGGATGTTTCTGCCTGGGAGAAGCTGCTGGGTCTTGTTGGTCCAATGACTGTTTTTCCAAGACAGGGCAGCTGTGAGCTGTTGCCAGTGGGAATCACCGCAGCAAGGGGGACCTGGTGGGCACATATAGGGCATCGGGATCTGGGAGGGCGTCCACTGCGGATATGGACAACGCTGCCTCGGGAAGGAGGCTCATGGCAGCGTTATTTGAAATTACTCAGGGAAAGGCTAGAACTGATGCAGGTGTCTGGGAACAAGGGGAGGGGGGTTAGGCAAAGGACGTATTGAGTGAAGGTGTCACAAATGGAATTCTGCACCTCTATAGGAAGGACAGGTGTGAAGGCTTATCTTAGCCAGATGAAGATGTGCTGAGATATCTTAAATAAAACTCAAGAATATAAAGTTTCACTTATCATAAAATAATTTTCTTTAAAAATTACCTAGGTATAGAAATCTCTGCAGAGGCAAATGACATGCTAATGCCATGGTGCTTCTGGATCGTAGGTATAATGATCACCTTACTGTCAATCTGACTAGCATGTGACATTCAGCTGTTTGGTCAAAGACCACATCAACAGCTACATGTATCTGATAATAAGCAAGAAAAATTATACTTGGTGGTGTGGGTGGGCCTTATCTAACCAGTTGATGGCCTTAAGAAGAGAAGCTGAGGCTTCCTGGTGAGGAAGGAATTGTGTTTCAAGACTTCAGTGGTAACTCCTGCCTGAGTTTCCAGACTGCTGGTCTGGTCTGCCAATTTTGGACTTTCTGGCTCCCATACTTACGGGATTCAGTTCCTTAAAAATAAATCTATTAATGTGTGTGTGTATACTTGCTATTGGTTCTGTTTCTCCCAAGGACCTCTTGACTGACCCAGTAGGATTATAGATTTTCTTTCCATCTTTTTATAAAATTCCTTTCTAATTCTTTCTACTATTAACTTGTGTTTTTATGTAGTAAATGTAAATAAAAAACAAAAAGTGGGCCCTGTCAAATTTAATAATGGCCCATGATGCATGCTTCAAACTGGGCTCAGTTATTTCTTAGATCTTGAGTTGAATGTCCTTTACTAGAAGCCAATCATCACCTAAAACAAGGGACACCATTGACACCAAAGTCACAGGATAGGTGACACCTAAGTCCCCACTATGTGCCAGTCAGTCTGCCAAATGCTTAGACACATCAGCACATTCCAGTTTCATGAAAACCCTTCCAGATTTCTCAAACCTTCTGTTTCAAAGACGAAGGAGGGCTTAACAGAGAGGCAGTCATGCGACAATACTAAAGGACTTTTTTTTTACAGAAACTTTCAAAGACTCAGCTGAGAAAACAGTAGCCCTCAGAAAAGACAAGGCAGGCTGCAAAAGCCACACGCCTCTAGGTACACTGGATCCGGGTGCAGCTATAGTGTAAAAATGCTTTTTAGCACACACATATTAATATTTATGTGCAGAGAGAAGGCTAAGGAATTACTTTCCCAGCAGAAAGACACGGGTGTTTATGAATGATATTTTAAAATTTCAGCCCTAAAAGACATCCTCGTGATTATCTCTCCACCACCCAGTACCTGGCAGCCTGACATTGTTCACTGTGGACAATCAAATGGAGGACCTCTGGCTTTGGTTATTAACTCCTGGATCATGCTGCAGGATACCACTCAGTGCTGGCTGTTCTTTCCCTGTCGGTGGCCCCAGCCCGGGGACAGAGGCACCCACAGTAGGGCAGCTAGGATGCTGCTGATCTGCTGTGTGTTCCCTCCATGCCTCAGTTTCCCCACATGTAAATGAGGAGCAGGGGTTAAGAGTACTCGGAGACTGCTGTCGAGGGAGCTCCTGGAAGAGTGTGGAGCCACCTCTGACGGCTTCCATGTCTGAGGCCATGTGGAGCACAGGGGCTGGGCCAGCAGGTGCATGCTCTGGAGGGGACAGCCCTCCACTCCCCGTACAAGGAGCAGTCACACCCAAACGCCACTAGCAGTCTCCCTTCCTGAGGTATGGGGGCTAAAGGGAAGTCTTACCAGGCACCCAGGGGATGGTGTGTGATGCATGCCAGGTGAGGGGAGAGAGGGGTGCAGGTATTTGAGCTAAATACTTAGGGCAGTGAGGTGGGAACCCCAGGGCAGTGTGGGTGAGCCTTGACTCAAGCAGCAGACTCAGTGGTCACTAGATGCCACTCAGGACCAGGACAGCTCCTCTGGCTTTGGTCTCAGAAACCACAGGGCTCCCCTCCCTTTCGACTCCACTGGCTTTTACCAAATCCATGGAGATGCCAGGTTATGGGATGGAAGGCTTTGGGCCCAGTTAATCTTCACCGCAGCCACATGGTGTAGCAGGGCTCGAGCCCACCATTACCCTCACAGCAGTGGGTCCTTCCCTGGGTCCCCTCCTGCCACCGTGAGGCACCTGAGACCCCCACAACAGGACAGCATTGTGTCAGGAGGGTGCAGGATGTTTGGGCAAGTGTGTATGTGTGCATGTGTGTGTGTGTGTGTGTGTGTGTGCACACATGTGTTTGTGGGGCAGGAGGGGCTGCATGTGAGGGCAGCTGAGGATCCAACTGCATCAAGGGTGTGTCTGGGCAGTGGGACTGAAGACTGAATGTGTCTATCTGTGTGTACACAGTGTGTCTGGCTGTGCACGAGAGTGTGAGTGTCGGTGTGTACACTGCACAGGTGTGTGTGTGTGTGTGTGTGTGACTGTCCATGGTTGTGTGAGCCTGGTTCCACCTGTTCACTTGGGGACCAAAATCTCAGGATGTGAGTGTGGCCCTGTGGACCAGGTGCATCTGTAGGTAGTGTGCTCCTGGCTGGTTTGCTGACAGTGACCATCTGACTGTGGCCATGTGCACTTAACTGTTTGCTTCCAGGATAACTAGTGTTACACCAGCCTCCCCTGGGCATGTGTCCCACCAGGAGGTTTTGGTGCACATGAATTCAGTAACCACGGGGACCTCTCCTAGTGCAGGGTGAAGATGAACTTCAGCCACCCAATCCATTCCCTAAATAGTTCTATGCTGCCAGTGGGTCAGCATTTTTCAGCTATCCTCTGCCCAGTATGAGAAGCAACAGAGTTGGGTGGTGGAGGAGAGAAAGATAGAGAGAGAAAGGAAGCAGGGAACATTGCTGGAGTCCATCCAGACTGGGTCTCTCCCTGAGAAGCCAAGAGCACCTGGTGTCCAAAGCTGGGGATGCTGGTGTTTGTCTAGGTTACTTGTGTTACAGCAGGCCACATATCAGGGCCTGTGGGCGGTGAGAGCTGAAGAGCTCTGTGGTGGTCTTTGGGGTCCCCCAGTGCTGTTAGACATCATCCTTGCTGTTACTATTGTCTTGCTGCGATGGGTCATCCATGCTCCACTGATCACCCTTGCATCCTCTTGCAGGCAGGACCTCGTGTTGCTGAACGCATCATTTCGGGGACATGTGCTCCCCATCTGGAGTTCCATGGTGGTTCTCTGCCTTCCCTGCCCCCAGCTAGGGACCCACTTCTTTGGCTCAGAGCCACTTCAGTATGCATCACCAAATGGCCTCGAGAGACCCAGCCCAGGCCTGGGGCCCTAGCTGAGTGATACCACACCAGCAGGCTGTGACATTGCCTTGAAGTGGGCTCAGTACAGGTCAGTCCAAAGAGCAACCGAAACCTTGTAATCAGGAGATTCAAGTTGTAGTCCCGACTCTGCAGCTCAGCTCCTCTCTGGAGGGCCGCACGTCACCTGCAGATCAAGCCGCACTTCTCCAGGCAGCATCCACCAGAACTGCTGCTGCTCTTGTCTCTGACCATGGGCAAGTTCCCTTGCATTTAAGAGCCTCAGTGTTCTGAGCTCAGAACAGGAGCATGAGGACTGGGTGGACCATTCAGAGACAGACATGAATGGGACTTGTGAGCTGCAGAGACTGAGGAAGGCGCAGTCCAGTGTCTGTTTCTTTCTACTGTCCTTAGACTGGAAGGGAAGGGAGCAGCATCTGGAATCCCCAACTGGCATTTCTCCAGGTGGTTTCTTCCAGCCTGCGAGGTCAGACTGCAAGGTGTAGAGGAGAGGAGGGCTTTCTAGGCCAGGTTCTGCTGAGAGCCGTCCTTTCTGGCATAGGAGCAGCTGCTAACATGTCCTTGAGCCTCCTTGAGAGGAGAGAGTTAAACTGAACGACCTGATTATCAAATAAGAGGTGATTTCCTAAGTCTTACAGGCTCCAATCAGAAGCTACAGCTGTGTGTCTGTCTTTGGCTGAGCTGTGTGCTTGGGGGTGCATGTGGGGAGGTAACAGTCGGTTTCTGGAGCAGTTAATCTGGATGGAGGACTTTCCTGCAGTCAGACTTTGGGGGAAACTCAGATCATGGAGGTCTTCCTACAGCCAAAAGACTAGAGAACCTTCTAAACCAGCAAGGCAATGGTTTAGCTTGACTCCCAGGAGCCCAGGGAGGCCTTTGGAGGTCATTCCTCTTTACAGGTGACCTTCACAATCTAGACCTTGAAAATACAAATGGTGACCAAGACGTGATCCTTCGCTTCCTCCCTCTCCTCCACCTGTGATGTGGGCCACCTGCTTCTCCCCTTTGGTGGTGAAAAGTCCTCTTTTCTCTCCTGGTTTTTTCTTGCAGTGCTGAGAATGGAGCTGAAAGTCTTCACACTGAACCACATCCCTGCCCTTTTTCAACTTTTAATTTTGAAATGGCTCTCGCTATGTTGCCGTGTCACCCAGGCTGGGTTCAAACTTGTGATCCTCCTGCCTCGGCCTCTCGTGTGCTACCATACCCAGCTCATTTGAAAATGAAAGGAAAGTGACCAATGAATTCTCAGCCTTCCTGATAATCTCCCATGGAATAAAGCTTTGGATTTCCCCAGCAACTGAAAGCTGCTTTCCTGTTTGCAGAAAGCTCTGGCACCTCCATAAAAGGCATCAGCTTTAAGTCACACAGACCCGGGTCAGACCCTTACCTATCTGGGTGCTCTTGGGCAGGTATTTTAACTTCCTTAAGCTTCATTTTTCTCATTCATAAATGGGGAATCATCATATCTACCCTGAGTGGGTAGGATGGAAGTCATGAAATGGCATTTACAGTATGGTCTGAGACCTAAAAAGGGTTCAGTCACTTCCCCATCACTTGTCCATGACATGAGAAGGGTGGCTAGATCATATGAGATAGCCACTGCTGGTGCCCATAGCAATGTGCATGCTCCCTACGGGATAGACTGATAGTGACCATGACTCTGTGTTTTAGGGCCTGGGAAGGGCAGGCAGGACCTGCCAGGGAATTAACGTCCCAAGAAGCCATCTTCAGCCAATGATGTGTGACGGTTGGAGAATAAGTACCGCAGTTCCTGCCCCTTGGGTGGGACACATCTGAAGCATGCTCTCCACCACTTCCCGCAGATCCCTGGTGGGAGTGGGCTGCAGCTGTCCTCAGCAGTGGCCTCCTCTGTGAAGAACCCTGCATTAGACTCCTGTCCTCCCCCGTCTCACTTCTCTCCTCCCCTAGTGGTGCATCTTGATGCCATCTCCCAGCTCAGCCAAGGCTCACATCTTTGTATCTGGGGAAGCCCAGCTCAAACCTCTGGGTCACTGAGCATTTTTAACTCACAAGAAAAATCCAACAAGGGCTGAAAGCCACTGTCACCCACAGCTCGTAGTCCATATGAACTGTACTCCCTTGAGTCACACACAGTGTAGCCCCCAGAAATGTCAACAACTGAGTCACATCTTCCCAATGCCCAGCCCTTACTAAGCAATAGCAATGGTAATAATAACAGCTCTTTACATCATTAGTTATAAGTGTGTTACACACTCAATCCTCACAACAACCTATGAGGATGACAATACTATTATCCTGTTTTACAGGCAGAGACCCTCATAGTTAGCAAGATCTGCTCCCTTTTCCAAGTCACACAGCAGGGAGCAGAGTTGGGATTTGACCCCAATCTTGTTGGACATCACATCCTAGTTTCTTACCTCACTACTATTCTGCAGGAAGCCTGCTCGATTCTAATGTGACAAGACTCCAGAGCCACACAAATTTCCCAGAATTCTTTTGGGTGCCCCCAGCAGGAGTCCGAGGATTGCAAAAGCCCGTGCCCCACATTCTGACAATGTCAGCTCTTCATTGGCAGGCTAGCTGCGGCGGTGCATGACCTCAGCAGTTTGGGCTTTTTACTAACAAGAAGCAAGCAGGGCAACTGTTCATCGACTCTCTTTGCTAGGGGCAGACGAAGAGGAGACGAGAGCCAGCTGCGAGTGCCTCTGAAGCCCTAGTATCTCTTTGTTCTGGAGCTTCACAAAAATGAGGTAAATGTCACCAGGCATCAGTTTAGAGGCAGGTGTGGAAGAGTTCCTCTTGGTTTGAAAGAGGCCGCTACCCCCTGGGTAATTAGGCCAAGCTCCACTGCATTAAAGATGCTGGTGAGGAAGAATGGCAGTGAGCTGGAGGCGGCTCATGGCTAGCCAGCTACCTATAATCAGAGAGAAACTGAACCGCACAAAAAGCCTCACTGTCCGAGGAGAATTCAAGCCAGCTATTTTTAGACATCACCAAAGGCTCCAGACAGCTGCTGGGAATTCAGATATCTCAAATTGGGTGCTTCTCAGGGTAAACGTGGAGATCTTCACTGGGGAGAAGTGGCACTGGTCTACAGCTGGCACCATATAAGGTGCTTTTTGGACTTATCCTGCTTGGTAATCCCAGGCAATGCAAAAGACTGGAATCATCCCCATTTTACAGATGAGACATCTGAGGTTCAGAAAGAGTCAGTGCCTTGGCCAGAACCAACATGCTGAGTGAGAGATCTGGGATAGGACTGAATCTGCCTGATTCCAAATCCTGCACGCCCACAGTGTTTTCCTGCCTTCCTGGATTTTTGCTGAGGAAAGAAAAGCAAATCAATCTCCCCCCACTATGACGTGGGAGAAAATTTTTCAATCATCATCTTGTCCCTGCACAGAAGACTCTATGAGTCATAAAATTCAGGCATCCTAGACACATACTGGGAGGAGGTGGAGGGTCAGGCAAGGAAGAACAAGACATGCACTATCCAAGAAAATGTGATTTTCTGAACTGTCTGAGGCTCCCCTCAGCAGGCGTAGCTGAAATGACATACTCGTGAGAATAAAGCAAAAACAGTGCACAGAATTCTCCTAACTTTTGGAGACAAATAAACAACAACAAAAAAAAATTGCCAGAACTAACAACAGTGTAACAAACTCCGCCATGTAAATCAGAAAGCAGAAGTCAAGTGTCTGTTTTCTCAGTGAGAGCATAAGCTTTGAAGTATCTTCACCGAGGCAGGTGACAAGGGGGGAAATATTCTGAGCCTTGGAAGAGGTTGTTCTCCAGTCATTAGGGTTTCAGAGTCACTAACACGAGGTCAGCACCACGGACAGCCACCCAGCTCTCCAGACCAACCAAATTCTCTGTGTGTTACTGATGAATCTTGCAAGACCCTTTCAGGCAAATGCAATTCCTTGCAACAATTTTCAAATCACCAGTAAGTCTCTCCCTCTGGGAGGAGGACACTACTTGCTGACACAGTTAGCAAACTGCTGTGAAAAATTAATCTAACTACGGAGGAAGTCCATTTCTTGGTTCTTTTGTAACAAAAGCAGAGTCCACGTGCCCAAGAGTCTGTGTCAAGGCAGAATAGCAGGGTGCCTGTAGACATTTGCTCTGCCTTGTAATGCTTTTGTTACTGTTGGAACAGCCCATCACCTCAGAAACACATCAGCTGGCTCCCTGCACCAAGCAGATGCCCAAATCAGTGTAGTGCTTGGGAGTTAATAAGCTTCCTTCGGATCTTCCCAATCAGAAGGAGTTCTGTGCCACTGCACAGGGAGACACCATTAGGGGACAGAGTCAATACCAACTAATGACTCTACAAATGGAATCTGGTTTCTACCATATCTGTTTCCCGGTGTGTTTATTCATTTCTCTGTCGGATGTAATGCCTACCAGGGACATGTGTGTGTGGCTTGGAAGGCATCCCTCTGTGTAGGGAGTCAAGGGTGCCATGGAGCCAGGAAATAAAACAAAAGGAGAAACTAGGGTCTGGGAAAAAACGACTTAAACTGAAGGTGAGGAGTCCCCCACCAAAAAGATAGGAGCTGGAGCTCTGAATCCATTTCAAGGAGTTAGGTATTTATAAGGTGAGTGGGCACCCAGACTGAGGGTCAGAAATCTGGGTCCCAGTCCAGGCTCAGTGCTAAAGAAGCACCCAGGCATTGGAAGTCATGCCTGCCAATAATTCCCCAAAAGTACCTTGAGACTGTTGCATACGCAACCCCATTGGCCATATTTCTTTCCCATCCCTTGATGACTTGTCTTGAATCTGGGTATCTTCCCTTCTCCATCATAAGATCTTATGTATCTTTCAAGGTCTTCATCAAATTCTTCCTCCTCTTTAGAGTCTTCCCTGGGGGCTTATTATCAGGAAAGCGTTTCCAGCTTGGCATTCAGCCCATGGCCTTGGCTAGCTCTGGGTTTTTGCCCATGGCTGGGATACATAGCTTTCCCAGGCATGTGAGATCTTAGAATGAGATTCAGCTCAAACACTTCTTGGCTCCTGCAGACACAGATCTTGCTGTCCCCTGTTCATATCTTCTGTGGCTGGCCAGTTCTACTGACACTGGTTCTGCTGTTCAGTAGAGGATGACCCCCTTGAGGGCAGAGGTTGTGCTTTAACCCTTACTGAGCCTCTCCATACCCAGTCCACACAGGAGCTCATTAAGTGTCCCTGTATTCTATAAAAGCTCCCCAGGAGTCCCAGTTGGACATAGCACCATATCTGCCTTCTCACCCAAACTGCCATCACCTCAGTCTCAGCCATGGGGGCCTTGAGGTTCATAAGGCTTAGATTTTCCTTCAGAATCTCTAGCTTCAGGTTCCCAGGTTTCAAACCTGGTATGATGATGATGCAGAGTAGCTGTGGTAATCTAAGAGAAACGAGGATTCCATTCCTAGTAGAAATGACCAGCTTCTGGGACATAATACAAAGATGCCTTTCTCAGATGATGTAAAGCCCCAACCAGGGCCATTCCACCAGCACAGAAGTGGGTAAGCTGGGGACCAGCAGCATCTCTGTGAGCCTCAGCGGGAGCTCCTAGCCGTCCTACTGCAACATGGGCAAAAAGCACCTATGGTAAGATTTTCATGTGTGTTATCAGCCAATTAAACAGTATTTGATGGCCCGTGAAAGTATCATTATACTTCTATCGAGTCACAACAATTTGTGTGTGTGCATGTATGTTTAGGTGAGAGAGAAGGAGACAGAGAGTGAGAGGGAAGGAGGGAGGGAGGGATGGAGGGACAGAGGGAGAGAGAGACAGAGACAGAGAGACAGAGACAGAGAGATAGAGACAGAGAGACCTGGTTTCTGAACGCTGGACGGTACCCAAAGGGATGTCTGATGTCTGATAACGTATAAAACCCAAACCTGGTTATCTGTCCCTGCCTCAGCCACAGCATATTTTAGTGGCAATAGCTTTCCCTCTGAACACCTCTGATTTTGAAGACCTCTTTTCAGAAAGTCCAAGAGTCACCCTTAAAATAACCTGAATATTGGCACCAAGGGGATAGGATGTGGGGATGATAAATCTGCCATCAAGTTAAAAACTCACTATGCTAACAGCTAAGCTAGAAACCCACTGCGTGGACACTCTCCAGCCTGGATTTCACCTACGGCCTCTGCCTTCAGCCAGCCAGGCCTGCAGACCTGAACTGAGCTGACCTTGGGGGAGGATGACGGTGTGCCTGTTTTTAGAAACTGGCAAGCTTGCCAACTGATTGCAAAGAAAAGTTTGAATGGGGCTTCAGAAATGCAGGATAAAAATCATCAAACATATTATCAAGCAATGAATTTTTATAAATAATGAAATTCACAAAGGAGTGACCTTTCTCTGCACACAGGTGTTAACTTTCTACAAATTGACCTATGTGGACAGAACTATATTTTAGGGATGAGTAACTTGGATTTCATCTCATTCAAAGTACAGAATTGTCTCTTTAGAAATGCAGAATTTCATGGACTTGTTGAACCAGACTACATTCAAACAAGACTCCCTGGGGGAATGTCAGGCACATCCAAACTGGCGGGCCACTGGCCGAAGGGTGAGAGCTGTCTGTGTTGGATGCCTGTCCCTATTTCTGCACTGAAAGCACTGGTTGGGGTGGGTTAATCTTCAGAGCTCAGGTCTCAGACCCTCCTCAAGGCCACTGGTTCTTCTCATAGGTCTGACGGTCACCTGGAAGCACACTAGGTGACAACCAAGAGATCCCCTTCTGAGGATGGTGATCCAAGTCAGCAGGGGCACAGAATTAGACTGTGTGACCTTTGACAAATTTACTTAAATTCATTAAGCCTCGGTCTTCTCACTCTAAATGGGATTGATTAAAAATGGCAGTTATCTGAAAAGATACAGGGAAGGTAAGTGAAATTGGGCTTGTGCCTGTCCACCCATCCATCCGTCTGTCTATGCCATGCTTGGAAAAGAAGCCAAGGCTTCCTGTGTCTAGACTACAGCTCACCACCGAGCTGTGCCCTAGGTCTGCCTCCCTCTTGGGAAGGGGACAATGATCCCTGTCCTCTCCTTCTACCTCCTCCTTTCCTGAGTTTGGAAACTCCTGGGTTTTTATAAGTCTCAAACCAAAACCAAAGTCCTGATGACTTATCCCTGAGACTCAGTTTCCCACTTGTAAAATGGGAACAGGGAAATGCTAGTGCCTGTTTTGAGGGCCACTGCGAAGACCAGACATACTAGTCCACAGAAGATGCTCAGAAAAGGACAAGAGGCTTGTGCTGTTTCTGTCACAGCTGTCATTGTCATCATCATCTTGTCATTGGAGACAACCTGCTCTGAGAAAGGCAGGAAGAAGGACAGGCAGAGTTCAGGATCCACCTCAGCTTTAGAAACAAGAAGATGGGTCGGAAAGTGGGGTGCAGCTGGTGCAGGGGGCCGCTGGAGCAGGACAGCGGGATGTGGGAGTTGCTGGGACAGAGGCTGGCCTCGGAGGCCAGGCTGGGGTGGGCCAGAGTGGGCTGTGGGGGGGCAGGAGCCCGGGAAGGTGCAGGGCAGAGATTCGGGGCTGAGAGCTCACGGGACGGGGGCAGGGCCAACTCACGTACACCTGCGGGCTGACTCCTGGGCCAGCTGCAGCCGGTAGACAGACAGGCGATTGGCCCCGCCGCACACACTGCCACGCTCGCCCTTGCACTCCATGTCACACTCGGCCTCGCTCACGTTGGCTGCCTGGATCTTGTGGCCGCAGTAGCACTCGGCGCCGAACTCCAGCCCGGCGTACAGGTAACCCCTGGGGGAGGCTGCTGTCAGGCAGGGCAGGCACCAGCATGGAGCCCGAGGTGACAGGGAACTCAGCAAGGAGAGCACACAGGTGGAGGAAACAGACAAGGGGCCCCCGTGCATGGAGACCGGCTAGACAGGGGCCTTCAGGAGATGGGGAGGCCTACGGGGCTGGAATCTGGGCTGGGAGGAGGAGACCTGAGAGGCGGCAGGCGGGCTGAGGTGTTAGGAAGCCTTGGGGGGAGGCCCCAGGGACAGGGAGAGCCAGGTGAGGGGACCGGAACACCCTAGGGACCATCCACCTGCCCTCACCTCTGCCTCATGGGTGCACACCCTGCACATCTACTTACCAGGCACACCACGCCCACATCACAGGCATCTGCATGTGTCCCCACCACCTAGTACAACACACACATGCATGCACACACACACACATGCACACACATGCACGAATGCACGCACGCACTCCAGATCCTGTGGATCCCCATTCTGTTCTCCGCCCTGGCTCGTCCCTGTAGGAGACAGGAGATGCTCATATCTGCAGTGTCCACCCCCTTTATTTCAGAAATGTCTCTCAGGAATGGTGCCCAGGCCCTTGGAGAGGGCACAGGGCAAGGGGAGGAGGTGGGAACACTCTGGGTCCTTTAGAGGATGGCAGACTGAGCTCACTCACTCACATGTGCAGTCAAGAAAGAAATTCCTTAGCCTAAAACAAACAACCAAAAAAATCCAGGCGCTGCAAGGTTTTGAAGCTATTTTTTTCATAGCCATGGAATCCTTGCCTAAAAACGCCTTGGTGGGTACTCAGTCTACAAGCAGTAAAGGGCACTGCTTGCTCTGGCGCTGGCCTAGTGACAGAGGAAGAGCATACGTTAAACCCCACAATGCTCCTTCAACCACTGTGCCTCTGGGACGTTCTCCAGAGGGCTCTCTAGGAAGCAGCCTGCAAACCAGAGGTCGCTAGAAGAGCCCCCAGTGGCGACTGTCAGGTCATATCACAGTATGCTGGCTGGAGGGACTAACCGACCCAGACTCGTGTCATGGTGACATGCATGGCAGGTGACATTGCTCTGCCTAACAGCTCCCCGGGAAAATATAGCCAGATCAGCTTAGATGACCACAGCATCTTGGTGTGTGACTCCCAGCAAAGTCCTGGGGCTCAACCAGGCTCCTCCAACTGCCTCCTTCAGTCTCTCTTTCATCCCTGGTTCTCAGAGGTGGGAGTACTGAGACAGGGAAACCCACGCAGGACAGAGTTTGACAGTTTCAGGGCCAGGGGAAGAACAAGGATGCCAGGAGAGTCCCTGGATCAGGAAGACAGTGCTTCTAAAAGTCGTTCACCAATCCCTGGACACTCCTTTCTGTACGGAGTGGAGTTTACATCACTTCCCCACTTTGAGCTTGGGCTGGACTTAGTGACCACCGATGAATAGAAGAAGGTAGAAGAAAGGTGCCTTAGTTCAGATCTTTTTGGGGGGCTGGAGTGCTAGGAATCAAACCCAGGGCCTTGTGCATGCAAGGCAAGAGCTACATCCCCAGCCCTGTAGTCCAGCTCTTGAATGTCTGTCAAAGGCCCATGTGGGAGTGTTGCTATCCAGAGGTGGACCCCTTTAAAATGCTGGACCTACTTGGCCATCCTTAGGAAACTTGGGTGATGACCTTGAAGGACCTGGAGGACCCTTTGCTCTTCCTCTCTTTCCTTCCTTGGCCAACAAGTAAGGAGTTTTGTTCGACCATGTGTTCCCGCCATGATGTGCTGCCTCACTGCAGGCCCAAACAGTGGGGAAAATCAAATGAAACCTCTAAACTTGTGAGCCAAATAAACCTTTTCTCTGTATAAATTAATTACCTTGGGTATTTTGTTATACTTATGGAAAGCTGGCTCACAAGGATAGTTACCAAGCTGTTATGGTGTGGATATAGGGTTTGAAAGTTTGCCAAGGGTCCGCGTGTTAAAAGCGTGGTCTCAGGGTGGTGGTATCGGCAGGCAGTGACACCATTCAGAAGTGAGACTAGAAGGAATGTCCTTGGGTCACTGAGCGGCATGACGTTGGCAGGGACTAAGGGACGGCTCATCCCACCCTTGGTGCTTCTGGAATAGGGCTGTTATAAAAGGTGCTGTAGTTGGGATCTTGAGGGCTGTGGCTGCTTCATTCCTGCATCTCTAGTGCACTTGGATAGCCAACAAGAATCTGCTCAACTGAATGATATTGTTTGAGTAGCTCCAACCCTTTCTTTCTGCCTTCCTGCCTTCCTTCTTTATTTCTTCCAGTATTGGGAATTCAATTTAAGGTCTTTGCACTAGGCTAGGCAATCTTTTTTTCTTTTTTCTTCTGTTTTTCCTTTTAAATTTTGAGATTTCTTTTTAAGTTGCTAAATTGCCCAGGCAGGCTTGAATTTGCCATCCTCCTGTCTCAGCCTCCAAGAGTGCTGGATTATAAGCACCATGCCTGGCTTCTAGCACTTCATTGCCGTCACCTCTGATAAATCTTTCCCAACACCCAGCAGGCGAGACCTCTTCTGCATTTCCAACTCTTCAAGAATCCCATATCAACTCTTATCCCCCCTATGGTCCTTTCTAATCACTTGTCTGTCTCCCCTTTCAGGCTGTAAGCTCCACAAGGGGAGGCACTGTGTGGAATCCATCTCTGTCTCCCTGTGACTTTGGAAAACCAATGAACAAATCTGCATCATCAAGGACTTGTGGCCCTTCCCCAGGGAGAGGGGCCCTGGGCTCAGGACCTCACCAGTGGCAGCCGGATCAGGAGAGGCAGCTGATTGTGTTTCCTAATGGGGACAGCAGGAAGGGTCCCTCAGTGGCCACGCCCATGCCCATTTCCACACCAGCCGTGCAGCTGAGGTCAGCAGACCTTGTGACCATCAGATCCAGCTGGCTGGAGTCCATAGGCGAACAGACCAGAGGCCTCCTGAAGAGCTGCCATAGATAGGTTGAAGGACCCAGAGGCAAACACAGGGGGCCAGCTCAGCCCCACAGCAGCCCAAGGACTCTGCTCACTAACCTTTTGGGGACTTGTCCACTCTTGAAAGTCATCTCCCCCACTGGCACCACACACCAGAGCATGTTCTAATCAAACCATATCTTCTTAGACTGCAAACCCTGTCTAAGTAAATGAGTGTTTCTCCTTGGGAGAGAAACAAGGAATCTCTATGCTCAGAAACCATTAGATACCTGCTATACCCAAGTCCGTTTCTCCCTTCACACAGATGTCTCACAAGCCTCGTGTTTACACTTGCTCCTGCACACACAGGCACGCTCAATCATACCTTGGCAAGTTGTGGGTATCATAACCTTTCACACAATGCAATCAGCTATCTGTACACACAAGCAAAATTCTAGACCCTCATGCACATATGCACAAAGATCACTTCACCCAGCAAATTACTGACAGATCAAAGTGTTGGTGATAATCTCATAAACATCACCAGCTGCCTTACACACTGAACACCACAAACACTCACTGCCAGGCATGAGTACACACACACACACACACACACACACACACACACACCTCACATAGCTACACTATCATAAACTCCTACAGGCCAATTCTTAAACAATATTGCTCACACACATGTATGTAAATTTGCACACACACATGCACACCCTTGTACCACCATCTCCTCATGGTTGGGGTTCACCTTCTGACACAGCCTCCCATAACAAGACAAAGAACATCACAGCAGGATCCTGAGGAGGAAGAGGTTGGATGGGCCAGTCTGGGGATATCAGAACCCTACCTTTCCGCACAGTTGTCCTGGCAACGGAAGATGGTCATCTTTTTGTAGTCAAAGAAGGACACACCTCTCAGGGCCCGACTCCGGGTGTCATCCAGGTAGCAGCCGATGTACTTGGCTTTGGGAAAAGCAGAAAAGTCAGATGTGACTGGGGAGAAGGCTGACGGGGTTACAGGAGGAAGCGTTGGTGTGTTCTGGCTGTTGGCCAGAGGCCTCGCTGAGCTTTTGGTACCAGCTTCTTCCTGGACAGAAACAGCAGACTGAAGGTTACAGGCATTGGCAGAGGCTGGTTCGATAACTGTGCAGAGCTGTGGCTGGGCGGCTGGTCCTGGAGACCGACCAGGAATAGGAAGGAGCCTCCTGTGGGCAGGGCTCCCGCCAAGCACTTGGGGCCTCCTGGTGACAAGTGGGTACCCAGGAAACCAAGCCATTTGGTTTCAAAAAATTTTTATTTTTAAATCCAATCACTAGCCATACATTTAGTTTTCTTAAAGGACTTCATGGTAAATACACAAGACAGCACTTGACGGTTTATCTAAAGTCTTTCCCCATTTATTCTTAAAATCCTTCTTATTCTCTGGCTATACTCTTTAGTAACACACATGTCCCATGGAATCCTCACAATGACCCCATGAGAACAGTATTCCTCTTCTGTCCAGGAGGGGAAACTAAGACCCAGAGAGGTTAAGTCACTTGTTCAAGGTTCACAGCTTATACAGGTGGAGGCAGAGCTGGACCCGAGCAATCTGGCTCCAGGACACGTTATAAACTGCTTGTTTCTTGATCCAAGGGACCTTTGCAAAGCTCCACGTGGAGCAGGGACAGTGGCTTCTTCATGCTCTTTACTGAGATGGCTAGAAAGGTGACGTGGCCTGCCTGAGACCCACAGCTCATGGGTGACCCAGCAGACTTGAATCCAGGCTCGTGGGATTCCCAGCAGCTCTTCCCACGGCTCCACTGGAACAATGAGAGGTCAGAGGTGGATCCAGTCAGCCCTTGGAATTAAGTGGTCCTCACACAGAATGGCTGAGGAAGTGCTAAACACCACGGTCACTTGCCCTGGCTTGTTTCCTGTGGCAGGCAGCAGGACCCAGCAGAGGATGCAAGCTCAGCCCCGAAACACTGTGCCCTTGGCTCTGCCCTGCTAAGTACGGTGCTCACCTGCCCTGCTGGACACTGGTCTTGACCTGGCTACCTGAGGTTTCTTTCAGAAGAGAGCGGTGATCTCCTCCACCGAGAACTGTGCGTCTTTAAAGGAAATACGGTGCCCTCGAGCAGCCTAGCAGACAGGGACAGCTCTGGAGGGCCAGAGCCCCTTCCCCCGGTGGGGTGCTCCACCTGAGGTAAGCTGGGAGAGCGAGCTGCCCGGGTGTGCTGCTAGCTCAGGGCTCACCAGAGCACTGAGAGTCCAAGGTCCATGGTGAGAGGGGCAGGAGGAGAAAGGGAAGGAAGGAGGGAGGAAGAGTAGAGAAGGAGAGAGAAGCTGGGGAGACAGTATCTTGGTCATCAAATCAACAAATTGCACGAGAGAAAACAAAACTATTGGGCATCTACCATGTGCTATTTTAATACAGGCCATGTCCCTTTTTTTGTTTTGTTTGAAGCACTGGAAATTGAGCCCAAGGCCCTGTGCATGCTAAGCAAGTGCTCTAACACTGATCCACAACCCCAGCCCTATGGCATGCAAAATTTTTGTCTTCACCAGCTTCTTATGAACCCATTTTATAGATCGGTAAATTGATTGTTATGACTCTCCCAACTCTCAGTCTAGAAGTGAATTTTAGTTTGAGCCTGTGGTGTATGTTTTGATTGGTAGCTACTCATGTTACTTTTTTAAAATGAAATGGGAAGCCATGGAATTTTCCCAAGTTCCTAGGACTCGCAAGTATCTTGTTTCAAGTTAAAGCCCAGGTCTGTTGTCCAATCATTTCATACTTAGAGAGTTTTGGTCTCTTTAGGCCCACAAGTTTCAAGATCATAAAGAGCTACTGCAAGACCTGAGAGGAGAGATGCTCCTGCCCCTGTCACACTGGGCCTGGGCCTGGATGCAAACGGACTTGGGTGGTCTCAAATTAGGGTGAGAGTAGGCACATTTAGCTACCTAATGATCCCATTGGGTAAGATTTGCCTGATGTGGTTGGTGGGAATAAATATACATATGAGAAGTAAGGGGGACCTATTTGTACCTCTTCTTTAGTGTGCTACCAGCAGCCCTTACCTGCCTGACCTGTGACACACTGACTGTCTGGCAGGGAGAGGCAGTCACAGTGTGGGTGCCACCAGCCAGAGTACTTGCCCCAAGGAAGGGCACACGACCCGCTTATTGGGCTCCTACAGATCACCGCAGGGGAAGGACCTCTGCCTCTCCTGGCTGATGACCCGGGCATTCTATAAGGCCAGACCTGCCAGCAGCCACCATCCGGCCCCAGTCACTCTGTGCAGTGGGACAGAAAGCTAAGGCAGAAGTGGGCAGAGACGCGGTGGCAGGAGATTGCAACACATTTTCCCTTTTAGCTCAAGTTAGCTCAGGTGGGCTTTTGTGTCCGTCGCCACCAGGAAGGCGCTGACCAGTATGCGGACACCCAAGCTAAGTAACATGCAGGAGTCCACCAAAAAGTGAGGGTCCGAGGCCAAGTCATGCCCAGGTCTGTCTGTTCCAAAGCCACTGCCGTACTAAGCTGTAGCTCAGGAGCCAGCGTCCTCACTTTCTACAGACTCCCTCTTGGGAGAAGAGCCAGGAATTAATGGTGTGTCCATCTGACCCAGTGCCTGGGCTTGAGATGTCCTACACAGCAGGTGCCCCAAGACTTATTAACAAGTGACCCTCCATTTCTTTATCTGTCGACAAGAGGCACAGGAAGACAAACAGGCCTTCATTAAAGCTCTGAGGAACACGGCCATGCTAAAACATCACAACATCACGGCCTGATGAGCGGGCTGAGCTCTGTGGGTCAGAATGCAAACACTGGGCATGTCTCCTGCCTGTCCCAGGAAAGCCCTTGTGACCCCTTTCCCGCTGGCTTTTAGTGCAGGCTGCCACCCAGCATCATCCCTGTCCTAGGAGTTCTGGCGTCCTGCTGAGCTCATCAGTGCGGTCACAGCCAGTCTGCTAACACCCTCTTCTGCCCACTCCCAGGGCTCTGTCCCCAAATCCTGCTGTGGCAGCACAATGTCTTGGAGACAGGAGGTCAGTTATGTGAAACGGACAGACTCACAGGCCACTCGAGGGCGGATTAATAGCCAAGATCACGCAAACTATCAGCTCGTCTCCACGGCGACCCAGAGACTGCTGAAGTGGCAAAGTTCCCCGGGCTGAGCTATTTATCTGAAGCCCAGAAACCAACATCCGAAGCACCTTCCTGGTGGTGTAGGTTTTCCTCCTTTTTCCTTTATTTTTTTTTTTCTTTTCCTCCAATTAATCTTTTCGCGAAATTTTGCTGTCACTGATAGAAGCAATTTGTTAAAAAGACAGCTAAACACAAACTAATTTGTATGCCTCTGATTTATTGTCTGTGACTAGATTTACAGTCAGAGGCATCTTTTTTGTACACAAGGAAGCCATCAGAGCTGGGTTCAAATCCTGAGTATGACATTGTAGTGATCTCAAAATAAGACCCAAGCGTTTCCTTTCTTTCTAGACTGGAATTGAATCCAGGGCCTTTGCACTGAGCTACATCCAAGCTGTCTCCATTTTTTATTTTTTATGATGAAACAAGTCAGTTTCACAGGTGTGGTCCAACCTTGTGCTCCCCCTGACTCAGTCTCTCCAGGTGCTGGGATTAAAACCACACACCACCGTGCCTGACTTAACCAAGCTCTAGGAAATATAATTTTTCCACCTGAGAAGTGCAAACAAAAATTCAACTAGAGATATTGTAAACTGAATTGTCTTGCTCCTACCCAAGAAAAGATAAGCTGAAGTCCTAACCTCCAGAATTTCAGCATGCTGCCTTACCTGAGATAAGGTCACTGTACATGTAACTAAGTCATAAGGCCAAACTGGAGCAGAGTGACAGGTGACCTTGAGTCTTTTCTGCCTCCAAGCTGTGTGACACCAGGCAAGTAACTTAGCCTCTCTGAACCACCATTTCTTCACCTAGGAAATGAGGCTCAATAATTCCTACTTGTGGACTGGCTTAGTGCCAATCAACAAATCATCAGAGTTTGAGCACTTCACATTGAGAAGCATGTGATGTGGGTGGGTATAGATTCCCACCACCTGGGTTCCCTAGCTGGAGAACCCTGGGTTAATTGCTTAACCTCTCTGTGCCTGAGCTTCTCCTTGCTATATGGAGTTACTCTTAGTTTACCTCATTAGATTTCTAGAAGATTCCGGGAGGTAGTAGATTCACAGTGCTCAGAATAGGATCCACCACTTACACCACTTACACACTCAAACCTATCTGTGTGAGCATCACAACAGCCATATGAATTCACTATGTTTTATGCCTAAGAGAAGACTGACTCTCAGAGAGGAGAGACCTTCCCCAGGCTACACAGCCAGCACACTGCAGAACTGGGACTCTTATTGATTTAGCTGCTAAAAGCTCAGGCTCTCCCAAGGATGGGTGAGTTGGCGGGCACATTTGTAGGTGCCGGTTGCACCGGGGAATTCTGACTTCCTGCAAAGAACCAGCCCAGCCTGGGTGCAGCTCCTTCTCTCCCCTTCCTGGCCTATGATGGGCTCTGAATTTTCTGCAGCTTAAGTCCTGCATCGCCACATCCAGAAGAGGCCTTGTAGGCTTCAGAGAAAACCAAATGCATTTAGCATCAAGTCAGAGAAGCATCTCAATTTTATTAGAGTTAATCTAATGTGTTGTCTTTCCTTGCTGAACCCTTGAGTAAGTTCATCAAGGACAGGCTGGGTCTGTGTCTTCCTAATAACAACACCTGATTCCGAAGACGGCTGACCGAGGGCCCGAGTCAGGGATAATTTATTATGTTCCCTTTCTTTTCTCTCTGAATTTCATAAAATGTGATTGTTGGTCTGGAAGTGGGAGTTTGTGGTTAGGATGTTATAGAAGAAGTGTCACAAGCTTTAGAATTAAATGTACCTTTTTTGAAAACTCAGTTTTCCCTCTGTCTACCTGGGTAATTTGGGGTGAGTGAATTGTCTCCAAGTTTTCAGTTTTACTGCCTGTGAAATGGGACAGCAATAGTCTCTCACTACTAAAGCAACGAAGCACTTATACCATGGCACAGTCCACGATGACTACTCCGTAGGCACTAACTAATAATAATAAAGACAGCGACTCTTAAGTGACCTATGATGAAACAAGATGTGGTAAGCACTTTATATATGTCATTTCATGAAGATTATATATGAAAAACAAAGGGAATAGTGGCTGCCATGAAGTAGGTGCTCAAGAAACAGTAATATTGTCATTAGCAACAATAGCCACAGAAGTCTCCCTTGGTACCCATGGGGGATGGGTTTCAGGATTCCTATGGGAACAACATCCATGGATGCTTATGGCCCTAACAGACAGTGGGGGTAGCATTTGCATATAATCTACATGCATCCTTGTGACTATTTACATCCTTGTGACTACTTACCTCATTTCTAGATTAATTACAGGACCTAATACAATGTCAGGGCTACGGGAATGGTTGTCATGCTATATTGTTTAGGAATAATGAGAAGAAAACATCTGTACCATTCTCAGGATAACTTTTCAAATATTTTCTACTATGGTAGGTTGGATTTGAAGGTGTGGGGCAGATATGGAAGGCTGACTATTTAATTCTTAACAACAAATGGGAGATGTTAGTGTTTTGTATGAATTAATTTCATATTCATTAGAGAATCTAGCCAAGCACAGGCAATTACCATGCATTTAAGGGCCGTGTTAGGGAGCGTAGAGGAAGATGAGTCATTCATTCATTCATTCATTCATTCATTCATTCATTCATTCATTTGTTCATCCAGCCTCTCTTCCATTCAGCAAGTACACGTGGAGCACCATCTTTGCACCGGGCGCTGTCCCTGGTGCTGACGGGACAGGGCTGATCCGCCCAGGCAACAACCCTGCCCTTTTGAAGCTGACACTAAAGCGGAGGCATCTAATCAACACAGAAGCAGACACAGACACAAGATACTTGCATGTGGTGATAAGCATGTGACTAAAATAAATCTGGGGAGCGTGGAATGGCCAGATTCTTTGAGTTAAGACACTCTGGGAAGCAGCTATGGAAGGGGAAGGCGTGGCTGGAGACCCAGTGGAAAGGAAGGGGCGGCTGTGCAGAGCCCTGGAAGAAGGGCATCATGGGTAGGAAGGACTGCATGTACACAGCTCCACATGTAGGATGGATGTGATGTGCTCAATGAGCAACAAAAAAGGCACTGAGCCAAGTATGCTGAGGGCTGGGCAACGTTTCAAGATGAGGTTAGAAAGGTGGACGGAGAGAGTCTAAGCAAGTGAGGGGCACGTCTTAAGGTGCAGGCTTGTGAAACTTTGAGGCTTTCAGAGGACCAGATAGCGGCGGGAGTGGCCACGGTGAGACTGAGCTTGGTGAGTAGAGGCCATCACTCACTTTCCCCATCAGTGTGGCATCTCTCCTGTCACCAGCACCCACAGGATGGGTCCCTTCCCAGGTCACCCCACTGCACCTGCCGAGCACCTCAGGGAGCTCCATGCTAGAACGGATGCTCTGATGACTGCTGCCTCATGACCGACTGGAAGGAGCAGCTCTTGTCCCCATTTTATAGATGTCAAACCTGAGGCACGAGAAGGTGATGTCATTTGCTTGGGACACACAGCTGGTTGGGGTGGGGTTGGAATATGAAATCTAGTCCCCCAGTGTGTTCTGCCTCCTTCACCTCCTTATGAATTCGGGGGTCTTGATGAGGAAGAAATCTAGGGAATCCCAAGGGAGGAGAGGCAGAGTCTTCTGCTTGGTTCCTGAGCCCAGCACAGAATAGGACGGGGGGCAAATTCCTTCCATTAATGCCTTGATAGGGAAGGGATTTTCTCTGAGTTGAATTACAGTGAAACACAAAAACTATCAAGGTTTTCCCTCTGCTCTGATTGGGGGTTTACTCTCCCTTCTCATCTGGCATAGGATGGTGAATCTTATGAATCACAGGGATTGTGGCTCCCACCCCAGCACGGGCAGGTGCAGCAGATTCAAGGCTATGGTCACAGAGAGCAAAGCACTCCAGCCAGGTGGATCTGATTTCAACTCCCACATGGTCTCCAATCAGCTGTGGGTTCTGGACTCTGGGCCTACACTTGTTCAATCCTTGATTTCTACATCTGCTAACTGGGTATAAGAGGCAGGTGCCTCATTTGAGCCCATAAAATTTAGCAAAACTCAAAGAAAAGCCCTTTTTGACTGTGAAAGGCTGAGAAAAAGTGGGGAAATACGGCCAGGGAGATGATGTCCCCTGAGAACCATCACCAAGGGACTCAGTGTGGCACACCAAGAGAGTTTGACAGAGCCCAAGCCCTGCCACTTAGTAGCCATGTAATCGTGGTGCCCCATTTCCTCATCTTTACAGATGGGAACAGTTGAATGCACAGGGTCAAGGCAACCATTCAAGACACATAAAATGCTTACACCACCACCTGGTCTGGAGGGCTCAGCAAACGCTGACTGCTTTTATTTTCATGAATAGTTAATATGTAATGAAAAGGGCTTTAGGAGATGGGAGTCAAGCTTTGAACCCTAACAGATGTGGGGTCCAAACCCAAACTTGCCTATTGATGAGATGTGGAACCTCATTCAAGCTACTTAATTTCTGTGAGCTACTTAATTTCTGTAATGATAACAGAGATGATTATAATGGGATCTGCTACATATGTGTAGCTGTAACTCTATGACAGCTGATTCCAAAAATGGCACGTGTTTAAATTTTAAGTGTCTATTACAGTAAAAAATAAACATTACTCTTAGTTCCTCTCCAAATATTCCCTCTTGTTCTGAGCACACATCCCATGATTCCTGTCACCTTCTAGAACAGTCCTGGAAGTCCTCCTCTGTGAGTGACTTTAGTTGGGCAGTTACGGCTACCTTGATGTCTTGAACAGATTCAGAGTGTTTAACTTTCCTGGTCATTTGGTCACGGGTGTGAGTTGTGTGGTCCAGATCTGGCGAGTAAGGTGGATGAGGACCACCTGTTCCTACAAGCCTGGGTGATGCTCATAGCAACATTCACTGAACTGATCACCCTGGTGAAGACACTCATGAAAAGGACCTCCAGAGCAGCTTCGGAAGGTGGGAAGCATGATGGGATTAGTGTGTGCAAAGACAAGGGGTAGCTTTGGAGGGTGGGAGAGGATTCGTGGCAATGTGTCTTTTACTGTAATAAATATTTAAAAATGTAAGCATTTACCCTATATTTTGAATGCACCAAAACGCTGAAAACCGGCAGCTTTTATGGTGTCATTGCCATTCCCTCTGGTTCCTCCAGTCCCTCGTGGTGGTCTGCCCGCTCTTACCTCGCTCCTCCTCCTTCTCCCGGACAACCCTGCCCTTGAGGGCGCGGCTCCAGGCCCCACCGTAGTCGCCCAGCTTGGCTCTGTCCACGGAGTCCTTGCCCTTGAACGAGGGTCCGTACCTGCGGGCAATGCTTGAGGCTTCACCAGCGTCGCGGAAGCCTCTGCCCAGATGCAAGTCTCCCAGGAAGGGCAGCTCAGCGCCCTCGGCAGGGCCTCCGACGGCGGGGTTGGCCTGGTTCTGAGAGACTGCAGGCTGACCCACGAAGCCAGAGTGCAGGAAGACGAGGCTCCCGGCGGTCAGGTAGAGAGCCAGGAAGGTAAAGAAGCGCACTGGTTTCCTGCGGAAGTACCGCTGGAATTTGAACCAGAGCTTGGCCATAGCGGGATCATTCCGGACAGGCTGGGCTGGCAGGGTGGACAGGGGAGGGAGGCGGCTTGGTTGCTCAAGTTTCCCTTAAGGGAGAAACCCTTGGGGCTCCTCAGACTTGCTTCCTCTGCACAGGGGAGCTCCGAAGCCAGAGCGGGAGGGCAAGGCCAGCGCTTGGCTGAGGTTAAGCAAAAGTAGGACAGAGCTCAATGGCCTCCCAAAGTCACGGTGAGTCTCCTGGGGCCGAGAAAGGGGACGCACTGCAGGTAGCTCCATCTTCCTACATTTTAGCCTTCACTCCAGATAGGTCCCAAGGAACTCCAAAAACAGTCATTGGAGCGGGGTCCGGGGTCACCAGCCCAGGAAGTCACTCCTTTCCCATTCTGGCCTCGTCAGGAGCACGATTATTTCACTGAGGGCCTTGACTCTGGCCTTGCCCACAGCTGGGGACCAAGTTCCACGTGTCTGCCTTTTGGGAATAGAAGCTGATGGCCTCCATCCAGTCAAGCATCAGGGCTCAGGGCTGTCACCTGTAAGATAGCACAGATAAGGCATGAGGAGTCCCTCGCTGGGGTGCAGGACTGTTTGAAGGGATCGTGAGCATCCTCGAGGGAGGATTCAGAGGCTCAGAGGAGATTGCCGATGGCCCAGATCAGCTCAGAGCCCAGGCCCGAGCCTTCCAGAAGGAACAGCCTTTCCTTCCAGCCAGACTGGACTGGGTGGTGGGGGAGTGTGAGTCCTCCTGGGCCCCAGTTTTGGCACAAACTTTATTTGGGCCAAGAACAAGTCCTTATGGGCTAGGAATTTACAGCTGGACCTGTGGCAGTTTGTTCCAGGACCCTCCAGGGGTACCCAAACCCACAAGTGATCAAATCCCTTATGTGGTACGGTATTTTCACAGGATTTAAGGGTATCCTATCTTGTGTTTTAAATCACCTCTAGATTGCCCATAACGTCAAATACAGTGTCATGCTCTTTAAGTAGTTGCTGTACTGCATTGTTTTAATGATAAGAAAAAGTGTGTATGTTCACAGCAGATACCAGATTCTCTGAGTATTTTCCATCTATAGTTAGTTGAATCTGAAGGTGCAGAATCTGCAGATATGGGGAGCTGAATGTACACTGCTCCATATTTCCTACATATTTTTCAAATATACACTGACCTCCTTAAGCCAAAAAACCAAATTCATTCATTTCCCTCCCAACAACATTTCATGAGAACAGGCACTGTCCTAGTCACCGCTCCAGGTACTGCAAATGAAGCCATGGAGACAGAGACGACATCCCTTTCCCCACAGGGCTCACATCCTACTGGCAGGAATCAAGTCCCTGGGCTCCCTCTTCCATCCAAGGAAGGAAAGGAAAATGAAGAGATGCAGGATTATTAACCAACACAGTCCTGCCTTCAGTGTTTATTGAGTGCTTACTGTGTGCCCAGCTTTGTTTCACTCCCCCTCTCCGTGTATGGCCTCCTGCCTCCTTCTCTTCACCCCTGTGGTGGTAACTATTTCCATAGTCCACAGATGAGGACAGTGAGGTCACACAGCGAGCCAGAGGTCAAGTTGGGATTTGAAGCCAAAATGGTCTGAATCCCAAAGCGTAGTTCTTAACCACCGTCTTTTTGATTCTGTCTTTCCCTGACGAAGCGTGAACATCACTAGGGAATTCAGCAAAATGAAGCAACAGCCCATCTCCACTGTGTCCCAGCTCCTGGGAGTGGCTCTCCCTTCCTCGGGGTCTCTGGGAGGGTGCTCTGAAGAACCTCAGATTCAGAAGCCCTTGAGCGTGCCTGGTAAGCATGAGCATCCCTGACCTCTCTAACCAATATCTCAGGTTGAAACAGAAATCTACAGGCATCACAAGGTGCCCTCAGATGACGGGGATAAGCATAGAGGGTTAATAACCACTGCTTTGTGAGTAAACACTCAGGATCAGGCGCTAGGAGAAAACCAGACTGTGAATTAGAAAACAGAGAAACCTCACCTGGACTACAACCAGCAGGGGGCACCACGACAATTTTAGCCAAAGCAGCCAGACTCAAATGTTGACAGTGGATGATCTGAATTGTGACAGCTCTTTCTAATTCAGATAACATTGGGATTTTAACTGTGATTTAGAGTTTTACATCTCATGTATTCAGGAACTATTACTGAGCACCAATCACCGCATAGGCATTTGGAATGGGTAAGTGAACGAAACAGACAAAAATCCATGCTCTTGTGGAGTCAAACCATCCATCCATCTACCCATCCACTCATTTATCCATCATTCATCCACATCCACTACACATCCATTCATTAATTCATCCATCCATCCATGCATCCATCCATCCATCCGTGTATCCGTCCATCCATCCATAATATCACCATCATCCATCCATCTATGTGTTATACTAAGATGCTAAAAAATTAAAATAATTGATTAAAGGATAATTAGCAAAAATAGTTAGTTAAAAAGAAAATCATTAGCAATATTGTCATTCTGTACTGAGCTCGTTACTATAGTATCCAAGCACCAACCACATAGTTATAGATTAACTGACTGCATCGTTATGTTGTTCTGTACATGCCCCCCGCCCCAAGTAACCTGTGTGCTACGTCAACCTTTGTTTCCCTTGTAAGAGACAAATGATGCTGTGTCAACCATTGTTCCCTTTATGAGAGACAAATGTTCGTGGAATTGGCAGACCAAGGGCTATGAATTGGCTAACCACCCACTGTGAAATGCCTCTTACCTCAAGCAAAGAGGAACAAAGGCCCACCTTATTTCTGTTTCTCATCACTATGTACTTAGTGATCAATGAGCTAATCATAAATGAACTATAAAAATCAGTCAAACTCTAACTCAGTTGCACAGCTTTGCAAATTCCATCTGCACTGTGTTGCAGAGCCAGCTAAAATAAAAGCGCTTCTTTTAAAAGAAGATGCCTTGTCCGGGATCTTTCCCCATTTTTCAACATGGGGCCTTCTTTTTGGGTGGGTTACAACATTTGGAGGCCAGAGTCAAGGCCCTCAGTGAAATAATCCTGTTCCTGACGAGGCCAGAATGGGAAAGGAGTGACTTCCTGGGCTGGTAACCCTGGACCCCACTCCCCATGTTTTTTTCACCAATCAATCGGCTTGAACCATCTGTAAGTATTTGGGTCTTTTGTTCTTTGTAATTTGAGTGCGCACATTTGAAGTTGCAGAGGAGCTTGGCTGGCTCCTTCTGCACTGGAGCTGGACGCCCTCCGGGACAGGGCTGCTAGCCCATTTGTGGTTTGGGATTTTTTTATCCATTTGGTTTTGTGCTTGGTATATTTTTATTGTGGAGCCATTTGTTCTTTTGAATCTGTTACCTCCGTGCTAACATTCAGATTTCTTTTTTCTCTTAAACTACTGTTGCAGGTTACATGTGACTTATTGGACTTAAAGGTCATAATAAAAATTTATTTCCCTTTAGGTCACGGAACCACGGACAGAAAAACCTTTGTTTGTGTCTTTAATGTTGGTCTTGTCTTTTGTGGCACCTTGTTTAATGTTTTAGTCCTCAACTGATTATGTACAGCCTTGGCATGCCTTTAAAAGTATTTTTCTTTCTGGTAAAAATGTAAATATATATATATATATGCATATATATATTTACACATATATATGTTTATGGTTTTTAAAATCATATGGACTTTACCAAGTAAATCAGGTCATACTGTTATTGAGCCAATTTGAAAAGTTACAGTTTTTAAAATGTAACATTTTAAGGTGGTAAAAAGACATAAAATGATTAATATTTTAGACTACTAAGAAAGTCACTTCAAGGATTTTGCTATAAGTTTTAATGTTGTCTAAAAAGCTGGAAAAAGGTAATTGACTGGTAATAAGTAAAAAACAGAAAAACAAATGTGTTCAGAATTTGACAGAATTGGATCAGTAAACCTTTACTGCAAAATGTTTACATTAAAATAAGATTATATTCTAAAAAGGGGGAGAACCTGTCTTCTCCATTCATCACCCCACTTGTGATGACTGCCAGCAGATTTTGCAGGTTTTGTTTACAGTAAAAGAGAGAAAAAACATTCATGCTGCGGGATAAAAAGCAGTGTGCATTACAAATAAAAACCTGTCCTCTGATCCTGAGTGCCAGAATTATGTTTTCCCTTTGTCCCGCCCCGACTGAACAACCAGAGGTAAGAAGCCTCTTGTTCAGTATCGCCAGTTGTTCTCAGAAGCCTTTAAGGGCTGCCGGAAAACCCACCAATTTGTCCAAGGTAGCAGAGGTGAGACAATTGGATGATGAGTCCCCCTCGGGGTTTCTGGAGAGATTACTAGAGGCCTATTACATTAGATTATAGACTCACGAGACCAGGCTTTTAAGCAACTAAAATCAGCCTTAACAGAAGCTCCAGTTCTGGCTCTGTCAAAGTTGCAAAAACCTCTTTCCCTCTATGTTGATAAAAAGCAAAAGACTATGGCAAAGGCCTGTTGCCTATCTTTCCAAGAGACTTAATGTGGCAGCCCAATGGCTGCCTTGCCTGCAGATGATTGCCTCGGTATCTATCTATCATTCATCCATCAGACCACTTGTTCATCTACTCAATAGGCCATCCATCCATCGAAGTCCATCCATCTCTCTGAACTGTACAACCCATCCATCCAACTCCCTACTAATCCAGGTATCCACCCATTATTCCACTCACTTGCAAACATGCTGATTGTCTAGTATGTGTGCTGGGATGCAGGAATAAATAATTCAGAATCTCCACTTTCAGAGAATTGAGGGCCAACCAAAGGAGAAATCAGTTTAAGCAGCAACTGTACCACACAGGCAATGATAAATCCCATAGCAGAGATATGTGTGTGCACGTGATGTAGACTTAATTAGTAAAGTTTATCGAGCATTTAACACAGGCTGGACATTGTCGTTTCTATGTACATACATAGTCTGATACGCTGCTCATCACGATTCTGCAAGAGAGACTTGTATCTGTTTTACAGAGTTGCGGAAATGAGTATCATGGAGATGAAGTAAGATGTTCAGAGTCACCCAGTTGGTAAATGGCGGCCGGCTTGCGAATCTAGACCTCGCCTACTTCAAAGCCATATTGCTTATCACGGCCCTACTCTCGTGTCTCTTAAGAACAATGACAGACAGCTATAGACACACACCCAGAGAAGAGGCTTTTCACTTAAGCCTTCAGAGTTTGGCTTAAAATGTCAGAAGGTTTGTGGACTGTAGTGTGGGGAGCCCTGGAGGGTGGGAGCCGAGGCGGCGAGGGTCTACATCTGCCTGGGGATCAAAGACAGCTTCCCCAGGAGGTATCTTTGACTTGAAAGGTCTTGCAAAAGAGGCAGAAAACATCTTACAAAAGTTCAGTGGGGAAAGGAGCAGTAGAAAGATAGTTCAGAGAAGAGGGCGGCACACACAGAGGGCAGAATCCAGACTGCGAGGTCCTGGAAAGTGAGCTCAGGAGTATAAACTTTGTTCTGACAGCATGCGTGGAGTCCACTGAAGTTCACGGTCACACTGACACGTGAGGAAGACCAGCGTCTTACCAGCTGGGTGGTGGTCCTCCGTGGTATTCTGTTTACATAATACACAGGCCAGGAAGAGAAAAAGCCAACAGCCTGCATTATGCATCCTCTCATCCACATTAAGGCTACATCTTGATCTGGGTTCAAATCCTGCCTCTTCCTCCCAACAGTTGGGTTATGGGGGGAAACTTCTCACCAACACTGATACTGCTGTAGCTTGGATGCTGGAGGGCAGAAAATGCTTGAAAGAAGCTTGTGCCTCACCCTCCCCTCTCACCAGCAAAGTGAGCAGCTTACGATGTCCACCAAGGACCACAGTTCGTATGTCTCACTGCTAGGTGGCTCTGAACCACCAGTGGTACACATGCGGCTGCCCTGGATACTCAGGCACGTATCGCTGGTGGTTCAGGCCAGTGGGACCGTGTTCAAACTTTGCGGCATCAGCCCGAGGGCTGCTGTGGAGCTGCAGAGGCTGCCACTGCAGGTTCCCTGCAGAGTCTTGCCTCTGTGGGCATATTTCTGGGACTGGTCCTCTTTTGTTGCTCCTCCCCCGTTCTTTTATATTTTAACACATCTTTCCTTGAAGTGGGTGCCAGATGGACTTTAAGAGGATACTGAGCTCATTAGCAGCTGGCAGGGAGCAGACAGAGGCTGGGGCTTTGGTGATGTGGGACAGGAAAGGCACCGGGCAGGCAGGAGAGGCTGCATTCACACCCACGTTCAGAGCTCTGTTCCCTTCCCAGGAGCAAAGGTGCCGACCTGAGCCTCCCACACCATCCTGTGTGGGCTAGGAGGATGAGTGCCCTGGAATCTGAGTCCCATGTGGGCAAAACGATGTCTGCACCATCATCTGTGTCTCCCATGCGCTGGTAGAGGAAAGAGAGGGACTGTCCCCTCTGTGCCAGGTCTTGCATCTGAAGGTGGGGATCATGACCACGTTAGCATCCTCTCCCCCATCCCATGGCTGCCGCCGCCTTTCAGGCTGCAGGTTTTTCTCTGCAAAGTGAGCCAAGCATAAAACATCCCGGGCAGGGGTCAGACAATCGACAGGGCTGGTGTCGCCACTCACCAAGAGCATCATCCTCCCTCATTTCCTGCGTGGCTCTCTGAGCCTCCGCGTCCCCATCTGTGGAATGTCTATCCTGCCTCCCTTCAGGGGTTAGCGGAGCATCTTGCAAGGATCAGGCTGATCTCCTTTGTGGGACAGCAGCCTTCATTCCTGCGGTTTGAGTTTCTGGTAGGAGTCACAGAGTGGCTAAGCAAGGCCTATTTTTAGCACCAAAATGAACCTCCTCCGGGCTGAGCTGCCAAGAAAAAGATGGGCGGGGCAGAGCCGCCCTGTAGGACAGAAAAACAAGAGGTACAACCTGCCCTGTGCCCTCTCCCCAAGGAGTGAAAAGGCCTTTCCCTTCCAGATCATGGGGTGGGAGTGGGGGAGCCAGGTCAGGGTGGAAGCCCCCAACTTGATACGGAAGACAGAGGCAGACTGGGCAAGCCCCGGAAGCAGCTGACCCTCTGACCACCCAACACTGGCCAAGAAATATCTCTTGTCTTGCAAAGGTTTGCTGTCTTCTCAGGGCTGAGTAGGAGGCTCCATAGGAACTGGGGAGCCCCAAGAAACAGGCAAACCTATGATAGAGGTGAGATACGAGCGTAATAATAGAGGTATCTGAAATCACTCTTATTGAGCACTTACTATGTGCCTGGCAGTGTGCTAAGTACCTTATTATGATTACTGACCTCTGAACCTCAGTTTACCTTCTGCAATGAAGAAATATTTATCACATAATGTTGACATGAGAAATAAATGAGTGAATATATACAGCGCCTTAACATATGTTAGGTGCAAGCGTTTCCTTTATTATAGTAATTTATTGAGAATTCATGTGGTCGTGCCTGCTCAGCACCCCTTTTCTGCTGGTTTATGGACCCCACTGTTCCATCATGGAGCTTCTTCATCACTAATTGTCAACTTACATGGCTTGGGTGGAATGGATTCCCCCACCAAGCGTCACAAACATTCCTGGACCTCTCTCCTGAAACATGCATGTAAGAATTAACGGAGGGTGTGCAGAGGCCCGGGAGGGAGACTGCTTCGCCTTCCTGGTGATCATCTCCTATCTATCCTAACAACTGTGAACTTGTTTTCCAAAGAGGCTGCAGACACGGCTCCCGCAGCAGTCTGAGCAATCCTGTTGCTCCATATCCATGCCAACACTTGGGGGTGTCGCCTTTCCATTTTGCCAACCTAGTGCAGGGGCTGCGTGTGCCTTACCCACAGAGTAGATTTCCCGATGTCTCTGTCTCTGTCCGAGGCTTTCTCCAGCACCTTGGGCGCTCCATATGTGTGTGCTGGGACCACTAGAGAAGCCTCAGCCAGTAGCCGAAGGAGCCAGTATGTGAACGCCCCATTCCCCTCTCCCCTCAGCATAACTTTGAGTTTCCCCAGCAGACTTAGCCTCAGTCACCCTCAGTAACGCACTGTGTCTGAATTTGTATCTTTCCTGCCTGTCTGCTTTTCCTGCTCCAGGAAACACAAGAGTCAGTGTGCTGTTTATTGCCTGCTCCCCAGCGGTATTGATTATTTGGAATAGACTGCGGTTTATGCAATCTTTTCCTTAAGCTCCATATGTAAAATGGAGCAGTTTTCTCTCTTTACGAGGAAGTTGTGCTAGGATCAACATCCTGCATGCAGATTCCAGGAAGACAATGTAGACTCTCTCAGCAATGATGAGGTACACGGATAGCAATGCTCATTTTACAGACGACAATGCTAAGGCTCTGGGAGATGAAGGATCAGGGAGCAAGAGGTCGAGCATGAATTTGTGCACAAAACTGTCTGAGTTTCAGGGATGTGATGCAGAGGTAAATGCTGAGCAGATCAGCAGGACAGCCAGGTCCTCCCTCAACCACTGCATATCTCGGTTGAATTTCTGTGTGTGGAGGCGTGGAAGACCATCCCTCAAATACCTTTTCTCCAGGAAGGTGGACCCCTGATTCCTTTCATCAAAATTCCTTCTTATTCTTGTTATTTGGCAAGTGAAGAACACAGCTTGAGAAGAAATGCCATTAGAACCAAGTGTACCAGCACACGCCTGTAATCTCAGCACTCTGGGAGGCTGAGGCAGGAGGATTACAGGGCTGAGCTCAGCCTGGGCAATTTAGTGCCTTAGCAAGACCTTGTGTCCAAATAAAAATGAAAAAGGACTGAGGATGTGGCTCAGTGTGACGGCTTTGGTTTTAATCCTCAGTCCTGGAGTGGGGGTGGAGGGGAGAAATGTCATTATAAATGGCAAACTTGGGGCTTTTCCTCATGGTCTTTAAGGAAACACAACTATATCAAACCACTTGCTCTGAAGAAGGCAACTGTACCCTGGGCCCCAGCACAGCATGCATGCCTCCAGCACATACTTGGCTCCCCTAGCACCCCAGGAAGAGTCCAGGAGCCCCCACTTCCCTCTGTTCCCAGGAAAGGGACTCAGCTGCCAACACCCTGCCCTTGGATCTGGTCATCCATGTCCATTTTCATTCGTCTTCCCTAAATCTCAAGAAAATAAATGGGAAGGCAAAGCACCATTAGCTTAATGGCCTTTAACACCCAGCCATCTGCCATGATGTAATTAAATAAAAAAATCGAAAGGAGCATATGGTGCCCATTATAAATAAATATTAAAATGTTGTTTCCCTAGATAATGGCTCCAGTCCTCTTGCTCCTGAGACGAAGTTTATGACCGCTGTCACTTGTTGCGGGGAGTACAGTTGAGTCACTGCCATCAGGAAGGGCAGGTAATGTGGAAAGGGTCAAGCCTGGGGCCAGCCACACCTGCATCCACACCTGCCTTGGCTCCGTGCAGCTGCATGATCTTCAGCAAGCGGCCGCTCCGTGACTCAGTTTCCTCCTCTGCAGAATTGAGCTGAACTGGGAGGGCTAAATGGGCTACTGTGTTCAAAATACATCGCTCTCTAATCTCAGTGTGAATTAGTATTTATTGAGCTCCTACTGTGTATACAGCATGATTTTAAATAATGACTTGTTTTATTCTTATAGTAATCATAGGAGAGTTTTATAGAGTTTTACAGATGAGGAAACTGGAGTTCTGAGAGATGAAGGCATCTGTGCACGGTCACATCTAGCAAGCAGTAGGACAGAGATACAGGATTCACACCCAGCCAGCCCCATTCCAGAGCCTTCCTGTTAAACATGTGCTAATCCTGACACAGCCATTTCTCAATAGATGGTCACTTTCTGCTCCAACTTTACAAAATTGGAGAAAACATTTACCTTTTCCTGTGGCAAAACCATCTCTTCAGCTCAGAAAAAGATGGAGACTCGGGAGTTAGTGTGATACTGGAAAGTCCCCAAGGCGGGCAGGTGGCAGGTCACAGCTCCTGTGTGATCCTTGCTCCTGGAGGGTAAGCCTTGGTGACCACACTGTGCCACACAACCCTGACCCTGCTGTTGGAGCAAGGCGGGCTCAGATCTCAGACTTGTCCCTCTTGTCTCTGCTGGTCACTGGAATGAAGACCCGTGGCCTCGGGAGACATCACTAGGTGCCCAAAGAGTGGCCAAATACTAAGGCACAAAGACCAGGACAGCAAAGCAGATGAGGAGAGGAGAGATGCTGAGAGTGGATCTGACTGAGTACTGGTCTCTTGACCTTGGAGAGCCAAAGACCAGCCCTCCAGGGACACAGGCAGCCCTGAATGGGAAGATCTGGGTGTAGTTCTTGCCGTAATGCTGGCCACCTTGAAGGGATCAGGAACTCTCAGCTCCAGTTAGTGCTCAGAGAGCGACAGAGTACGAAATCAAACATCCCCTTAGCATTTCATCTGGCAACTGGACTCCTCGGTACTTATCCAATAGAATCAAAGCTCATGTACATCCAGACGATGGGATACTCTTCGGCACTAAACAGAAACGAGCTATCAAAGCCCCGATGAGACCTAGAGGGAGCTTAGGTGCACATGACTAAGTTCTACAAGGGCTCCGCTCTGGGTCAACTCTGACTTTATGACACTTTGGAAAAGGCTAAATAATAGAGACAGGAAAACTCAGAAGTCGCCAAGGGATTGGTGGAGGGAGTGGGCAGAGCACAGAGGACACTGGGGACAATCAAAGTGGCCCCACGTGACAGTATAATGGCAGGTGAAACTCATCCGCTTGTCTAAACCCATAGAATGTGCAATACCTAGCGTGAACGTAAGGTGCACTGTGGACTGCGCGACAGGGAGGTACCGGAGTGGGCTCCTAGGTGGTGACAAGTGTACACCTGTGGACGGGTGGTCGTAATGGGAAAGACTGTGTGTGCAGGGATCACCGCGGAGTCCCTGCACCTTATGACCAACTGCTACAAACCTAAAACCACTCTCAAAATAGTGTTCTACAGAACACTAGAAGCAGGATAACCGTGACTGACAATAATTAATTGTGCATTTCAAAATAGCAAGTAGAGAGGCTTTTGAATGCTCCCAACACACAGAAGCAGTAAATGTTTTCTACGCCAGTTCCCCTGATTTGACTGTTCTACGCTGTGTGCACACACAGAAATACCAAACTGCACTCCATCAAATTGTGCAATTTTGTGTTAATTAAAATTTTTAGTTAGTTTATTCTTTTTTTTAAAAAGGGGCAACCAGATCTTTGGAAAGGCAGAGTCCATGGGTGTAAAGAATCAGTGACGCATGTTACCAGCTTTGGACTAGGAAGGGCTGAGCTGCAGGAAGAGGTGTGGCGGCCGGAGGGACCCAGGGTTGAAAGGACAATTCACAATTTTTCAGCTGACGGGTGAAAGGGACCCGGGCTGCAGGTTCCCCAGTCTTCTGCCCTGCTCAGAGCCCAGGCAGCTGGCAGCCCTCCTCTGGGCCCGACTGCTCTTTCCCCACAGAGTCTTGTAGAGAAGGCCCTTGGTCCCTATCATTAAGCCATCTGGAGTCATCCCTCTCCTCTAGGGGCTGCTGTGGCATGGGTCAATTAGTGCACATTTGCATAGACTTTCTTAATAGGCTGCTAATTGTCTGGGGGGGGGATAATGGATGGCTCTGCTTTTTCTGGGCAGACTGTTTACCCGGGGGGGCAGACCTACAGCGGGTGGCAAAGCGGTGGGGGGTGGGGGGCAGAGGCAGGAAGAGAACAGGACTGCAGTCTGCTAGCACTGATGCTCAGGCAAGGAGGCAAGAAAGTATTTTGCAACCGTTTGCTTCAGCTGTGTGTGTGCATCTCGGGGTAACCCGCAGCTCTCGCTGTGGACCTGTTACAATAGTCTGCAGCCTCGGTGGTGGAGAATGGGAGTGAAGCCATGGTCAGAGGGTTGCACCAGAAGGACCCTCTGAGCGGACACACGAGCTGGGACCTGAAGATGAGATGAGGGAGGTGTTCCAGGCAGAGGGGACACCTGAGGGACCAGGCCGCGGGAAAGGAGGCGATGGAACTGGTCAGGGCTGTTCCTGCAGTGTTGGGGGCCTGGGTGCCTGGGCTCCTCTTCCCAAGGTCTAGGAAGCTCCCCCGCCTCGCATCACAGCAGGATCTGATCGCATCTCAGAGGCTCTGCAGCTGAGCTGGGCTGTGCACATAGCTGGCTGGCACCGCAGCTGAGAACAGGCCACGGTCCAGGTCATCAGTGCTGCTCAGGTGACTCTAGAATTTCTTTCTGGATGGGGTTTGAGTCACGTGGGCCTCAAAGCCTGAAATATTTACTCTCTGTCTCTTGGACTTTCATCCCCAGTCAGAGCAGATATGATGATTACAGGAGGTTACCAGGGGAAGGGAGGAAGGTCACGTTGTCTGGTCTGCAGCTCAAAGCCCACCCTGAGGCTACTCAGCATCTTCGCAAGTCCTCAGAAGGACACCTGAAGACTCGCTACCTAACAAGGTGGCCTTCTCTTACAGAAGGGGAAACTGAGGCCCAGGGAAACTCAGATGAAACAATCTCTGTTTTTCTGAAATGCATAGCATGCGCCTTGACCCGGGTAAGCACTCGGAAGGTTTAGAGTCATTGTGAACGTGTCACTGTACCATAAAATCCTAGGGTCCTAACAGTTCTTTGGAAAAGGCAGTCCCAGTCTGATGCTTACTGATGAGAAGCCTGGGGCTCAGCGAGGCTGATAGAGTAACCCAGGGTCACACAGCCAGGCCAGAGCAAGCTGGCGCCAGGATCTGCTAACCCTACAGATTTCTTCTCGATGCCCACGCTGTTCCCTGCCACCTCACACTGCTCCCAGCCACGGCTGCAAGCAAATTGCCACCGACTGGCTTCGTGCTGACCAGAATGGACTGAACTCTTATTTAGGGACGGTGACAGCTTTTATTAGCAATTCTTCCCCAGAAAGAAGTCTTCTACCAGGCAAGTCCTCAGCGAGAACTGTCCCAACATGTATATGTGTGTGTGTGTGTGTGTGTCTGTGTCTGTGTGTGTCTCTCTGTGTGTGTGTCTGTGTGTGTGTTGAGGGGTCTCTGTCTCCCACCTGTCTCCACAGAGTCTAGGTCTCTCCCACTGGGGAGCATCTCCCCAGCAGGACTGAGAGGCGAGCTCCCAGCCCATCAGAGCAGACGAAGGACCTTTCAGCCCCCTGGCTAACTAACTTCCTCACTGGCAGATGGGGAAACTGAAGGACGGGGTCTCCTAGAGTGCCTCCTCTTAGACCCAGGCCTCCTGGACCCCAGGCTTCAGCCTGCACACCCTCCCTAGGAAGGAAGAAAAGCACCTAAATAATTACTGATTGCAGGCCTACTGCGTGCTAGGTCCCCATCCACACTATCCTGGCCTGAGAGGCTCTGTAAGGTTGTTGACTTGTTCTCACCTTACAAGTAGGGGCTTCAGGGCTGGAGAGGTCAGCTGCCTTGCTGGCTTGGAGGCAGAGCTAGTGATTGGCAGAACAAGACCCAAACTCAGGCCTTTCTGATTCTCGAACTCTCCATGATAACCTCCGTTTCTGACCTCTGATCTCTAAACTTGGGGCTTCTGTCTGTGGTGTGAGCGGGGCCGTTGGGAGCCCTCCATCCTCAGGGAGCCTTTCTCCTCCGTGTGCCGGAGCCCATGTGGGTCGTGAGAACTTTCTAGAAGGCCCAGAGGTACCCAGGCCTTGGAGCATCTTCATCAAGAGTTATGCTGTCCCCTGCAACAGAAAGATGGCTCCTTCCAAGAAGGCAAGCTCAGTCAGAAACAGAATGACCCTTCAGCCCCTCGGCACATCATCTGGACAGCATGGCATCAGGGAGAAGGTGGCACAGGCCCCATGGTACCGTCAGATACCATGGAACTAGGGAGGAGGTGGCATGAAACCCCACGGGGCACACAGCAGCAGACCCAGTCATGCGGGAACACACGTGCACCCCATGCCTGCCACCCCCAGCACGTGCACATGGTCTCTGTCCCTATCTGTCCCAAAACCCAATTCACAGGGGAGAAACAACGGTCGCTATGCAAGTTGCCAAGCAACCTGGTTAGTGTCAGAGTAAAGCCAGAAACAAGATTCTTCCTCGCTTGGAATGTTCAGATGAATAAACCAGCACATGCCTTAAACAGCCCAGGCCAGGCCTTCTGCTCGGCATCATTGGTAGTTTGGACTGGATAACTTTCTGGTGCTGGGAGAGCACCCTGGACATGACAGAGTGGGTAGCAGTATCCCTGGACCCCAGCACTGCTCCCTTCTCCTTGAGGTACGACCATGACGGATGTCTTTAGACATTGTTCTAGACTTTTAGCTTGTGGGAAAGCAAATCCTGGTCATCAGACTTCACATCTACAGAGCTCTAAGGTCAGCTTCTAGAGCTTCTAGGTGTCTTCCAGGTGCTGACTACTGTAAGATGTTATCGTGAAGTTCACGCCAGACCCCCGGTTTCTGTGCTGCGACACTACGGTCTGTTTCTATGCATGTTGGTTCTCTGACTCTGAATTTCCATTTTAAGCTCCTAAGATTTCGTCTCCTCCCTTGGCAAGGTTGCAATTCTCCCCGGGAGACAGTCATGCCTTGCTGCCTTCCAGTGACCAGGATGAAAGACGCGCCCATGAATTATATATTTCAAGTCATTTCCAAATTGCTCAGCAATTACTGAACACCCAAGGTCAGCTGCCAGGAGCAAGACGGAGCAGCTAGGGGGAAACTCACCCATATGCAGAAATACTCGTCCTGCTGGGGAGCAGAGTTAAGGGCAATTTTATTTTTCATTTTGTTTATCCATCTTTTTATTTTCCATAGCTAGTTGTGATTTAAAAAAAAAAGAGACTGTGTGAGTTTAGATATCAACCACATTCGAGGAGTCTGAATCTTGGCTTCAGCGTGTACCAGCGCTGGGAACACAGGCAAGCCACTTGAGCTCTGTACGCCTCCGCCTGTCATTCATAAAATGGAATGAAGCTCTGTGAGGGGACATCTGCAGTCACTGCATTCTGGGAGGCTGAGGCAGGAGGACTGCGTGTTTGGCACTGCCTGGGAAACTCAGCCACTTAGTGAGTCCCGATATCAGAACAAACAGGAGGAAGTGGGTACTTAACTCAGTGCAAAGGTCCTGGACTCAGGTGCTAAGACTGCAAATCAACAACAGGAACAACAGTAGCAAAACAAAAACAAAAGCAAACCAAACAAACAAACAAAACCCGGAAGTATATCAGGACTAGGGTTGGCTGAGAGGATTGGCTGAAGTTGTATATGGAAAATACTTAGCATAGGCAACCCTTGGATCTCAGCACAATCCCAGACTTTGCTATTTGCATGTCAGGCAGCCAGGACAAGCAGAAGGACAGAGGGTCTGGGATGTGTAGGAGTTTTTGTCTGAGTTCCTACTTGGCCAGCTCTGTCACTTAGTAACTCGAGACAGCAATGAGAGCATGTTACATTTCTAAGCCTTCACTTACCTGACTGGAAAGTGGGTAAAATCATGCCATCTCTCAGAGTCCCAACAAACGCTTGGCTCCTCTAGGTAGAGGTTCCAAACTATTGCTATCCTGGACTCGGGGGCTGATGGCACCACATGAGAACAAGGGCCCCTTCTTTCTAAACTTACTGTGAGTCCTTAAGAGTCCCACCAGCCCCCAAATTAATAGGTCACTGCTGTCGTGATGTCTTTAAAATTAGACAAACACCCCCAGAGACAAGCGTGAAGTCGCCCACATACCTTCAGGAATAAACCAGTCAGGCAGGGGTGGGGGCGGATGCTTTGTCTGGCTGCAGCCCAGGGAGGGAGAGAGGCAGGAGAGCTGGAGTGTGATGTGAGCACCTGCAGCCCCTGGGGGCTGTGAAGCTGCGTCTGTCTCCCTCGGGGGCCCAGAACAATCTCCACCGTGAGCACTGGATGGGGAGTCTGTGACACTGGTCTCGTGGAGGGCTGTGGGTTTGAATCTAGACACGCAAACAAGCTGGGTGTTCTGGGTGCTGACTGCAGCCTCTCTGAGCTGGGGACCTCGATTGAAGACCTGAGCAGCCTGGAAGCATCTCCAGCTGGGTGTAACACTCTGCTCTCGCTGTCTGGAAATCCTTAAGCTGTGAACGGGAAACCCTGCGTCCCCCTTGGCCACGAGGTTTGAAGGAGGCTCCTGACCTTGGAATCACAGCTTCATGGGGGCCTCTTACTTCCTTTCTTCTTGCCTGACCTTTAAAGGCCACTCTCTAGCTGGTGGCCTGGAGCAAGTGGTTTGCCCCCTCTGCTCCTTCAGGTATTTCTTAGGAAAACATGACAGCAAAAACAACTTTCAAATCTCTCCTGGTTCTTATTTATGGCAGTTTTTTTCCTATATTTATATCATAATTCACTCTGTTATTCAATCAACAAACACAAAGTGCCAGTCACATGCCAAGCCAAGGTTTGTCCCACAGACATGGCTTAAGATAGCAGATCTGCTCCTATGGAACGGTTGTCTTACACAAACTGTGCACATGCTGTCTCTCTAGGGATAAATCCTTCCTCGACACAGAAGATATCCAGGAGTGATTGTTCTCCCAGTCCCAGTTAGGGAGCAGGAGACGGCATGTTTTTATTTCTTCATTCAACAAACATTTATGGAGCACATCAAGTACCATGGATACAGTCCTGAAGATGTGGCCCGTCCCTCAGGAAGGTGACAGCCTTATAGTTTAGCTTTTAAAACCTTGGGGCCTATGTTGCTTTCAAGTACTAGGAAGAATAATTTCACTTATTGTGCTCACAGAAGCTTGAATGCATAATTTCTAGTGCTCACTGTGACTATGAGGCCTTCCTCGTATACTGATGAGAAATGGAGGCACAGAGGAATCAAATGACTTGCTGATGGTCACACAGCTCACAAGTCCCCCAGTCCCTTGGCTGAGTCACTGCTTGGGGTGAGGCCTCTTCCCCAGTCCTAGTCTGTGCCTGTCTGGAGCACACCAGTCCTGACGAAATCCCCCAAGCAAATGCCATGGATCCCTTAAGTCTTCCAAATCAGAGAAGATGGCGTTGAAGGCCAGAGAGAGGCCCTGGCCACTAGTCCCCTGGGGCTCACTTGACCTGTAGATCTGATCCAGTTGGGCAGCTCACGACCACTGTGGGTCTTCAGGGAGGGCACAAGGGACGATTCTCAAAGCAGGGTGGACCTGACACCTTGTGGGAGACTCATTAGGACAGAGCTTACCAGATCTTGGGGAAGCAGAAGTGGGGTGCAGTTGTGTGTCAGAGGTCACGAGGCCAGCAAATGGCATGGAGGGGATAGAGTGTGGCTACTTGCAAGCTTCATGTCCAGAGCCACTGTCACCACTGGGCTCCTGCCAGCTCCGGGACCGCAGGACTTGGCAGCCCGAGTTTTAATCAAAACCACAAGCAGACAGCACCACATGCTAGTGGGAAGGCTGAAAACACACAAACACACGAAACAATTCAAACACACGAGAGTGCGGGAGAGGAGGAGACGCTCCCGGGCATCTGCAGCAGGGATGCGACAGGGCGCACAGCCCCTCTGCAGAGCCACGAAGGTGCTGGGTAAAAGGCAGACTGTCCGCTCAGCAAATGAGCGGCGGTAACACTCTGAATAGCTAACCCAAGAGAAAGGTGAACCCCGCTCACGCAAGAGCTACAGGCGAACACAGCAGCTCCATCTGTCATTTCCAAACCCAAAGCCACCCTCATGTCTAGTGACCAAGGTGGCACATCCACGCCACAGGGGACTGTGCCACCGTAAAGGTGTGACAGCTACTCACTCACCCCCGCCACAGCCAGTGCATCTCAACAGATGACACTGTGCAGAGTGAGAAGAGCCAGAGCAGAGAGGCTGCAGGCCCCGTCTATGAGACAGTCTAGAAAAGGCAAAAGAAAAACAGATCGGTGGTTGCCAGGGCGCGCGTGGGGGCGGGCGGGACGAAGCACCAGGGGCACGGATGGAATCGGCAGGGGGGGAGCTCTTGGGAGTCTCCGTGCTTCGTGGTGGAGCTCACTTGTATGCATTTGTCAGAAATGCACGCTAAAATGGGTTCATCTTACTGCAGGGAAATTATGCTAATAAAGTCCCCCCAAGCCCCTCCCAAAAGAAAAACCCACCAACAAGGCATTGCACATTTCCTCTGATGCTGGCTGCTCCCCAGAGGAAGGAGCTTCCAGGAGAGTGAACACCTGCTTGCTCACTTATCTGCGGTCCCTGGGATGCTCACCTGGAGGGAGGGGATGCTGCTCAGCCAGGCAGGGGCGGCCCCTGGAGCACCTGGGCTCCCACGTGATGCAGGCTCACTGCCTGCTCGGCTCCCAGACAGTAAGTTCAGGGTTATTTTTGCTCCGTGAAGTACCAGCCACAGGGTTCTTTCTCTGCAGGCGGTCGCCACCCCCTGCTGTGTTTACATAAAAACACATTTGCACAGGGTTTTGTTTTTACATTTGCCTCAGCAGCATGGATCCTATTAAAAGAGGGGAGGCCTGATTATCAGGCTGGAAGCAGCTCAAAGACAAGGCGGCTTGGAGGAGGGAGGTGCGGGTGTGTGCTCCTGCCCCAGGAGTCCCTGGCACCCTGGGGTCTCCGTGGAGGTAGCACAAGTGTTCTCCGGTGCTGGTGTGTGGGTGTGCTCTGCTTCTGCCCTTCTGCCCGACTGACATTCTGGGCAGGAGCTGCTTTGTGGAGCGGGGACTGTCCTCTGCACTGGGCAGGTCCCCGGCCTGGGCCTGGACCTCAGAGGCTCTCTCAGGATCCAGTACATCAGTAGGAGCTGTTAAGTGTCTTCTCAGCATGGCGCGGGGATGCACCCCATGCAAATCACTGACCCCCCCATAAAGGAAGTTGGTGGGAGCCCAGCCCTGCACCCCTCTGCCTCCCAGCTCGTCGGCGTCCCCCACCACTGGATCACATTTGTGGCTCTTAGCTGGCACCAAAAGTGCCTGGCACATTTCCCAAGTCAGAAGCTCAAGGCAGGCCTTAGTGACAGGCACGGTGATAGCAACAGCCATGGCCTTGGTTGAGGGCAGCGCCTACAGTACCCCAGGCCCTGACTACCATGGTGACTGCAACGTCTGCCAGCTGTCCCACATCACCTCACCAAGCCCCCAGCACCTCCAGTGTGAAAATCCACAATGACTCCCATTTTACAGGGTGGCAAACTAAGGCACTGTGCTCGTGGGTGCCAAGCTGGAACTTGAGCCTGTCTGATCCCAGGGTCCTGTCTCAATTGTCACATTTTAGCTAAGGCGTTTCAGCCTTGAACTGTTGTAAAGGACAAGCTGTCTACACAGCAGGAGAGGGAAAGTGGGCAAAAAGCAGAGAACTCGCTTGAACTTGCTTCACACCATGAGGAGGGTAGACTTTGGCGCTAGGCCGACTGGAAGCCAAATTCCGCTCAGCCTCTTATCAGCTCAGTGAACTCGGCCAAACGACTGGGCCTTGCTTTCACATCTGTAATCCGGGGACCATGATTAGAGTATCTCACAGGGTTTTGTAAAGCTGACGTGAGATGGTGCTTTCAATTGCTTAACGGAGCCAGGAAAGTAGCTGAACTCAATACATACAGGTTGAAGCTGGGCCTGGGAGGCTGAGGCAGGAAGACCAATTCAAGCCCAACCTGGGCAGCTGAGCAACAGAGCCAGTCTTAACATTTAAAAATTAAAAATGAAAAAGAGATCAACGAGTAGCTCAGTGAGAAGGCCCTTGGCTCAACTCCAAGTATTACAAATAAATCAATATAAGCTGGGTGAAGGCTCACGAGAGGTGTTAGGGGAATAGCCCACGCTGACCCGGAAACCAGAGCTAGAGTGAATTTATGCTGAGTCACTCAGGGAGGCAAAGGTGACAGTCCCTGATACACACACACACACACACACACACACACACACACACACACGCTGCCCCTAAGCTGGTCTTCTTCTTCTGTCTCCTGCTCTCCATTGGGACCAAATAAAGATATCCTGTGTGTGCTGCCAGCAACAGGACACCAGGGGACAAAAGCCCACTCAGGGCCTTCACTCAAGGGGTCTGAAGGACCCTGGCCCTTTGCGAACTGCACAGCTGAACTCAGCCCCCGGGGATCTGTCTTCAGTGGCCACCCTGGCCCATCCATCCCACGCCCCCGGGGGCTTTGGCCTGGCTTCTGATCAGCGGCTGCCCTTGTGGGCACCATGGAGAAGAAGCACTGACCCTCCGAGGCCACAGACAGGCCTGGGGCAGGCACACAGGGGCCCCCAGCCATCAGCTGTAGGAGCTTCTGCTGCTTCTTATTCACTCAGAGCATTGTGCCTCCTGAGAGCTCTTGGAGCTGCTTTTTCCCCCTGAAAACAGTCATTTCCAGGAATTCGCGCTGCATGGAGAGAAGGGATTGGGCTGTGGACCACAGTACCTTGTGTACCACCCAGAGCCTGGGGGCTACTTAGACACTCGGCAGCTGCTACCAGCTGCTGTGATGTCTGGGCTGGGGACGTCTCCAAGGCCCCTGGGACGAGCTGGGGCTCCTACAGGAAGGCAGCAGTAAGGGCACCATGTCTGGTGTCACAGCCACTCAGGGTTCTGTAACAAGTACAACACACAACCAACACCTCTTTCTTATAGGTCTGAGATCTGAGAAGTCCAAGGTCAAAATGCTGCCAGGTCCTGTAACTGGTGAGGCCCTGCTTCCCCGTTTGCAGAGGGAAATCATCTCACTGCTTCACATGGAAGAGAGACAGACCAAGATCTCTCCTGTCCCTTTCGCCAGCATGTGAATCCCATGCAGGGCACCTCTTCTCCATGACCACCTCACCTCCAATGCACCTACCTGCAACTACTGTCACCCTGGGCACCAGGACTTTAGCACGTGGACTTTGGGGACCACGATTATATACCACAGCACTCAGGCAGTGTCCTGGGCTGCCACAATGAATGACAGTACTCTATAAACTGCAACAGAAGTAGTCAGGCATGTGGACACACACCTGGAAGCCCAGCACTCTGAGAGGCTGACACAAGAGAATCACAGGTTTGAACTCCTTTTCACACCAAGACTTTAAAATCTGGTGTGTATGTCACATTTATAGAACACTTCAGTTCAGTCTGGACCCATTTCAAGTATACCATAGCTAAACGTGGCCAGTGGCCACCGGAGTGGATTCAGATAGGCCTAGACATAGTGTGGGTTTTTCCCCCTAGTATGAAGGATCAGATCCCAGGCTTTGTGCATATTAGGCCCTCCAGGGCTCCTGTTCATAGATTTGCAAAGCTAGAAAATTGTTTTCACTACCAAATAAGAAATATTTTTTGCTCCAACATAAGAAATAAGAGGTGAAGACCTCCTGTGAGTCGGCGCCATGTGCGGGCTGACTGGGTGAGAGCCAGACGCCAGCCCACTCCAGGGCGGGCAGGGAGACATGAAGGGCCAGCGTGCCCCTTCTCTGTAAGTGACTGGCTGATCTGGAGAAACACAAGCTGTGATGACAGTTAATAAGGTAAAATAAAGCTTAATGCTTGCCGTGTTTAGGGTTTCACTGATTTTGCAGGCCTGAAGCTGGTAGTCCGATCATCTGTTCAGAGGATAACAGTATGCAGCGTTGCCTAAATGGGGGATCTGCTTCTGAAGGTGGAGGCCATTGTTAGTTCCCTATTCTCTTGTTTTGAAGTCCTGTATCATCCTCATTGTTGTTTGGTTGGATTTTTATTCTGTTTCTCTTGTTTGATTTTGTTGTATCTGATGGCATGGGCAGCTATTTCAAAGATAACAAGATGTATTATGGTAGCCATTTTGGATTTGCCATGATTCTGTTTTGAAGTCCTGTATTGCATTCATTGTTTTATTTTTTATTGGTTCTATTCTGTTTCTGTTCGGCTTGATTTTACTATGTCTGAAGGTATGGGCAGTTATTTGGAAGACAATAAGAGACATTATGATACCCATTGTTTTGAAATCCTGTGCCACATTGTCTCGTTTTGATTGGTTTTATTCTGTTTTATTTTCTCTAAAATAAAATTTAAAAAAAGAAATAACTATGGCTGTGTCTCTGCTACCCAGACTCTTCCAGGTTCTCAGTGACGAGTTCATCAGCCCAAGAGCACCAGCCTTCTGCCACCAAAGCCCAGCTCCAGGATGAGGGTGGCTCCAGGTTAACCCAGCCAAGGGTTTTGCTAGAGGCTGGCCCAGGACAGCTGGCTCTGCAGTCCATCCCAGCCTCGGTCCAGGATCCCCTGTGAATCAGAAATACTCCTGCAGAGATACCTGTAGCAAGTTCTGTTAGGCAACAGGACTGAGTGGCTGGCTTTGAACACCAACTGAATCATTCCCAGCGGGGAGCACTTTTCTGCTATTCTGTAAAAATTAAGGTCTTTTTCATGAGGTTGGCAGGGTCAAAGGTGGAGCTGTAAGAATCACTGTCAGTTCACAGTTGTATCACAGAATCATGCAAGCATATTACCCAGAATGGCTACTTTTATCCCCAGTTTACAGATAGGAATGCGGAGGCTCTGTGAAACAAAATAACTTGCCCAGAATCCCATAACTGCCAAGTGATGGATTTAATAACCAGAGTTCCTTTCTCAGTGGGATGGTTGCAAGGACTAAATAAATCGGTAAATCAAATTAAAGCATTTTGAAGATGGCTGGGCAGTAGATTTTAGTTATCATCCCCACCATGATCAGAATCGTCATCATCATCACTGCCGCTGACGTCATTCTCATTGTGATCCCTGGCCACTGTCTTTGCCATCATCACATTGATGCTTTTATCTTACCGTTCTCACTTTCTACCTCCCAGTGTGTATTGAAAGTACAAAGCACAACATTTTGCATAGAGGTGCTTGACTTAGCAATAAATTATATTGATGCAAACAATAACATACACAAATAAAGGTAAGGCCAGAAGATGGCTTCAGTTTGGAAATCCCCGATACCCACCCACACATCTATCTGTGGGATATTTTCTTTGGCCAAAGAACGCTGCCCACACAAAACTTCAAGAATGCCTCTGGGGAGAGAAATAAGCAGCCTTCTGCAGGCTTTGAGGACGCTGAGGGGACACAGCCTCCGTCCTCCACTTCTTGATCACCCCGTGGGGAGGCTGTCAAGGGGAATCATCACACCTAGGTCAGCACCTGGGGCATCTGATTCGGGAGATTCTACCAACACTGCAGTCAAGCCTATTGTCGCCGCAAGCCAAGTTCTGGACAAACCAGGGTGTGCTCTTTGGCTACCTGTCTTGTAACCCAGGGAGAGGCCACTGTGTGACATCTTCACCCCCCACCTGACCAAGTCCTGCTCCAACTTGCTGCAGTTCTAGCAAGCTCTTTAAAGCCAAAGATGGGCTGGTGGAAATGGATCAAGCATGGGTATTTCCCAAGACTCTGGAGGGGTGGAATGGAGAGAGCAGGGCATAAGATTTCAAAGAAGAGGAGAGATTTAGTGCCTCTGACAATCTACTACACAGGAAGCCTCCTCCTTCCGTTCACGGTGGCCTTTTCAATTTGACCTTCCTGTGGAGGCCTGTGGGCAACCTATTTATGCAGTTCTGTGTGATGAGTAGAGCTGGGGGTGCCCTAGAACACGCTGAACTGGGACATTTATTCAATAGTTGTTATTGAGTACCTGCTACGTGCCAGGCACAAGGCTAGACACTGAGGTGCAGAAGAAAATGTTACAAATCCCTCACCCCAGACATCTCACACAGCGGAGGAAGAAAAGTGGATGTCGCTGGCTTGGCATGCCACCTGGACTCAGAATCGTTTTTCCAGCTGGCCTTTACAGAGCCTGGGCCTGAGTTAAATGCATACACAAATCATTCAACATAATTATTGCCATCATCCTCAAAATGGGTTCTACTGGCATTATTTCCATTTGATGGATAAGGAAACTGAGGCATGAGGTCAATCAACTGGCCCAAAGACACTCAGGGTGTATAGGGGAACGCTTGGATTTAAACTCTAAAGTCCGTGACTACAGACTGCAAGGTCACTACATGTAGTTTGGGGATGGGGATTCAGGCTGGACCTCACAGATATGAAGGGTGACCTAATGGAGGAGTCGGGCAGGGGGAGGGGAGCAGTGCAGAGACTGTGCCTAGGGAGGGAAGGGTCTAGACCAAGAGCTCCACAGTGTGATCAGGATCCAGGGCTTTCTCTGTCCTTGACTTCGGCAGTCCAGCTCTCCAGATCTTCAACCAGCTACGCCAAATCAGGCCCTGGTGGGAGCCTGGAATTGATACAGCTTCGGGGCAGAATTAGTGCCAAGTGACATGGCCCATTCATCACTGTGACTTAAACTTTGCTATTTTCAGGCAACGTGGCACCAAAAGTGAGGTGTGTGTGTGTGTGTGTGTGTGTGTGTGTGTGTGTGTGTGTGTGTAAGAGATGGGGGGAGAGAGAAATAGTTTTTTTTTTCAGTCCTGTTGCACTGCTGGATTTCTAATGGGAAATTTATTATTTCTTTGCCTGAGACAGATGCTGGAACATCAGTTGGCCACAGCCAGCATCCTTTCCCTTCTCACCATCTTCCAACATTAGTACGCTGCAGAATCAACATCTCCTCAAGCCAGTGGGGTTCAGTAGGGCTGACCCCATATTCAGTTCCAAAGAGGGATCTTGCTTGGCCTAAGCCAGCCAGTGTAGCCCACCCACCTTACTCACCCAGAGGTTGGTCTAGGAGTAGGCAGACGATTGGATCAGAACCAACAAGAATTTGGCCAAAAGAGAGACATTCCCGTTTCTTATGAATTTGGACATCCAGGAGAGGGGAGGTTGGGCTCCTGGGGCCATCTTACTACCATTAAGGCAGCCAAAGCCTAGGAAAAGGTGGACATGCAGAGAAACTAATATCCAGTGGGTTTGTCTGAGTCTAGACCAGGTCACACCTGGAGTGAGATATTTGTGGGTTTTAGTTTCTATGACCAAAACAAATTATTCTCTTTTTATAAAGTCCACTTGAGTTGCATTTTGGCTAATTTCAGCCTAACAAGTCTTACCTGAGTCAGAACCACAGTTATCAAACCAGGTTTGTGAACAACACGGCCTGGCCTATGGGGATTACTCAGGCAAGAACGGAACGGAATTTGGAGTGAGACATGAAGAGAGACATTCTGAGAAGATTTAGGATGATCGTGAGTCCAAGAGCAGCATTCAGCTCTGCAGAGCATTTAAACACAGCCCCTTGGCTTCCCTCAATGATAATAGCTATGTTTGGGTGTTAAATACCCAGCTACTGGGTTTTGTGCATCATCTCGTGCTATCATGCTTACCGTCTAACGAAGTGGCAGTGAATATTCCCATCTACACATGAGCAGACTGGATCCCAAGGAGAAGAGGTGTACTCTGGACGCCCAGTGGGCAGACACGATAGACCTGGGCTGCATCCAGATGGGTCTGTTAGAGAGCCACCTCTCCCAACTCACCACTGCCTCCGAGCTGCAGGTGCACTGGGAACATCCTGATCACCCTGCAGTGGCTCTGATTGAATGTCCCTGCCTTTGAGCAAATGACAAAGCTCGTGCACTTCACCAGAGCCATTTTCTGCACTTAACCTGGGCAGGATCCCAGGGTCAATAAACATTCCCCCAGGAGGGCAGAAGACGCTGCCCAGAGAGAGCAGCTCCAGGAGAAGCACAATGCAGAAGTGTCCTGGGTGTTCACTGCCATATCCATGTCAGTCTTTAGCTACAGGGCTCATTAGATGACCTAGTCACAAACCTCTCAAGAGACGTCTCTTGGATGATGATCCCATTATACAAGCCAAGACACTGAAGCTCAGAGAGCTGAGGTCATTGATCCAATATTGCAGAGCTAGTAGATCATTTAAGCAAAGATCTGATGCCCAGTCAAAAGATTTTTGAATGCGCCAGTGTTGCCCGAAATATAGACATTCTCTCGGGATAAGAGATGATTCCAGCATTAACATCTGATCACAAAGTAAAAAAATTATTGGCTATTAAATGTCTTTCAATCACTCTGATTGCATCAAGGAGCAAGTCTCAGTTTGGTGCTAACAGACCTTTAACACCTCGCTAAGGCTGGCCAATATGTTTGAAACACTAGCCCAGGGCTCAGAGCCCCAGGCAAGGAATGGCATGTGTCAGGAATGGATCTACCATATTCTGACTTGGAATGTTTATGGTGATTAACTTCTGCTTAGGGAAAAGCATATTGATTTCACATTTGCAGGTAAGTTAACATCCCAAATAAGCAATTTTCAATAAAAGAAGGAAATAAAGTCCAACAGAAATAAGCAAATATGGGGAAAATCATGGAAATAGTGTGTTGATGACTTAAGTTTAGAAGGTATCTGTACTTCATACTCAGCAGGTCCCCAAACTTTTGTGTTATCAACTCTGAAAATGGAAGGCCCTACACAGAAAGAATGAGGCTCACATGGACAGGAGAGTGGGCCCCCCTCTTTTCCTTACCCTGCCCCAAATTCCACCTCTACAAAAACCACCAGGCCGAAGAAGGCTTTCTCCTGGGCCAGAATGTGAGGGAGAACAGTCCCCTTGTTTCCCAAGTGTGGTCACAGTGAGTGCAGGAATGGTGGGTGGGCCACTTGGAAAGAAGGCTGATGTGGGCAAGCATGACCTTCCTGGACTTAGGACCAAGCTGGAGAATTGGGGGGGGGGTTCATTAAAGCTAGGTTCATTTACCTTATGAACCTGTAACTCCACTCCCAGGTATTACCTGAGAGAAACAACAACCTGTGTCTACCCCAAAATAGGAGCCAGAAAGCTCCTAGCAGCTCTGTTCACTAGAGTCCCAGAAGGGAGAAGCCAGCCTCAATGTCCTTATAAAGGAGCTCGGGCACTGCACACGGCAGTGCATTGCCTGTAAATCCATCACTCTGGGAGGTGCAGGCAGGATTGCAAGGTGGAGCTCAACCTGGGCAATTTTGAGACTTAGTGGAATGCTGTCCTGAATTAAAAAAAAAATACAGACTAAAGGCGTAGAAGTGTTCATTAGTCCAAAGACCCTGAGTTTAATTCCCAGAACCACCAAAAATAAAAAAATTCAAGTTAAAAAAATAAAAAGGAGCATGGGTACAGATCAAACGGGCAGGACAGGAACCGTATCTCACAAACACTGAGCAAGGGAAACCAAGCACCAAAGTAAAGACAACGCGTGATTCCACCCCTATGAGGTTCGAGGTCAGGCAAAGGCATCTCCATTGTGTATTCAAGCTGATGTCAAGGGACTTCCTGAAGGATGAGCAGGTTTTATATCTTCACTTTAGGGATGTGTCCATGGCTCTATACACTTATAAACATCCATTGGTTTTTTAAAACTTTATTGTCTGTTACACCACAATAAAAAAGCATTTCCAAGTACTCTACCCCCAAAAAGATTTATGATCTAACAATAAATGAAGTACTGTATGAGCATAAATGGGGGACCAGGTGAACATAAATGAAATAGTATAATTAACATAAATAATTGGAGGACTTCAGATTCTAAAAGCAATGCCAACCACTCTCACATCAGTCCTGGGCCATGGAGAAGGCTGTGTGTCACCGGGCCCAACCCTCAGTCCTTTCTAATTTATTTATTTGTTTGTTTGTTTAGTGATTTTTGAAACAAAGTCTCACCAAGTTTCCCAGAATGCCTCAAACATAGGATCCTCCTGCTTCAACGTCCTGAATAATCATGATTACAGGAGTAATCCCACCATGCCCGGTGGGCTCTGCTATTCTTGCTGCTTCAAAAAATGCAGAAACAGAGGCTCAGCCAGATGCTGGGGAAAAGCTGAGGACTGCACCCCCCCCCCCCGTGGCTGCACTGGGGCACACATCAGGGCATCTGCTCCTAACTTTGTGCTCTTGATCACTGCACTCACCTGCCCTGGAAACTTACAGAGCAGTGAGAAGAATCTGACATACTATAGTGCACAGACAGCCATCGGCTCCCCACAGTTCCACTCAAGGGTTTCCAACTTTACAATGATAGGAAAGTGATACCCATTCAGTTCATATTTCAAGTTTTGACCTTTGATCGTTCTCAGCCCGATGATGCCCTGTGCAACCCTCTCGATGCTGGGGATGGCAGCGAGCACAGCTCCCTCTGCACCCCACAATCACGAGGGAAAGAACCGCACTCTACCATGCGCTGCGTTGCTAAGCTGCAAGCTCAGTGTTCTGTCATCTTAGTTGCCATGGAAAAACCTAAATCAACCTCCAGCTTCACTTGCTCTTTGTGGATTGTAAAAACCAATCACTAATTTTGGAAGTCACACAGCTGAGCAATACCTTGTCTCTTACTAGCTTTGTGGTAGGTGACGCCTCTGACGGAAGCCACCTAATGGGTTAAAAACTCTCCTCCCACAAATGTTACATCTCCTTGTCTTCCGGGGATAGTAGACATCCTTCTGCATCCCAATAATTAACTGCCAAATTAACTATTCCTGGGCAAAGCAACAAAAAGGCCCGTGAGTCATAAGACCTCCTCATCAGTAACTTTTCTTTAGATTTACAGGACCAAGAACCTGTGGTCGCCTAGAAATAACAGCAGCTTGTGTGTCAGAGAAGGGGACCAGTGACACCTGGGCCTGGAATTTGGAATCGCCTTAGTAATGTCCAGCGGGTAGGCCACTGCACAGCCGCTACAGAGGCAGCACTCCTGCATCCTCCAGGCAAGACGCCCCTTGCTGGCACTAGCTTCAGTCTCTTGGTTTTCTAGTTTCCCAAAGAAGTCCCTTTCTGAACTCACTGACTTGTCTGAGTCACTGGTTGACCTGAGTGGCAAGAAACAAACATGAGTTCACCATTACAGCTTAGGCACATTCATTGCATTCTGAAAATATGGGTTTTTCCAATCACAGTGGGTTTAGCAGGATGTGACCTCATTGTAAATTGAGCAGAACCCATATTGTACTACAGATCAAGTCACACCATATCAAAACATATGTCATAACATGTCATGCACTATTATGGCTTGTCCCCCCAAAGCCTCACGTGCTTGGGGTTTCAGGGAGGTGGCTTGACCATAGGTGTATGATGCTATAATTTTAAGGATGTGTGATGATTGAGTTGGTTTAGCATGATTCTGGTTGTGGATAATAGGAACCCCCACCTTGGGTGAGGGTAGCACCAACCATTAGGCTTGCAGCCTGCATGGAATAAAAGGGAGAGATGGAAATCAGGCTACAGGCTGATGGGTGCTTTGCTGCATCCTGCATGCCCTGCCATGGACTGCTGCCCCTCTACCATGCTGCCCTGCCTTGGAGCCAGCTGACTATGGACTGAAACCTCTACAAACTGTAAGCGGAAATAAACTGCTTCTCTTTTAACATTGGGCATCAGGTATTGTGTCTCAGCAACAAGAAAAGTTGCTAAGACATCTACTCTGCAACACCACATCATAGCACAGTATTGTCATACCATGCAATAGCTACCATATCATGCCACGTCATGTCACATATCATACCATATCTAAGTACAGAAAACCAGCCTTCCACTCTGCAGTGGGTCTTACAGTCAGTCCATCCCAGCAGCAAGCTCTCACAGAAGACACAGGCGCCACTGCCTTTCACCTTGGGTCATCAAAGAAGCTAACACTCAGTGACCTCACTCAGAGAATTCTGAAGGCCAAACTCCTAAATTAACTATGAAGCTGGAACGGACAAGTTGTAGCTCTCATGTTGCTGTCAGGTCTGATATCTCCACCGAGGACCAGGCATAGCCCTGGGTCCCTTTATCTCAGGGAGACCCTAGAGGCCCCTGCAGCCAGCACTACCCGGTGGGCCCAAAGAAACAGAATCCTTGGAGCCTGCCCCTGGACAGTGGCAGTGTATACTGGAGAAAAGGTCAGAATAGAGAAAAGCCAGGAATGGCCGGACTTGTGTCCCACATCTGAGGTCTCGGTGACAGATGCTTCAGGGTTCCAGGGGTTCTCTGGGACAGGCAGACTGATCCCTCTCCAGGCAGAATCAAGCTCTAGTCAAAGAGGAACTGTAAAAACCCTCAGTTCAGGCAACCCAAGATGTTCAAGCAAGGCTTTTGCACTACTATTTTAGCTATGCAAGACATTCATCATTCAGGGAGTTTGTTAAGCACTTACTATGTGTCAGGTCCCATGTGCTAGCAAGGAAGAGATAAGTAAAATAGACTTCCTGCCTTCATGGGGCTCCTGACTGAGCCACTGGCCAGAAGTAACTCCACTGCTGTGGAACATCAGCTCAGCCACGGCGCTACCTGAGCCTTGGTTCTCTCATTGTAAAATGGACCTAGAGTTGTGGAGTCTCAGTGAGCCAACAGAACCAAGAGGCTTAGAGGAGAGTTCGGCTCTCAGAAAGCCCAGTACACACACAGGCTATGGTCACTGTCAGGGCTTGGTTGAGGAGGCAGAGGGGGCTAAAGAGGACTGGCTGGAGAGCCAAGAGTCCAGAGAAACACCTGAGAAGAAGGCAGTGTCCTACCGAGAACAGGACACCAGGTGGCCGAACAGCAAGGGCAAATGTCCAGAGGTGACAAAAGCTAGATTAGTTTCAGAGAAAGCTAAGAGACCATGCCAGCCAGAGCCTAGTGGGGCTGATTGTACTCTAGGGCTGTGGGAACCATGGGTGTCTCACATGTGGGCCGGTTTTCAGGAAGACCTCTGCCTTCAGGTGGGGGATGCTATGGAACGCAGGTAAAAGACAGAGGTGGCCTGGACCAGGATGGCTCGGAGTGAGGGTGCAGGCACCAAACACACAAAGGGGTAATGACACAATGTTGCTTCCACGAGGGTGGGGATGGGATCTATCCCGTCCACTACTACATCTCCAGAAGCTGGTACATCCTGAGGGATTTAAGGAGCACTATGGTGTGTGTTTAAATTTAAAAAGTAATGCAATAAAGGATACATTGTCATTAACCCCCCTAAAAACACTCCCCTTCATTTTGAAACCCACTTTTCCCACTGTTGTTGATATTTCTGAAACAGTTCTTGAAGTCTTCTTGTGAGTGTCTTTTTGAGGCGTGATAAAATTACAGTGCGTGCGGCTGCCTAGTGCCATCCAACAGAAAGGCAGTCTTAAAAAGTCCTTATGGGGTGTTATCATGGTTGATACATTGTGTCGACTTGCAAAGTTTACAAGTTTAACTAAGAGACTCAGCAGGAAGCCAGGGTTCTTGCTTGTAAACATCCTCATCCTGTGCAAGAGGAGGACAAGGAGATTTTGTGAGTGCTACACCACCCTGCAGGGGGGTGGCCCATGTATGATATAAGGGAGAAGAGGCTTGTTCTCCCAGTTCTGCTCTTGTTGCTGTGCTGTCTTCTGCTGCCTTGAAGTACTGCCCCGTTCCATGCCATCCTGCCTTGAAGCCTGTTGCTTATAGACTGAAACCTCCACAAACTGTGAGTGAAACAACCCTTTCCTTCTTGAATTTTGGGTGTCAGGTATTTTGTCCTAGCAAGAGAAGAAAATAACCAAGACAAGTGTGTTTTTGTCTTTTTCATTCAACAGATTTGGTAAAGCACAATTTCTAGCTCTTCTCCAAAGTCAAAATGACAGTGAAAAGTAAATTCTTTGATCAAGGCAGCCACAACAGTGAAACTAAAGATACTCATGAGAGAAGACTTCAGAACTGCTTCAGAAAGTGGAAAAAAAGGTAAGCGTTTTGAAGTGAGGAAGGGGTATCTTGAGGGTGATTAATGAGTCTTTTTAGTTTTAAAAATTTAAACATTTAAATTAGTTATTGAGCATTCCTCATAGAAACCTGGTAAATATTTGTGGATTTCATAGCTCTGACAGGGGGGACTTGCACATGATGACTTGGACAGAGGGATGCAGTGGAAATGGAGACCCAGGGAAATAAAGCAACTTGCCCAGTACCACACAGCAAAGAAGGGGCAGGATGGGGCTGTGTGTCTGGATGTCTTTTGACCTTGCTCATCTGGCCCAGGGACCCAGGAGCATCAGGACCAACCAGGGCTTGGTCACTTTGCGGAGGATGGGAAGGTGGCCAGCAGCATGCCAGGTTGGCTATCACTGCTTAAGAACCTGGGTTTTTCTCTAGAGTGAAACCCTGCAGCCATATAAAAGCATCCTCCTTCCTGACTGCCTCTCAGCAGCATGCCCAGCCTTGAGCCTCCCACGTGCTCCCGGGCGGCCACCGGACCCCCTCCCTGTGCCACTCCAGAGGCAATTTAATCTCTGGGTGTCCAGTTCTCTGACTCGTTCCAGGAAGGGGGTGAGTGGGGTAAATTGCGAAATTCTCATGAATTATTGACCCAGAGCTGTTGTGGCCACTGGAAGACTTTGTGTGTAGTCCACACGGTGGCTCTCAGCCTCAGATGACCAAGAAGCAATGGCCACACAGATAGCATAGGAGAGACAACCCTTCTGAGTGTAAGATGTTGGCTAATGCTGTGCCAGCATCGCACAGCCACTGGCCTGGGTCTTCAAGTAGCTTTGGAGGATCCTCCCACCCGTCACAGGGAAATTGTTTGAATTTCTATCTTTCTCTCGTCCTTTTCAAGCTGATGGCCAGGCTCGTTGCGACACATGGCTTCAGGAATATGTTTGCAGGGCAGGAAGACAACAGCAGCCCATGAAACAAAGACTGTCCTAGTCTCTGAAGGAGGCCAGATGGTCACAAACCCCAGCACCTACAGGGACACACGTAACGGGATAAGGAAGAAAGCAGAAGAGCCAATGCCTCTGACCTCAGCCCAGGAGGGCTGGGACATCTGCATTTTTCAGGAGATGGTGGATATCTGGATATTTAAAATAACCCACTTTTTAAGTCTATTGAGATGGTACAAAAATGATCAGTGGTTACCAGAGTGTTGGTGGGGAGAGAGGGAGGGAGGAAGGAATGGGGGAGCACGGAGGATGTCATGATATGATCGTCAGAGCCGGGATGTAGCTCTGTGGTAGAGCCCTTGCTTAGCATGCACCGGGCCCTGGGTTCCACCCCCGACACTGACAAGAAAAACTAAAAAGACTCCACTTGTCAGCCTCCGTAGTCTGTACAGCACAGACGGAAGCTTCATGTAAACCGCAGGCGTCAGTGACAATAAGGGTTCACTGTACCAAACGTCGCCCACACATACAAGATGCTAATAGCAGAGGAAGCTGTGGAAGCGGGGGACTAAAGGGCACACAGAACTCTTTGTTCAGTTTCCCTGTAAATTGAAAACTGCCCCCCTCAAATAAAGCCTATTACAACAAACAAAAAAGTCAGTCAACACACCATGAGAGCAACCCAAGTGAGCCACCTCTAATCGTGTTCGCTCTGTCCTGGACATTGTTGAAAGCTTCAGGGGGCATCCTGGGAGAGGTCAGAGGTGAGCGAGTGACAGGTTCCAGCAGTGCCCATGAAAACAGCTGGACCCTGGTGCCAGAAATACCGACTGGCCCACGGTTTCCCTCCTCAAGGCTCAGAGCAAGAAGAACAGGGCTTCTGGACTTGGGGGATACATGCGAGATGAGCACAAGGGGCTTGCTGGGGTGGGGACACAAGTAAGTCCCTGGCAGTAGCTCTCCATCTTGGGGAGAAGAGAGCCCCAGTAATGACTACAATTAAATTTCATGCAACTCAGTAGATTCCAAGTTGCATTTGACATAATTTAAAAGGATTTAAGAAAGCTGATATTTCTGGTGCACCTGAATTTGGGGGCCTAAATGGATTCCGTGATACTTACCTCCCACACCTGTCCGCCTCCACGGAATTCAGCAATCTGTCAAACCAGACTCTTCAGTGTGCTGTCTGCTTAATATAGACGTCCAACCCATTCTTAGAAAGGCTGTCCTCAAATCCAACCAAAATCCACTCGGAGGTCCCAGGAACATTAGATGACATTTATGGAAAAATTAACATTGATACGCCGGCCACTTTCCAAGTGTTGTCACAAAGGCTCTGACAGCTAGTGTTGGTGGGCACTTTCTAGGTGCTGAGCTCCGTGCTCAGCTAAGGCGAGTGAGCATTAACCTGCCACACAGAGGAGGACGCAGGGCAAGAGTCTGGCTGGCTGGCCTGAGGTTCCCGTTGGTAAGCGGCTGGGCTGGGCGGTGACCCCCAACACAGGCTCCGTCTCCTCTGTGTGATGAATCAGTGCCTCTGCCTTCCCCTTCTCTCCATCTGACAATCCTTGCACACAGTGCAAAGCCAAATGAAATAATCTATTTTCTGCTCACGTGAAAATTTTAAGAGTTTTGGCAACCATGTAGGAAGCCTCTCAAAACACTTTCAAAATCAGACATTTGAACAATATTTGAATTGCAGCAGATGGCGTGTTGGTGCAGAACAGTGTGTGTGTGTGTGTGTGTGTGTGTGTGTGTGTGTGTGCACGCATGCGCAAGGGCACGATCCAGAGGGTTGGCAATGTGTATTTTTAAGAGAAATCAACATGTCACTTCAAACACAGGATCTCCAGCAGTTTCCTACATCTGCTGAATGGCTTCAGCAAGGCAAGAAATCTCGGGCAATGTGGGAGGCGACCTGATAGCAATAATAGTATTTGTAATTGTTAAAATGTTTGCACTGTGCCCAGCCCAGAGCTTGTACTTTGCATGAGTACAGTTGTTTAAATCCCACCACAAACTTCTGAAGAAGTCTTCCCCCATCATGCAGGATGAGACAGGTGAGGTGACCCGCCCAAGGTCGCAGTTTATAAGTGTAGAATGGGAATTTGAATGCAGTTCCATCCGGCTCACAGGGCCCACATGGCCCACCATTAAGTTTTCTGGCGCTTTTCTCATGTTCCTCCTAGGCAGCGTGAGGACACACTTCCACCTGCCCTAAAATGTCAGTGATTCTACAGTTATTTTGATGGGGACGGTTCAAAACATTATTAGGGAACTTCAAGCCTAGATTTCTCGTGTATCTTCACTGAGGAAGGCAGCTGAATGAAGAGGTGAGTTGGTTTAAGATCCATTTAAAGGAAAACACAGCTCTAGGGGGAAATTCTCAAAAGACAGATCCAGATGTTTGGGCGCATCACAAATCTGAACAAAAGCTGCCAGTGAAGAGGAGACTGGGCACTTGAGCATCACCCTGGGAAGGTATTTTCCCTTTGGGGAGCCTCCTAGAGCCTCTTCATGGTGGGCAAATAATGTCTCCTCCAAATGTCAACATTCTAATCCCTTGGCCATGTCACCTGGTATGCAACAGGGACTCTGTCGATGTGGATGAGTTAAGGACCTCGAGACAGAGGCATTAACTTGGATTATGGAGTGGGTATGATGTCATCACAAAGATCTTTTTAAGGAAAAGACATAGACAAGAAGGTCAGAGTCAGGGATGTGATGACCAGCGAATACCCTAGGGGTCTTTGCTATGGTAGAGGTCTAAGATGTCCCCCAAAAGCCTCATGTTCAGAGTTGGGGCTTTTAGAAAGTGTTCTGATCACAGGAGATGCCAGATTCATCAGTAGATTATCCATAACGAGTTCACGGCCTTCTAGGTAGGCCCTGGTTGGAGGTGGGTCATGAGGGCACCACCCAAAGTGTGTGTTCCTGTCCCCAACTCCTGCCTTCCTCGTTGTTTCCTGGCTGTATGATGAAACAGCTGTCCTCCCTCAGGTCCTCTTCCTATGTTGGAAGCCTTGGAGCTGGCCAGCCATGGACTGAACCCACTGGAAACCGTGAGTCTCCTGTAAGTTTTGGTGTTGAGTATTTTATACCAAAGATAGGAAAGTGGCTAACGAAATGCCATTGCTGGCTTTGAGGTGGAAAACAGTCACAAACCAAAGAACCTGGACAGCTTCTAGACAGGGAAAAACCAAGGAGCCAGTTTTCCTCTGCAGACTCTGAAGGATCTCAGTCCGGCTATATCTCGATTTTGGCTCAGCCCAGTAAGACCTAGTTTGGACTTAAGATCTCCAGCACAATCACGCATTGTATTTGGCCACTGCCTTGTAGTGATGTCACAGCAGGGACAGGAGGGAACCTGCTAGATCCGTCAATATCTCTATAGAGGTCCTGGCCTACTTGGGACGCTTGGGGGTCTCCTTCATGACTCTCTCAGTGTTCTGGCCTCTCTTCTCCATTAATAAGGAAAATATTTCAATTTATTGCTCCAACCATACAGTGAATAGCATGCTTAACCTAGACTGAGAAAGCCACCCAGCATCATGGACACGGGTGCCTGTTACTCAGATCCACAGCTGCTGTCCAGATGCCCTCTGCTCCTTCCCTGCCCTGCTGTGAGCCAGGTGGTCAGTATGAGTCACATCAGTAAGCTTTCTGCTCCACTCTGGTCACTTGGGCTTGGCCACAGGGAGACGTCAGCGGGAACCCAGGAGGTGGGGGAGGATGGTCAGCACATCCGCTCCCCCCCTCCAGCTCCCTTCTTTCTGCAGAGCCACTGGGGTTGGCTGAGCTCTGCACCGAGGAGCATGGAGCTGCAGGGACCCTCTGCGCACGGCCACTGTCCCCAGGTTCCTGCTCTTTGCCGTTCATGCCTGTGGGTGTAACATCAACAGCCAGGTAGGGGAAAACCCAGTGCTGGAACCCAAGTCTACCTACAACCCTGGGCCAGAGTTTGTCAGGGAGGCTCGCAGGCTGAGGGCTGTAGAGGGCTAGGACACAGATTTTATTATTTTACTTGACTTCATTGCTAGTACTTCATGATGAATCCCCGCTTCTCTTGAAAAATAAACTCAGCCAGCATGCTTTCAAGTGCTTTCAGTGCTGATTCCATCGATCCTCAAAACAACTCTATAAGGTAAATACCAGTGCAACTTAATTTTAAATGTGGGGAAACTGAGGCACAGAGATTAAATCACTTGTCTGAGGTCTCTCAGCTAGCATGTGCTGGAACTGTGCTACATTCATAGGCTTTGGAAAACAGCCTTCCACCATAGCATGAGCTCCCCACACTGCCAAGGTCTGCAACAAACCTACTTTATATCACCTGCCTGGTCCCCCAAAGCATCTGATTTTAGAGTTTCCCAAGGCTTTGCCGTGTTTTCAAGGGAAGTAAACCCCAGCTCTCCCCTTGGGCTTCTGGGTTGGGACTGGTTAATTCTTAGGCATCACCTTTATCCCAGAGCAGGCTCGGCCACCAAGTGAGAAATTTGTTATCGTTCTGAACATGGCTCACAGGAGAACACTGTCCAGGGCTCAGTGCCACACAGCACTGGTGCCTGCCTGGCACACTCTTCTCTGACCACATCACGGACTTCTCAGTGTGGCCAGCGCCTGGCTGGAGCCTGCGGGAGCCCGGCACTCATGCCCCTGTGCACACAGCACACAGAAGCCTTGTTCTCCTGGCTCCTGCCATGCTCAGGTTGGATGCTTGCCTTGGGCTGAGCAGGGCTCTAACTTTGTCCTCCCTTGGCCACCATGCCCTATCAGCCCACCCACAGGGAAAGTGAGCCATGCAGAAGCACTTTCTAAATGGCTATGAAATCAGAGTTGGCTGTGCCTCCAGGCAGGGCATCACCCTTAGAACGGGCAGTTTTGCTGGATTTTGTTTCTCTCTTTTTATTTTTGGTTCTTCCAAGGTTTCCTGAGTGCCCCAGGGAACCGAGGGGAGGAATTCCACTAAATGCCCTCACTGTGAGTAACTGAACCTTCCCCAGATCCTCGAGAGGCACCAGGAGGGCGGAGGCCGGGGCTGGCAAAGGGATGATGGTGCTCTTATCATGAAGGAGGCAGTCGAGGGGTAACTGACGAGAACAGTTGGAGAGAACTGGTTTGACCTCAAGGGAGGCAAACATATTCCAGAAAGAGATGAGAAGTGTTATCTTGCCAAAGAGAGCAATTAATTGCACATTATTCTATGGAGTAGATTTTCATCTCTGAAAACTCTGAGATCAGAAGGAACTAGATCAGTCCCAGAGAGCAGTCTCAATGGAGTCCTCAGCTCATAAATATTTATGCGGTGTTCCTGTGTACTGGACATTCCGGGAGGTGCCTGGAGGACTGCCCGGAGGAGGAGGCACCCGTCAGAGTTAGGCCTAGATCCTAACCTTGACTTTGGTTCTGACTATGCACCTTGGGCATTTCCCTTTCCCCCCAGGCATCAGCTTCCCCAGATATAAAATGAGAGAGTGCATCCAGATCTCAGCTTGCTCCCCTCCGATCCACAACTCCCCATGGGGCTCAGGAGCGTGGCAAAGGCTGTTCACGTGTCCTACCCCGCTGCACACTCAGCTCGTCAGAGCGTTAACCACCAATGGGTATTGCGCCTTCATGAGCCAGTCACCTTTCCACAGCCCGCCTCTGACCACAAGCCTTTGGGGGACCTTTAAGATCTCACCCATCACAGGGTGTTTCCTCCCAGAGCTGTCACACAGATCTACCCCGGTGATTCCCAGCCATGGCTCAGGACCCCCACACTGGGCATGGAACCTGACCTGGGCACCATGTTGGGACCAGACCACAGAGAAGGGAAGACCAAGATGAGGATGCCAATCTCCTCTCAAGCATGGCAGAGCGCCAACTGCACGCAGAGCCCTGGCCACTGCCCATGCCTTCCTTGGCAGGAGACCAACCTTGGGCAAACCAGTTCTCTCCCTAGCTCTGGAAAACTGGCATCCTCCACTCCCTGGCTGAGCTGATGCCCCCTCCTCACATCTCTCTTTCATATCTCTTCCTCAGAATAACCCTCTGAACCCCCTGCCCAAATAAATAAGTCTCCTTTCTGGATGCGCCAAAGCACTGCAATCCCTCCCTTAGGGGAAGCTCTTTACCCTTCTTTGAAGTGAGTTAAGTATTACTGAAAATCAGCCCGGCCAGAGGGGAAGGGGTGCTGAAGTGTACAATCTTCGGCTTTGTCAGAGATGCCTGGGTTCAGACTGTGAGGCTGCCACCCACAGCACAACCCCACACTATCAGGTCTCCTCCCAGAGCCTCAGTTTCCCATCTCTAAAAGAGGGCACCCGTGCACCATTGCAGACAGTGCATGCTCAGAGTACAATAATAATTCTTTATTCTTATTACTGTTGTCATTACTGCAGTGATTAAAGCACAAACTCTTGTGCCAGTATTAAGGTAAACATAGAGGTACATTAAAGTATTCCGGCCTCTGAAGAGCTTTACCTGCTTCTCCAGGAAGGCTGGGAGCAGAAGGCTGGGCCTCAGCCTTTTCATCTGGGAAGTGGGCTCTCAGGAGGATTTCTCTACAAAGCAGGCACAGGCACTTGAATGCACATGCTGAGTCACCACTGATGCATCCTGACAGCTCCCGGGACAGCTCCTGGGAAGTTTCTACCCACAGGGAGGGGGCAGTGAGATTCGCGGACACTGAAAAATCCTGCAAAGCCACAGCTGCGATGCAAGAGTCTAATTAACCTAACACTGAATCTCTGGATGTGAAGAAATGAAGCTGCTGCAGGTGCCCAGGGCTTTGCAGAGCTCGAGCTGGACTGCACGTCTATGGACCCCTCAGCCCATCCTGAAAGACTGAGGTTAACAACCTGCGGGCTCACACGGCCAGGGGTTGTGAATTTTAGTGTCTCCAAGTGGCTTCAAAGGGTAGCCTTCCATAATGAAGCTGCCAGTGGGAACCCTTTAATCATTTCTTCTTGCAGACAAAAGAGAAAGGAAAGGTACTTTAGGGTGACGCCTGTTACCTAAAGGTGGGTTGTGTCCCCTTTGTCCCTCAGCCTGGAAGGCGGGCAAGTGGGCTCCACTCCCGGCTGTGTGACCCTGGGCAAACTCAGCCCAGCTGTCTGACCCTCGGAGGTCTCATCTGTAAAAACAGGCTGATCGTGGCCATCTCGGGCCATGGCTGGCGGCTTTGATGAGGTGATCCGCACACAAGACCAGACAAGTAGCAAGAGCTCAGTAACACTGCACCCCACTTCCCAAGCCCAGGTTCCAGCCTGGACCTACCGCTCATTATTGTGTAGCCCCATCTTTAACTACTTCCTGAACCTTTCCTTAACCACCCCATGGCCATCACCTTAGCTCAGGCCCAGTCACCTCAGGGCACATTCATTCATTCAACAAACACAGAGTGGGCACCACGACCAGCAAGACCTCACAGCAGGCAGGCCTCAACTGGGGTGACGCTGTCATCCCTCCTGTCTCGAGGGGCATTGGCAACGTCTGGAGAAGACACTGGATGTCACAGTGGGGGAGGGTGTATCTATCCAGTAGAGACCTCTGCTAAGCATCCTCCGGTGCCCTCTGCAATCCCAACACCAGATTACTGGATGAAATACCCATCAGGCTGAGGCTGCAAAGCCCCGTCCTGAAAGGGAGACACAGACAGTGACCGGAATAAATAAGTCAACCCCACGGTAGATTAGAAAGTGCTAAGAGGCTAGGGAAGGGTAGGGGTGAGGGTCCGGTTTCCTGAAGACCTGTGCAGGGGGGTGGGGGGCAGAGACAACCCCAAGGGCGCCAGCCAGGGCATCTAGAGGAGTAAGGAGCAGTCCTGCCCATGGGCATCTGCTCCTCGCTCCCTTCCCCTGCCAGGCCTGCCTCGAGGCTGCACACAGCAGCCAGGGCAGTCTAACTAGAAACTTTATGCCCCATTCCTTTCCCCCGTGTACCCACAAATGCAGGTGGTGCCTACTGTGACCCAAAGGCCTGCCGTGATACCGCCCCTCTGTGGCCCCTTGCCTCCAACACTACACCACTCCCCAAACCACCCTGCACCTCTAGCTGATCCTCTTGTTCTCAGAGGGCTCCGTGCAGATGCCTCTTCCTCCAGGAAGGCCTCCTGGCACCGGCATCTAGCAGAGGGGCCTCCCTGGGCTGTGACAGTACCCTGTGCTTCCTCCAGGGAAGTGCCTGCTGTGACAGGACGGCAGTGGGGGACCTCTCTGTCCTTCACCAGGCTGTGAGCTCCACCAGGCTGGGCAGCAGGGCGTCTGGCTCACTGTTCCAGGGTCGGCCCAGGACTGGGGTGTCCCAAGACCATTGAACTTTCAGGACTGAGATGGGGAACATGCAGGGCCAACCCAAATCAGTTGGCAGCTTTGATGTTTTACAGAGGATGGCCCCAAAGAGGCACAATTCACAGCCGTGCAGAGGACAGCAAGAGCCTAAGACAGGTTTCTTAAAGGGACGAATGTGAATTCATCCTCAGGAGCTACAGACTCCAAAAACATCAGGCCGACTTCTGACAACCCTGCAACCCCGCTCTGAGCAGGCTTCCAAGCCCTGCAGGAACCACAGTGTGTCTGCCTTCCAGCAGCCGGCTCCAGAGCAGAGCCTCGATCCACCTTCTGTACAGAAAGGGAGCTCTGGCTCTGGGAGAGCCGCCGGGATGGCAAGTGTGGGGACCGCGTCCTTCTGGTCCTGGACGCCAGCCTGCCCCAGGCCTCGGGGATCTGCGTCCTCATTCTAACCCTGGCCGGTGCTGTCACCCGAGCCTCACCCGCGCCAGCTTATCTCCCGTCTGTCAGTGTCCCAAGAAACCAGGGACTAGACGGTGCTTCTCGGGTTTTCTTTTTCTTTCTTTCTTTCCTATTTTCTCTTTTTATTCTTATGTTTTTCTGGGGCAATCAAACTCCAACCTTATCGCTTTCTGGAGAAGGGAACAGTCACACCTGTGGGCAGGTGGCCTCAGTCCCAGCATAAAAGAAGCCTGCTTGTTTTCACACATGTGCAACTTAAGGATCCAGGGGCCTCCAGGAGAAAGGGGACACCCACACCCACACCCTCACCCACCCACCCACACACACACACCCACACACACACCCACACACGCATCAGGATTTGCTGCCAAAGCTAGAGAATGCCTTGGTTGGAAACAGGAAGTCAAACGGTGTTTTCTATGCAAAAGGCCTGAGTGGCAATGGCCCAGGTAGGGCTCCCCAGAGGTGGGTATCTGGGGGGACACAGGGGACTTTTCATGGGAATCATAAACCACATACATCAAAGACAAGCTACAACTGATGAATCCTTGCACAATGAATGCACACCCATGTGGCCACTGTCCAGGAAAAGAGTCAACACTCCAGCACCCCAAAACCCCTCCTGTACCCCTCTACTCTTTTCCTTTCCGCCCCGAGGTCATTGTTTTTGACTACCCCAGTCCTTTCCCCTTCGCTTTCTGTGTAACATTTTCACTAAGCATGCACGCCTCTGAGACACCGTAGTTCAGCAGCTGCTTGTAGCTAGAGTTGCACAGCGTGTGATTTGCTGTCTGGCTTTTCGCTGGCATTGTTTTTGCACGACGCAGCCTTTTGTGGGACGCAGCTGTGGTCCGCTGCCTCCGCCACCGCCACCGACCATTCCCGCGTAGGCCTAACCGCGTTTCACTTGTTTGTTCTGCCATAATGGACATTTGGGCTGTCTCTGGCTTTCAATGCTGTGAATATTACAGAAACAATAGAGGAAAATAGTACAAAGTCATTGCTATTCAGGGTATAGCTCAACCTGAGATCGCAAGGGGGGCGCTGCGCCCTGTGAGAAGTTTCTGCCAGGTTTTCAAGCAATGGCACCGGTTCAGGCTCACTCTGCTGGTGTGCCTGTACCCCAAAGTCTCCTTTTAACTCCGCCCGTGAACCTCACAACCTGGGTGTCACATGCAGCGGGCTGGGAGCTGAACATCACGCAGCAGTGCCCTGGTCCCCTGTGCAGTTTCCTAGAGGTGACACAGGCTACCTACACCACCCCCCAGCGCAGTCGTCACCAACCTCAAGACATGATGCGGAGCCTGTGAGCACGGGGGAGACACAGCCTGTCCAGAGGGCGCCCCAGGAGCGCTCAGAGGAAATGCCCCGCTCTAGACCTGAGAGTGGGGTTGCATTAACCAGGCAAAGCAGGACGTGCGTTGGGCTGATGGCAGGCAAGGTGCAAAGGCCCGAGATGGGAAGGGGAAAGGTGGGTTCACAGAGCTGGCAAACAGCAGTCAAGAGAGTCCCCCGAGATGACACGGCAAGTGAGCAGCAGTGCTGGGCCGGGACCCCACTGCATTCACGGACAGAGTTGCTGCGGATGCAAACTGTTCCCTCGGAAGGCAGCATCAGGTCACAAGAGGCAGAGCATCTAGGTTCAAGGAGGCCAAAGTTTGAGCGACCTCTGACAGCACATTCTGTCCGTCAGAACCTCAGTTTCGTTACAGTGAAGCCATGGGAGGAGGGAGTGGATTCTGCGTGGAAAGAACCTGGCAGATATTGAGTGCTTACTCAATACCTGCAAAAAGCTTCAGAATCTTTCTCCCACTCCCCAGGCTGCTGGGGCTGCAGGAAGACCTGTTTTACTGAGCACTTACTATGGACCTGACACCTCTGAGCAGGCAGGAGCTTTGAGGATCCCCCCCATACTGCTGATGGGAGCACTGAGGCTCAGAGAGGTCAAATGACTTGCCTAAGTCACACAGCTGCAAAGTGGAGGGCTGGGACGGGATCCTCCCTCACGTAGAGGGAGAGCAGCTGAGTTGCCTTCTCAGCCACGGCAGAAGTTTTACCCCAGGACATTTATAGTGTGCCGCGGGAAATCAGAGAGAAGCTTCATAATTGCAGGCAGAGAAATGAACTACCTCTAAGCACTCTTTCCTGCTGAGTCCCATGCACAAAACCCGTCATGACTGGCACTGCTCAGAGTAAAACAGGTCCTCCCAGAGATATCAAAGGGGCCACCACACATAAGGTACACGGCCCCGGCTTCCAGAGCAGTGGGCAGTGTCCTCCAGGGGTCACCCCCACGCACACTTTGTCCCGTCCATGCTGGAAAGCCCTGTCCTTATCAGCAGCCACCAGACACCAGACACTACATTAAAACTGCCTAAATGGGTACCATGAGGAAGATTTTGCATGAAACCTTGGGATTCAGTTTTTTTAAAAAAAATAAACCAAGATGTTCAGCTGCCCTGGGTCAAGTCCTTGTGTGGAAAGAGGAGGCTGGGGCTGGGGTCAGCCACTTTCCCTCTAGGACAGTTCGTCTCCTCCATGATAGCCGTGCTTTGGAGACCTGCCTGCTTCGGGAGACCCCTGGCGTTGTGTCCCTGACCTGCATCTGCTGAGACATCCTGGGAAGATGACAGGGCAGTGAGAGCTTGTTCTCAGCAGCCACTTCTGTCAACCAGAAGGGAAGGGAAAGGACCAGTGCAAGGTGGCTGAACAGATCCAGGGGCCCCTGTCACTGCTCTGCGCCCTGTATGGCTGTGTAGTCACCAGGACGGTGACAGACACGGGAACAGGAACGGGGGTATCCATTAAGCATGCTGCACGCAGGAGCCAGTGCTGGGTGCCTTGCGTCCTTGGGCGCCGCCCTCCCCCCCCAGCTCTCAGATGAGGGCTATGTGGCTTGTAATGAGTCTTTTCCATGTGAACAGTAATTGGGGCCCCTTATGAACCAACCCGTGGCTTCCTCTGGGGACTCCCCATGACAGGTGTTTTATGGCTCAGGAAGCCACAAAGGCTGATCCATCTGGGGTCAGTCACCCAACCCTGGCCACGGCGACTGATTCCGGGAAATCACAGGTCTCAAGTGCAACACTGCTGGCCCTGGGCTTGCAGCTTCCCGGACGCCAGCATGAAGCTGCTTCTCGGCTTCTGTGCCCGGAAGAAAGGAGCCAGCTTGCAAAAGAGGTCACTGGGGGAAAGCATAGGCAGAAGGCAGTGAAGAGGGACCAAGAAGGAACAGGAGAGGCAGAAAAGGCAGCAGGAGAGAGGGAGAGAGAGACCCGTGACATTGCCAGGCTCCTGGATCCAGCCACGCCTAAAGCTGGACTTCTAGTTACATGAGCCAAGGTATTCCCTTTTCTGAGAAGAAACAGAAAGGTAATGCTATTTAAGACAGACTTCTTGTCACTTGTCACCTAAAGAATCCTGCAGAAGATGAACAGTGGCATTGTGTCCACATTATATACAAACAGCTGAAGGTTAAGGGAGTTGAAATAAATGACCCAAGGTCAGGGGGCAGCGAACAGACAATCTTTGTCTTGAGCAAGATCTCGGTGCACCGCAAGCTCTTAAGGTAAGGTCTTGAACTCTAGAGCTGACCCTCACCCTTCGGGAGTTAAGAGTCAGGGATTTTAGAAATGCATTTTCAGAGCTGCTGAGACGGGGGTGTTTTGGGGAGGCCAGGAATGGAGGCTACAGTGAGATGAAAAACAATTATTATTTAAATCAGTTCAGGTACCACGAGGAGCAAAACCAAAGCCCTCCGTGGAGGCTCCCCAGTGCCATTTTTAATTTTGCCTTATCAAAGCACAGCTGGGATTTGGTTTAAAAAAAAAAGAAAGAAAAGAAGAAAGAAAATTCGCTAATAAACGTTAAAATCGCCCACAGGCCATCAGGTAACAATGGAAGAAAGGCTGGGGCATTTTAGCAACTTACAGAAGATTAAGAAACTAATTTGTGGACTGTTTTAGCCAGCACCGCCTTCTCCCTGGGTTCTGCATAATGAGGCTGGACCTGAGATTTCAATGGGCTCCCACCTCCAGCGGGGACAGCTTGCTTCTTGTTACTCTGGTCATGGTTTAATGGAATAATTTCATTTCCCTGACTCAAACTCTGTATATGGCTTCTCACTGCTGGGAGAGTAAAAAAGAAGAGGAAGCTTATGGGGCCCTCAGGCCCTTAGACTGTCCAGTTTCATTGCATGCCAGCTCCTCCCTACCCACCAAAACCCTAGAGTCCATGCTTTTTGGTCCATATCATTCTCCTGTCTGCCTCAGGACCTTTGCACATGCCATTTCCTCTATCTGGCACATTCTTCCCATCCTTCTTCACCTGGTTAACCCTACCCATTCTCTAGGTCCCAGTTCAGGTTTCCCTTTCTTTAGGGAAACTTGCTTTTCAAACGCCCTGTGATATGTACCCTGGCCTCATCTGCTTTCCTTCCTGGAGTATATCCCTAGATGTGACTTTCAAAATACAACTTTATATAGTTCCATGTCTTGTATTTCCACCATCTCCACCGGGCCGAGCATACAGTAGGTGCTCAACGAAAAACCTGTTGAGCAGAGAAATGATGAGTGTCGGTGGGATGGGAGCAGGTGGCATTGGCGCCTCCTTTCACCTGAGGCTGTGTCCTCTCTGGGCTCCGGCAAGGCCCCCAGCCCACACTCTCCAAATCTACTGTCTTTTAGGTGCGAATGGAGCTCTAGGGGTGAGACCACTGTGCCAGGAGACCACACAGGCTGTACGTCAGACGTGGGTTCAAACCCCAGCCCTGCCTCTTCCTCACCAGGCCTGGCCCAGGCAGCCACTGCATCTCTCCAGACCTGCACGGCGTTGGCTTATTTCTCCTTCCTGAGGACTCCCTGGTGTCCAGTCTGGCAGTACTCCCATTACTGTGCCAGTGTCGCCACCACCCACTGCCTGAACGTTTGCATCGTCCAAACTGAAACCCTGTCCCCCTTAAACTCTCAGTTCCCCCTTCACCCTCATTCCCAGCCCCACCGCCCAGCTTCTGTCTCCGCACGCTGACCTCTCCGGGACCTCCGGAGGGTGCAGTCCCGTCCTGCTGCGTCTGGTGCACTGGGGGTCAGGCCCTGGAGGCCACCCACCCTGCCGCCTGTGTCTGAGTGCCCTTCCTCCTGGAGGCTGGCTACTATTCCCGTGTCTACAACGTGCACACGGCACGCTCTGTTCACAAGCCCCACTCTGTTTGTTCTTTGTCCACCAACACCGGCCCTCTTGCCTTTGGGCGCCGTGAATCCTGCTGCCATGAGTGTGGCTGAGCTCCTGACCTTAAACAGGAGATAACCCAGCTCCTCCCTGGCTGGCCAGGTCCTTAAGGACCAGCGAGTGTCAACTGCAGGGGCAGAGTGCACAGGAAGCACCCCCACACCTCAGCCAGCAGGTGGCAGGCAGCTCACCCTACACCTGGGAGGCCTGGGGGATCCGTTAGAGAGGGTGCAGCAGCACCCAGAAATGAGCAAATGGTGGCTGGAGGAGCTGTCACCACCTGGGGGCCAGGAGGGAGGGCCCTGGGCTCGGAGTCCATCCTGAAAGGAGAGGGTCTCTGGGGGGCAGTTGGGATCACACCTACCTGCATCCTCGCAGCAATGCTGCCTTTTATCTCTGTGTGCCGCCATGTCCTGCCTCCCAGGCTCAGGCACCGCCAGGAGAGGGCCTCTGCGGCTCCGTGCTTCACCCAGCCCCAATCCCAGCAGAGCCTGATGCAGAGCAGGTGCTCGGGATGCACCCACATCCCGAGTCCTTGAGCTCAGGATGAATGCACCATGCTGGGTGAACCAGCGTGGGGTGGTTTGTTCATTTATCCTTCGGTAACAAATAATCGCTCCCCAAAGATGCCCACCTCCACGTCCCTGGAACCTATGAATATGGGACCTGGCCTGGCCTGTGTAGGAAGAGCTTGGGAGCTCTGGTGAGGTTAAAGGTTTTGAGATAGAGATAGTTTTCAGTAGCCCAGGAGGGCCCAGTGTCACCACACAGGTCTTTAGCAGGGGGAGCAGGAAATTCAGTGGTACAGATCAAGACACAGAAGTGACAGTGGAAGGAGCCAGGGTGGAGCTTGGGACCGTGAGCCGTGTGGCGTGGGAGGCCCCCTAGAGCTGGGCAAGACAGGAAATGGCTTCCGCCCCAGGAGGAGCACGGCCCTGTCCACCTTCCTTAGTCTCCGGACCTCCTGAACTGCAAGAGAATCGATGTACAGTGTATGCGCCACTGCATTTGGGTCACTCATCACAGCAGCCACGAGAAACTTACACACTCGCACGGGGAAGCAGCAGGAGACCTGTGGGGCCCAGGCTCTGCCACAGATCAGGGTGTAAAAGGCTCGAGTTCCAGGGACCGCAGCAGGGCACAGCTGGTGGGGTAATGGGGGGCAGCGCAAGCCCTTCCCTGGGTGATGAGCAGCATCGGGCACAAAACCCAGGGAGGCCCAGGAGAAGCCACCGGTGGCCCCACACTACAGCTGGCTCTTCCCAGTGGCACCAGGTTTGCCTCTTATCACGATCCAGTTCCTCAGTTGCAGGGAACAAGCAGGGTGACATAAAAGATTGAACTGACGAAAGGAAGCGCCTTTTGAACTTTGGGGATGGATTGGGGGAGCATCCTCAGACTCCATCCTCCTGCCTGGAGACGGCTCAGGGGCAGCCCTGCAGCTCCCCACAGGAATCCTCCTCTGACAGGGCAGGAATGAAAGCTGCCCGGTGACAGCAGGCATGTGACCAAGCGGCACAGACAGAACTGCACCGCGTGCCACGCTCCGGTCTGACTTTTCACGCAGCCTCCCGGGCAGGGAAGATGGTTGTCTCCGTTTTGTTTTACAGCTCTAAGGACTGAACCCAGGTCTGAGCTACATCCCCAGACTTTTCTATAATTTATTTTGAGACGGGGTCTCAGGAAGTCCCTAAGTAGTTCAGGTTGGGGCTCCAGACCCGCTATCCTGCTCCCTCTGCCTCCCAGAGTGCTGGGATGACTGGCCTGAGTCACACAGCTAGCTTAACATCTCAACACTACAAAAGAGGAAACTGAGGCACGGAGCAGGTAAGTCACAGCCCACGGCCACTCGGGAGTAGCAGGACTGGGACCAGACCCCAGCAGCTGGCTCAGGCATGGATAGAACTGTCCCACCCCGACCCTCCGCAGCCCCCACCTCACATGCCTTTCCGTGTTGAAAATTCTCCAGAGATGCGGTCACGGCATCTTTGTCACGGGCCTAGAGACATCCATGTGCCGTCTCTGTTTCACAGATGGGGCCGGGGGTCACAGCCAATCAGAGCTTCCCTTCCATTCTCTCACCGGGTCCTCCAGGCAGTCCCGTGAGCTAAGACTCTCATCTTTCTCACCTTTACACTGGGGATGCTGAGGCTCAGAGACATTCATTCACTGCTCCAGGGTCACACAGCAAGTGACAGAGCGGAGGTGTGGGCCCATGTCTCACCCACCCCCCTCCCGCCCTCTCCTCTCTGCTATGACACTGTCTTTCCAGGTGGGGGTTATGAGCATTTCCGGAGCCCCCCGAAGGATGCATACCCTTTCCCCTCCCTCTCCTTTAATAACCTGGAAGGGGCCTGAGCAGGCTGGGAGGTCACGATCACTGATGGTCTCTCTCAGCCCAAGACACTGTGTCCCTTCCCAGCTCTTCACTGCCCAGTTAGCTCCTCATCCACCCTGGCTTAGGTCAACACTGCCCCAGTCAGATATTGGGGAGCTTCCTGGGGGCCATCTTCTTTCTGCAGTAATTACACTGATACTGATAAATTTGGTTCTGAGTGCTTATTTTGTGCTAAGCACTGTGCTAGGGTTAATGTGAATTATTAGACACTCACAGCAGCTCTAAGAGAAGGGATACTTTGAGCATTCCCATTTTACTGATGAGAAACTGAGGCATGGGGGCCAAGACACCTGCCCAAAGTCAGTGAGTAAGGGAGAGGCAGGTCTGGCCCACGAATCCAGCAGCAGAGCCCAGAGCCCTCGCTGATAGCTCCTCCATGGCTCAGCTTTGCGTTCACACAGTCGGGGGTGGGTAGCACCCCAGCCCAGGTCTCCCCAGCCCAAGCTGAGCTGAGAGAACGCTGTGATCCAGGCTCTGGGTCTGTTCCAATCCCCAGGTCGGCAGGGCTGGTAAAGGAGTCTCCCATAAAAATAGAAACAAGAGCACCTCCTAGAATTACTGCAAGCCGTCCAGTCATAAATCCTCTCTTGTTTGGAAGCATGTTTCCCCCAATTAATTCCACCTCCTGTAACTATCAAATTTTATTTGGAGATAGACTTCTTCAATGCCTGGGAAGAATCCAAGACCAGGTACCTTCCTTTTCTTCTTCCTTGTGTACCAAACCAAGGCTGCCGCTCTCAACCTGGGACCCCAAAATTGCAGCGCTCAGACGGTAAGAAGATCTGCCTATCTGATGCCACTCAGTATAGAAGATTCGTTCATTCACTCAACAAACACCAGGCACCCATCATGTGCCAGTCTTCTCTGAGCGCAGGGTACAGCTGTAAAGAACAAGAGCCCTGCCTTCCGAGGACAGCTGTCCCACAGGTGTCCTCGCCCAGTTCCCCAAGTTAGATGCACCTCCCAGGGCCTGGCACAGGCCCTGGTAGATCAGGCATGACACAGACCCCCACAATGGAGCAGTGGCTGCATGGATGACCACCAAGTATCTTATGAACCAAGTAAGTTCTTGGAGTTCAAAGAGGAAGCTTATCAGGGACACCAGCTGGTTTGCAGAAGGCACAGCAGCCAGCAGATTCATCTCGCCCCCAGTAATGAGCAGAAGCCCATGGGATATTTGGTGCTATGAGGCATCTTATTACAGCTGTTTAAGACAACGACACCTCTTCTGGCTTAGCTGACCACTTTCGAGACTTACTCTAGTCTCCTCTTTATCTCACTGCATCCCCATAAGAACCCAGTGAAGTAGGCATTATTCCCATTTTACAGATGAGAAAATAGAGGTGACTTGCTCAGGAGCAGTCTATAGATGACAGAGTAGAGATGATCCAGCGCCTTTTCAGTCCTAAGACAGTCTCTTTGTCTCCACCCCTGCTGTGGACCAGATCTGTCCAGCTGCTGGACATGGAGAGGCCACCACATTTCCTTGAGGTGGTGGGGTCTCTTGTAGGTGACTTACGCTACTCCCTTCCATGTCCTGTCCTGATAGGGTGGAGAGGGGTCCCAGGCTCACACGCACACCAAAAGGTGCTTTGATTTTGCCAGAGCTATGGCTCAGGTGGAGGAGGAAGAGGCAGGGGGAGCTGCTCGATTTAATAAAGTAGCTGGCGGATCTCAGCCCAGAGCTCTCTGAGGCCAAACAATAATTCCTTCTAGAATACCTACTGTGACCCCCACACACTTCTAGGTACACCTGCGTGTCACTTGGTGAAAACCAGATTCCATCCACGTGTCTGCCAGGCGCGCCTGCAGCTCCTACCCAGAGTGCTTGTTAGTCTAGCCGTGGGACTGACGTCTTCTACGGTGACTTCTGACCTTGACCTTCGTCCAGCCTGCTAAGCAGAATTTAACAGTGTCCTGGGTTGTCGCCAAGACCAGCAATTTCACTGCCTTCCACGTTAAGTGGAACACAAGCCACAGAGACGTGGAGGCCACTTGACCCTGACGTTACATTTTCCCAAGCTGTGATTCTTCCATTTTCACGCATCTAACTGTACAATCTCGTCTGTACCCTTCCCTGCTCAGCTGACAGCTGTTGCTTCTGGCTGCCGTCACCGTGCCTCCTAACATCCCACACATTCCTCATTTGCCCCCATCTGTGTGACCATCCCGGCAAATGAGGTCGCCAGCCTCATCAGAATGGCGCGTGGAGGCTCCTGTGAGACAGACACCAGTAGTCCACCCAGACTCCTCTCCTTCTGTGTTATATGTGGTTGAGATTCCAGGACAGGCATTCAGGTGGACATCTGTAAGTGGTATGTGAAAATGGGAACTAATCTGATCGCTCCAAAGACACTGGGTGCTCTACCTGCCTTCAGGGGAAGCTTTCAAACTGCAGAGCCCAGGTCACTGGCTTGTAAATGGCCACACGGAATGGGCATCAGGGCCATGAGCCATGTGGGGAGTCGGGGACCTGCAGGTGTGCTGCCGGGCCACAGTGCTGAGACTTCTAATGGTTCATCACAGCAAATGTGGACTGGCTCCAGCTTCCGGAAGGCTCGGGAGTTTTCACAGATCTGCAGAGCCAGAGTCTGGAATGCTCACTCCTCAGACCCGTATGTGGCATCTGCTGTCCTGCAGGGGGCCTCAAGCTGTTCACAGTGACCTATGCCCACCTGGCCTCCAGCCTCACCGAGAGAACCAAGAGCCCAGGCTCAGCCCATGGTCGAGAGGGAAAGGACGGGGTGAGTGGTTTTCAGTGACAGATGGGGGTTAAAACAGAGAGCAGAGGCCAGGGAAACGTGTGGCTGAGACTCAAGACCGGGGAGTCAGACAGACCCGGGCTCAGATCTCTGCTCCCCGACTTACTGGGCTGTGGTCAAGTGAATTACACGCTTTGAGCCTCCGTGCCCTCTTCTGTGAAGTGGAGACAGGGATCCCTCAGCTCCCAGGACTGTCGTAAGGATTCAGTGAGAAAACAGAAGGTGGTGATGACCCCGCCAGGCATCGGACACTACTCCATGAGCAGAAGAGCAAAGGACAGTGGTTCCCATGGATGTCATCACTGCTGGCTTCGGGAGGCTCTGCAGACCAAAGTCCTGCAAGGCCACCTCGGGGAAGAGGCCAACATATGCCAAGGTCTGGGGCCACTCCATGGAGGAAAGAAAACTGACCACCCATAATTCCTCTCCCATTCTCCAGATGAGGAAACTGAGGCCCAAAGAGGAGAAAGGTCTTGCTCAAGGTGACTCAGACAGCTGGTGGTTAGAGATGGGACTCAGGTCCCTTCATTCCCCATTCTGGAGCTCCTCCTTTTGCCTCATACACACAGACCAGCACAGGGAATTA